>NC_137134.1:17649787-18202287 GCF_949319135.1 Squalius cephalus | reverse complement strand
TTTTAAAAATAGCAATTTTGATGCTATCATAGTAGTGCCCCAAGCACTCCCATTCAAAAGGCAATTTGACCGAAAACGAAAAAACGGTCAAACTTAAAAGTGGCGTTTCCATTATAATTATGCTTTTAAACGAAAGTTTGGCTCAGGTAGATTAACAAAAAGACCCTAGGTTGCATTTTGGCGACAGTTATCCTTTAAAGAATGATATCGTTGGAATCACTTGAACGATAAAAACATTGACAGCCAATCAGAATCCACCTGACTTTTATGAATACATGCATAAAATATGACATAAAAACAACAGACATTTATGTTCTATATAGTCATTAAATATATGACTAAATAAAACTGCATTTTTCATCAAAACATTGTACCATGGTTGAGTCATTTGTTGTCAAAACAGCATAAAGGTTGTGATTTTATTGAATCCGACGGATGTACTAATTCATGGAAAAAGCATGAGGATATCAGAATAGCATATTTCATTTTATATTGCTATGCAGTGATACTGTACACAGTATGTAAATGTTCTGCATGAATGGACTGCATTTGCCTAAATATGCAGTATAAAACAAACACTGTAAGGAATACTATATTCCACAATGCATCATGCTCGACTTAAAATAATTGTTTTTAAATGGTCAGTAGCCAACCACTCACATTTGGTAGATTTCGAATAAGGTGTTAATCTGTCTGGTCAGAGTTCTCCTAAATATTTGAAGTGGCTTTGCTGTTGTTTGGTAAGTCTGATATTGACACATGTGCAATACTTAATATAACATAATAACATTATTGAAAAAAAAGGCTTTCGTGCCATTTAACCACCATTCATTTCTCTTTGTGTACCCTGTGGAGATTATTTCTTTAAATGGCCAGCTATAAAGGCCCATTCATACAAATAATGATTACTATAAAGATAAGTATAACGATAACTATATTAGCGTCCATAGCAATGATATCGTTTTGCTTATTCTAAGCACTAGCTTTAGTTTTGTCGTCTGCCACTTAAAATGCTCAAGCTCTTAAAGAATAATGAATAACACTCATGTCTGATTAGTCAAACTAAGTGCTAAACTTAGTTTGGTAGAATAGAAACATGAGACTAATACCTAAAAAAAAAAAAAAAAAAAAAACATGCTAAAGCTTTGTGGAAGGAAAACTGACTATTGATGTTTTCACAAATGCTCCTGCCAAAGTAACCAGTAGAGGTAGGGAAATATGTTCATCAAGAGGATGACCACTGTTGCGGTTTTGAGGAAAAGAGGTTTGATGAGGCAACAAATAGATGAGAGAATATGGACAGAAAGAACAACACTAAATTAATGATGATTGCTATGATGCTAAAAATGGTCCTGTGATGCAAAAATGGTCCAGTTTGTACGATAACCTAGAACAGACAGAAAGAAGAAAAAAATCACAGACATAAATTTCCACACAGGGGTGATACTCTTGAATCAGTTTTTGCATAGGTGCTGCATGTCACCTAATGTAAATACTGTGGCCATCAATCATGCTCAGCAAAGTAGGCTATGCAATCAAATAGGTTAGTGAATCAAGTTACCTCAACAGTGAAAATCCCCTGGGACATGAAAAAAAAAAAAAATATATATATATATATATATATATATATATTAGGGCTGTCAAACTATTAATCGCGATTAATCGCATCCAAAATAAAAGTTTGTTTTTACATAATATATGTGTGTGTACGGTGTATAATTATTTTCTATATATAAATACACACACATGCATGTATATATTTAAGAAATATTTGCATGTATATACTGTGTATATATATTTATATTATATATAATTTATATTATATATAAATATTTTACATATAAATAACACATTTTTCTTAAATATATATGCATGTGTGTGTATTTATATATAGAAAATAATTATACTCCATACACACACATATATTATGTAAACACAAACTTTTATTTTGGATGCGATTAATCGCGATTAATCGTTTGACAGCCCTAATATATATATATATATATCTTTACAGTCTATGATATATATATATATCATAGACGTTGCGTAGAAGCTTGTAAACCAACTCTCATGTATACAGTCATGTGAAAAAGAAAGTACACCCTTTGGTAAACTTTTAGTATGTTTTTAAGTACATCTGATACTACTGTAAACCACTGAGAAACCTTTTGTTAGATTTTTTTTGGGGTCAAGCCATATTTGCAGCTGACTACTTTTGAATTCAATGGTTTTACGTATCAGAACATAATAAACAATTATCTTGTCTTAAAATAGGTAAATACAACCTCAGATGAACAGCAACACATAACATATGACATCGTGTAATTATTTATTTAAGAAAAATAAAGCCAAAAATGGAGAAGCCATGTGTGACAAACTAAGTACACCCTATGATTTAATTGTGTGTAGAGCCACTTTTAGCAGCAATAAGTTTAAGTAATAATTTTCTATATGACTTAATCAGTCTCTCACATTGTTGTGGAGGAATTTTGGCCCACTCTTCTTTACAATGTTGCTTCAGTTCATAGAGGTTTGTGGGCATCTGTTTATGCACAGTTCTTTAAAGGTCCCACCACAGCCTTTTAGTCGGGTTGAGGTCTGGACTTTGACTGGGCCAGTGCAACACATTGTTTCTTTTCTTTTTCAGCCATTCTGTTATAGATTTACTGGTGTGCTTGTGATCATTGTCCTGTTGCATGACCCAATATCTGCCAAGCTTTAGCTGTCAGACAGATGACTCTAGAATACTTTGGTCTGCAGAGGAGTTCATGGTCGACCCAATGACTGCAAGGTGCCCGGGTCCTGTGGCTGCAAAACATTCCCAAATCATCAACCCTCCACCAGCGTGCTTGACCGTTAGTATGAGTTGTTTGTGATGATATGCTGTGGTTGGTTTTGGTCAAACGTGGCTCTGTGCATTATGGCCAAACATCTTCACTTTGGTCTCGTCTGTCCAAGGACATTGTTCCAGAAGTGGTTTGTTCAGATGTAACTTTGCAAACACCTGGTATAAAGATGTGTTTTGGTCAATTGAATCACAAGTAGACGAGGGAGACACATACCCGTTTATGCGCTTTAATCTGTCTCTTTTGTCCACTTTCTACCACATCTGTCCTTATTTCTTTTAGGGGAGTATCTATGGGCGGGTAAATGTATGAGCTTTCATCAGATCTTTCGATCTAATGGACGAAATGGACGGTCTATGCTTGCGCAATTTACATATAAACACGACCCGAGACGATGGAGAAACACACGGAGAGCTGACGCTTTCGTTTCTGCTCTGATAGCCACAAGACCCAATCGAACGCTGTGTTAGAATTCTGGAATGGTGAGAGAACATTGTGCTTGGTACGCTTTTCATCTTCAAATTAAACTTGGGTCTCCAGCTGACACCGTCTGCCTAGCGCACATCCCATAATGTTTACACATTAGATTAGTAGGCGAAGAGTAGGCGGCGGTCTTTTGTGGTTGTTGGTCGAATGCATTTGATCACATGAGCGTCTTACACCATGAAAGCAATCCACTCTGAAAGTGATCGAAGTGGACAAGCTCAAAACATTTGTTTTGTATCTGTATTTAGTGTCGTCCACTTGTGATATGATTAACCATAATGCATCTTAATACCAGATATAAACAGTGCCTAAGCCATGTTGCCATATTCTTTTTAAAGAGAAGAAGCTTTCTCCTGGCAACCCTTCCAAACAAGACATACTTGTTCAGTCTTTTTCTAATTGTACTGCCTTGAACTTTAACATTTAATGTGGAGTCTGAGGTGTACTTCTTGGGTGTTTTGCGATTACTCTGAGCATTGCACGGTCTGACCTTGGGGTGAATTAGGACGTCCACTCCTGGGAAGATTGGCAACTGTCTTGAATGTTTTCCACTTGTGAATAATCTTCCTTAATGCAGATAGAATGGCCGTATAACCCTTCCCAGATTGATGGTAGCAACAATTGCTTCTCTAAGATCATTGCTGATGTCTTTCCTCCTTGTCATTGTGTTAACACACACTTGAAGGCTCCAGACCAGCAAACTGCCAAAACTTTATAGAGGTGATCAAATTAGCTGATGATCAATTAATCAAAGACATCTGATTAACAGTGACTGCTACTTACCCTCTTCATTCCTATGGTAGCAGTAAGGGTGTACTTGGTTTGTCACCCATGGCTTTTCCCTTTTGACATAGTTTTTGCTAAATAAACTATGACATGGTGTATATGTCATGTGTTGTTGTTCATCTGAGGTTGTATTTAACTAATTTTAAGACCTGCCAAGAACCAGATCTTTTTTTATTTTATTATATTCCAATACGCAACCACAGAATTCAAAAGGGTGTACTTTTTTTCTCACATGACTGTAGAGTAGAGGGGAAAAAACAAATGGACCAAAAATGTGTCAGATGGTTTTATGTGCGAACGTAAGAACACTTACTGACAATGATCAGGGTCAATGACATCTAAAACTGTCCACATCCAAACCACATGTGCCAAGTTCTTAGATATGTACTCTTTGTATCGATGTTGGTTTTATATCATTTTTATACCAAGACAAGTTTCAATTTAATTAAATAAAATGGTGTAATCATCAAGTTGAAAGCAGATTTATAGATATTTACATTACACATTGAATTAACTAACTACTTATGTTTTTCTTTTCAAGATTTTTTTTGTTTTTAATGAATTATGATATCAGGACAGTTAGAAAAAAAACTAAATAACCCAAAATAAATAAATACATTTTAATACAAAAATTAAAAACATGCTTATTATAGAAGAGTATATAATGCATTGTGTATAAAACTTTTTAAATAAATTATGATTTTAAATATATATATATATATATATCGTAATAATATTAGTATAGTTGACATCATGTGGATCTCTACAACACACCAAAAGAAATCATCTTTATGTCCACAAACCTTACAATTAGACACATTTTCTTAAGACAGACATTTTGCATACAACATATCCTGACCAAGTTGTCAAACTTTGCTGATTCTTAAATTCTTTTACTTACTGTTAATGGATCTGACTTTCTTTAAACATGTTACATCTCAAACAGATCTCAGTTTGACTGTAATAGCAGATATTTCCACAGTGCGGTTTGGGTTGGTGGGTGTAAAGTGGATTAAGTGACCTAGTTGCTATACCTGAGCGCTGAAGCCATTGTAGAAACTGTACCAGACGTGAACTAGAGCAAAAGCAGTGGTTTTGTAGAGGAAATAGCGCAGAAGGATGCAGATGCGATAGTAGGACCAGTGCCCCTGCACCAGCAGCAGCCTGCGGAGGAAGCTGAGATCTGCATTATGGAAATTTGAATTTAGAAATTTGAGAATTTTAGATTAATCTTTACTTACCCATGTTTCTCAGTTTGATCTCCATTCAGCTCAGGATGAGCCTGACGGAACTTGGTGTTTCTGCAATCAGATGAATAACAACATTGTTGAGACATTTAGACAAATATAGTCCAGTCATTTTATGAAAAAAGGTTGAACAAATTGCAACAGAAGCAAACTCAACTGATTTTGTATCCTCAATTTGTCCTGAGTAAGGAAAAAAAGCCCAGAAGAATCCCATTAGTGGAAAGTTTAGAAAAATTCCCAAATATAGCCTATTCATTCATTTCTTCCGTGAATAGGGTAAAAATTTTAACCTTTAGATATCACCATGAAAATGACTGAGTTGATTACTTACAACAAGTAAGTACAACAGTTTTTTGAAATTGTTTGTTAACATGGACAAACGGTGCATAATCTAATTATGTATGTGCTAATTTGCATAAATACCACAACAGATCTAAACATTGGGTATAGCCAGGTGAAAATGTCTTGTTGACATATAGCAGTAAAATACTTAATGTTAAGGTCTGAATGGAACCCATTTTTTCCCTTACTCAGGACATATTGAGGATACAAAATCAGCTGAGTTTGCTTATGTTGCAATTTGTTCAAGGTTGACCCCCATTTTGGCTTAAAATGACTGGACTATTATCATCATAAGACATTTAGACAATAATCTCTCCTCAGACTGATATAATTTAAACAGTTTTTTTTTTTCCTGTAATGACTGAAATGATAATTTCAAGTAAATATAAAAAGGCTTCTTTTTTTAATACTGCAAAATATTTTCTTGGTATTTTTTGTCGTTTCCCATTAAAATATCTAAACATCCATGAAATAAGATAAATTTAGCTAACACTTTATTTTCAACAGTCTACTTTAGACATTCTACTGACTATGACTTTGCAAGTATGTCAACTTATTCTACTAACCCAAAACCTAACCAGTCGAAATTTAGTTTAATTATCGTTAGTAAATTGTGGTAAAAGTGGACTATCGAAATAAAGTGCAACTCAAAATTATTTTATTTATATTAATTACTTGCATTAAAAGTTTACTTTTGGGTACATGACACTTTACGTGTGTATGTATTTTATAAAAAATTATGCCACTAGCTTTAAAAAAAAAAATAAAAAAAAAATGTTTTACCAAAAAAAACAAAAAGGTTGAAATTTTGCTTCTCATTTAAATGTATCTTTTACGGCTGTTTAGATATTTTACTGAAAAAATACCTGTTTTCTGCAGCGTTATTTTTAGATTACTTTTATTCAATTCTGTGTGAAGGATCAGTCAGTCGAAGTCAATCAGTTCTGGTGTTTGGCCAGAGGGAGATGCTCTTACCCATCAATGTTTCTATATATCGCAGAGACTGTGTGGTTCAGAGAGTACAATATTGCATCTTTTATAATAAGTGAAAACAGTGTTGGCTGAGATTGTGACGAAATGCCTAGTTCCACTCGCTGTATCAGCAGCCAGATCTCTGCACCCACATGCAAACTGAATCCATGGGTGGCTCAATTGTGATAAACCAAGGCATATAAAGGAACACGGTGAATGAAGATGCACAAACCAGCATATTTTACACCCCTAAGCAACCGTACTCTTAACCACTAGGCAATACACAGATGATTCATAAGGACAAACTTGGTTTTAATTTGTCATTTGTGTTTTGGCATGCCGTGCCACGGCGGTTGTGTGGATAGAAAGTACTGACTTAAAATTTCCATTGAATTTATAATCAATGCCTAGTGTAAGCCTAAGCATATTTAAATTTAATAAATTATTGTTTTAATAATTTTATATATGTTCCCAGGTTTTGGGGTGTTCCTTTAAACAAGGTATTAAGTTTGTTTTGTTTGTTTTTTCTTAGGTATGTGCATGCATTGACAAGCAACCTAACTAAATTAAACGAGTTAATTTTACTCAAATATTACTGAAAGTTCTTTGTACTTAATAGAAAAATGTAATAACAGTATACTAACAATATAACAGACTGTTTTTGTACAGGTAAAATAACTGGAAGCGAATGACACCGACACATTCAAAGTTACAAACGATGGCCGCGCCCGCTCTTTCGCGGAGGGTGGACGTCGTTCGAGAATCTAAACAGCCGTTACGAAAACAGCATTTATAGGAAACATACCCTCATATTTCTCATTTAGACATGTTTAAGCATTAGATGCGTAAAACTGTGAGGGAAACCCACAAACCTGCATGACCACAACAAGAAGGAAGAAGGCAGCAATTTGCCGCTCAGTGGAACAGTTAACAAGTTATGGGGAACAAACAAAGGTCAGGTCAGGGGGTGTAGGCCTATATTTAGGCTATAACTCTGCACTTCGTTGCTCTGGCAACAGCCCATTAAGAACTTGCTAAGAAATTTATATTATTCGATGAATATTATTCAGTGCTTCTATGACTACTTTCCCAAGTCATGTGATTTATATATACAGACCCTTTCCAAAAAATTAGAATATCATGGAAAAGTTTACTTATTTCCATAATTCCATTCAAAACGTTAAACTTCCATAGATTATAGATTCAGGGCCCACAACTTAAACGATTTCAAGTATTTAGTTGTTTATTTGTACATAATTTGGGCTTCCAGCTCATAAAACCCACGAAAACAGGATTTCAAAAAATTAGAATATTACATGAAATCACACAGTTATTACACAGTGATACCATGGTCATTGAACCAGGTTTTGGTTATTTTGGCAGTGTGGGCAGGTGCAAATCCTGCTGGAAAATGAAGGAAGCATCTCCATAAAGCTTGTCTGCTGAAGGAAGCATGAAGTGCTCTGGAAATGTCCTGGTAGACGGCTGCGTTGAGTGGACAGCACAGTGGACCAACACCAGCCGATGACATGGCTCCCCAAACCAACACAGACTGTGGAAACTTCACACTGGACTTCAAGCATCTTGGATTGTGTGCCTCTCCATTCTTCCTCCAGACTCTGGGACCTTGGTTTCCAAATGAGATGCAAAATTTGCTCTCATCAGAAAAGAGGACTTTGGTCCACTGTGCTTTATTAAATCTAGAGTCAACGCAGCCGTCTACCAGGACATGTTCAGAGCACTTCATGCTTCCTTCATTTTCCAGCAGGATTTGCACCTGCCCACACTGCCAAAAGAACCAAAACCTGGTTCAATGACCATGGTATCACTGTGTAATTACTGTGTGATTTCATGTAATATTCAAATTTTTTGAAATCCTGTTTTCGTGGGTTTTATGAGCTGGAAGCCCAAATTATGTACAAATAAACAACTAAATACTTGAAATCGTTTAAGTTGTGGGCCCTGAATCTATAATCTATGGAAGTTTAATATTTTGAATGGAATTATGGAAATAAATAAACTTTTCCATGATATTCTAATTTTTTGGAAAGGGTCTGTGTATATATATATATATATATATATTAGGGCTGTCAAAAGATTAATCGCGATTAATCGCATCCAAAATAAAAGTTTGTTTTTAATAATATATGTGTGTGTACTGTGTATAATTAAATTTGTATATATAAATACACACACATGCATGTATATATTTAAGAAAAATGTGTTATTTATATATATAAAAAAATTATATTTATATATAATATAAACTATATAAATATATATACAGTATATGTATGCAAATATTTCTTAAATATATACGTGCATGTGTGTGTATTTATATATACAAAATAATTATACACAGTACACACACATATATTATGTAAACACAATCTTTTATTTTGGATGATTAATCTTTTGACAGCCCTAATTTATATATATATATATATATATATATATATATATATATATATATATATATATATATATATAAACGGTTACTAACCGCACAAATAACGGCTCCGGTGGAAACATGGGAAAGATTTGCAACAACGACTCATGAAAACGGCTGTTGACCTTCACCTCCCAACTGACATCAAAAAGGTTTAAAGAGATGGTTTAACGACATGCAAGTTTCATTTTCCAGATATATGATTCATGTTTTGGACCGGTAGTTGATAATGAAGAATCTCATTGTTTTTTGCTTATAGCAGACCATTAAAAAATCCCCCAAATCCCACAAAAACTTTCTGACTGTTACTCCTTCATTTTATTAACCATATTGAAGAGCTGGGAATCCACAGCCAAGCCCTGCACCAGACCATCAAAGAGACAGCAACTACTGCAGAACGTTGCAGTCAGTGGCTTTGGTAAATACCCAAGATGATGGGGACACACACTCGGGCCTGATCAGCCTGGGTCTGCCTTTGCAAAGGGTGTATTGTGTTGGCCGAAACACCTGATGACGCGAAGTTACGCAACTGATGACCCCTGACATCTACTAGTGGTTGGCTTATTTCAGGATTAATGTAAAACAAAATTAAGACTACGTTTAAAAGGGACAATAATCATCTAGTCCTATGTGTTTAACGTGTTCAATCTATAAATATAATCACCAAGGAGTCCATTGAGTGATGTACATAATTTATGTAATAATGTAGCTATAGTAAACCTGGTGCATAATACAGCTCAGTAGGGGGCAGAAATGCACTATTAAGTTTGCACATAAAAAAGAGAGAACGATACAGAAAGTAATTTTTCGTTAGCCTCAAAGCAAGTCAATTTGGCCAAAAAAGGACTTAGGCAATTATGCTATGAGGCTAACGTTTTGTTAGATTGGACTTTTGTGTCGTAGATATTACTTCTCAAGTCAGATGTCTGAAATAAAGAGTAAATATATACATTATATGCTTTTTTTAACGGTATATGCTGTATGTAGGCTATATTCAAAATATTGTCCTCAGGTGTTTCCTACAGTCGGATAGTTTGTATTTTCATAAAGAAGACTGAAAAGTTAAGCAGATAGCAGATCAGTGTTTTATTATGCCTTAATCTTCTTGTCATTGTTGTCATCTAACATTTTCACTTCTCCTTTTTGTTTCATGGAAACAGATAACTTTACACATTAGTGATATGCCACAACAATCTAACCTAAGCCAGGAAGTTTACAAGCACTAAAAGTGTCTGAGAACAGCATTGGGTGTGAAGAAGACTGGTGCGGTTAGCGTTTATATGGTGCAAAGGAATACATATTTCTCAGATAACTGCAGTGAGGACATTTGTGCTATCTAATGTTTAATTATTTACTGATAAATACTCGAAACTTGCATGGTTAACGGAAATAATAGCGCTCTGTTTCAGGCCGTCTCATACTGTTCACCTAGCGCTCCATCTAGTGGCCGCCAGAGACACTGCAGCTAAATTAGCATCCATTCACCTGCTGCAAGACCATATAAAGGGCCCAAATTAAGATGATCATCTTCCACGTTTCATATCATTACCTATCTCATCTCAAATCAAAAGATTTCCCTCACAGTGGCCCCTGTATGCGTGCTATCAAAGCTCGGTGGGCAGTGCTGCAGACGTGTAGGAGGTTTGACAGCATGTACGTGTGTGTGCGTGAGATAACACGTCTCAAGTCCTATCAAGCTCATCTATTTTTACATGTGGCCCCTCTCAGATGCAGAGTGGTTTGCGAAGATGAGAGGAGAGCCAGACCTGCAGAGCCGTTGTGACCAGTTGACCAGGTTGCTATTGGCAATGCTCCATTACAGTTAAACTGTTGGCCCATGCCTGTCAAACCGCAGCAAGCGCTCATATCTTGCTCTCAAAGCTTCACCGCTTGCGGTTCCACAGGTGCTGATGGAGGCCTACTAAAGGGTCTGTCGAAGCCCACTATCAAGCGGTGAATATGATCTCAATATCAATCAGAACAAAGTGAATTTATTTATATTTTAAATACATGACATATATGGCCTTGTGTGAAATCATGAGAGAAGAAAATGGTATTGTAGGCCTACTAGTTGTGTGTTATACTTATATGTGGGTACAGTAGTTTAAAGCTCAGGTATGTATTAATTCTCAACATTAATGGTTAGAAACAATGAAAAATCTTCAAAATATCTTATTTGTTTTTTGTGATGTTCTTAAGGCTTATTCTTGAAACTAGTTCACATGTAGGCTATATCTATTTCTTTATAGAACTGCAATGCAATGTGCAGAGGTGAAATCTACAGAAAGGCTGGCGACTTCAAAAAAAAGTTCAAATATAAGACATTTTGACTGATATATATCTTATTTTATATAAAATATGCATGCACACATTTGTTTGTTACTATAATTTCCAGACTTTCATTTGTGTGATGTTATATTTTTGATAAATTTACTAGCATCCAGACATTATGTATCAAATTCATGTGGCCTATATGCAACTTTTAAGCATTTTGTTTGATAGATGCTTAGAGAAGAGTTTTAGGGGTCTCAATCACTCCTAGAGGTCAAAGGTCAAAAGGAATCTTTCAAAAAGATTGGAGTTGGTAGAAAAGTGTTTTTATAATAAATCTTGCCATGGCTGCATTTATTTGGTACAAAATACGGTAAAAAACTGTAATACTGTGAAATATTATTGCAATTTAAAATAACTGTTAATATTTTTTTATTTATTCCTGTGATGGCAAAACTGAATTACTCCAGTCTTCAGCGTCACATGATCCTTCAGAAATCATTCTAATATGCTTATTTGATACTCAAGAAACATTTCTTATTATTATCAATGTTAAAAACAGCATTTGTCAAAAACAGCAATGTCAAAAACAACACTACATATTTTGGAGAAACCGTGATACATTTCTTTAAGGATTCTTTGATGAATAGAAGTTCAAAAGAACTGCATTTTTTGAAAACAGAATCTTTTGTAACATTATAAATGTCTTTAATGTGACTTGAAAAATGTTACTGACCCCAAACTTTTGAACGTATAGGGTATATAGGCCTATGCCAGGCTTTATAAAAGTCTGTATCAGCTCTTTTCCAAATTTCAGACATCATTACTTTGCATAGAATCCATGACTTAAAACACTTGAAACACATGAAAAGAGGTTTATCATAATGGATGTCTTTCTTGCGAAATGCCTCAGATTTTACTTAAAGAAGTTAAAGTCTCAGCATAACCATTTCCTGGGCCTTTCTGGCCACCCTAAACAATGAAGTTTGGACTGTTTACGCTAAAGAACAAAAAGCGCACAGAAAACGTCAAGACATCAACACTCCAAAAGGCCCAAAATCGAATGCAAAATATCAGCAAGATGATTTGTTTTCTGGGAAGTGAGTAGGTGGCTATGAATGAGGTTTGTGGGGTATACCCCAGTCTACAGCTCTGCAGTCGCTGCTTTGGTTTCTGTTCCGACGAACGAGTTGAAAACGGGAGAGGGGCTTGTTAAAATGAGGTCGTTGTGAGGAGAAAACACTGACGACTCAGAGACAGGAAGTGGTTTGAATTCATTTGAGAAAGAAACTTCATTTGATTGAAGTTACTGTACAGACAAGCAATGCATGCTGAACTGTAGGCTATATGCAAAAGGTGAGTGAGGCCTGATAGGACAAAGTTCGTCTCGAGTCGGCTGTGGCAAGTGTTCGTCCTCATTGCAGCAAACCTGAGAATGTGCTACTTTATGTCGCCAACATTTTCCATAAAGCTATCGATTACCTGGTTAAGCTGGAACGTGTGCGCGCATGTGAATATGCGCACCGCATGAGGGGGCTGCGTGCGGTTAACAAAACAGTACATCTGAACTAAGGGTTATGTCCCACGTTAAAGCATTTGAGTTCTGTGGAGCTTTGAGGTGGCGTTATGAGTCACCAGGTATAAGCAGAAGAAGAAAAAAAAATCACAGACAGCGATCCAATAGCTGTTCGATGAGTCACCGGTAAACAACACAGGTATGTCACTCCACCAACGCCATTCGCGACCACTGCGACCCCAAGCCCTAGATATGATCGAACACCTGTTGAACATTCCACAACATCTTGTTCTGTAGTGAATTGTGTATGCCCCATTTTTATCTTGAAGACTCAAATGTCGAGTGTGGCTAATTCTTCAAACCAGAGTCTTGTAACCACAAGTGATGCATAACTCTCATAAATTAAGTAAAGGCAAAATATCCATCAATATTGCATTCAACAGACGATTGCATTTTTCTCCCCTTGCATTATGCATTTAATATTTTAAGAATTTTTTGCAGGCAGGCTATAACAGTGGTTTGCCGTGGAGCTGCGGCAAGTCGATCTTAAGTAAGTTGCTGTAACCCTGCGGCAAAAGCTTCAAACCTGCATTATGTTTCACACCGACACAGATTTAGTCATAATCTAGAGCACAAAAACATTTTCTGCGGAAATTTGGAAGGACAGTCCCAGACGACAACCGTAAACTCAGCAAAAACCTCTATTTTTTTTTTCATGCAAGTCATTCTCAGTATTTTTTTCTTTTTAACCACAAGAAACATTTTTACATGATCTTACTATCAGGAGTTTCAGTCTTTACTGAGCTTCAGCTTCTTATAATCGGACGACTGACATTATAACCCTTTCTGAAGAATTTGGTTTGCTATGATGAATACTTGCATATCGAGCTGAATAAATAACACGTAACAATGCACATATGCCTATATGCTATTTGAATTGTGAAGTTAGGCCTCAAAATGAATATTGGTCTTCATCCAGACTGACAGGATACAGCAATATAGTCTAATTAATGTGCCATCTTTGGTTGAAGTGTAGGACTCTTATAGAGCATCCATGACATTACAAATACATTTAAATAAAATGTAAACTAAAATTCATGACTTTAAATAAAAAATAAAAATAAAAATAAATGTTATGATTAGATAATGGTGCATGAGATATGTAATTCAATAAACAATTTTTTTTATTTTTTTTATTTTTTTTAAGATCTAAACAGAGAGGACTAAACTTAATGAATAATAACTGGGAGAAATGCGAAACGTAAACAGAGAAATGTAAATTGTAAACAAAACATCAAGATGATGAGTGCGCCTGCATTAATGTCTTTAATTCATTCTTTAAAAAGTAGAACAAACAAAAGAGTGAGTCATAACTCAAACCACTGGTTTGAGATACTTGTTTGCAAGTCTCCGCCTCCTGAGGAAGGAAGATGTGGTCCTCACCTACTACTTTCATACAATAGGCATGTCTGTGCATATTACTTGTGCCACCTTGTCTGTTGGTTGCTGAGTCTTCGTATGTTTCCAGCCAAAGAGTTTTACTTTTAAGCTGATGTCCTTTAATTCATTTAGACTTGCTAGCATCATTCCTGTGGCAGCAGCGTAAGGTAAGGTAAAGCGATTTTCTTTCGCCACGGTTCTTTTTATTTAAGATTTTGGAGACTCGTGTTTACACTTAGTATTCTGTATGCAGACTTAAAAATACTGAATTCTTTAAATAAATGAAATGTCAATCATGCAGTAATTTAATTCTAGATTGTTGCAAGAAGCGAGGCAGTTTTCATATTCACCAAGTATAAAATGAACAACCGCCATTTGATGTTGTCAATTCTGCAGATATGCAGTGGTTTCAAATAACCTACAAAGAATCTTGCTTTTAGCAAAGTGAAAAATTAAGATCTTTATCTATGGCCAAGCTCACCAAAATTGATCTTATCAAGGTTGCATGCATCAGATCCAATAAATCATCGTCATTAATTCAGCATGACGCATTTCTCACAAACTACATGCATATAATTATTTTGCACATTTAAAATCATCAATTGCCCAGTATGTTTCCTTGGTAGGCTAACACACTTCTCATGTCTATATTTACCCTTTTTCTGACAGGAAACTGCAGTGTGTACACTAATAAGTGTTAATGAATTTAAGTTGCATTGTATAATGAAGGCGTAGTCTTACACAGAAGTGGAAAAATTGTGAGCTTTTGCATCGTTCTTATTCAAAAACCAATCTAAACAAACAAAAAAATGATAAGTTTTGCCAAAGTATTGTTTTGAAACTGGGTCCTACTGATCATCGAACTCTTTGTCTTTCCAGAACAATGAGTACCATAAGAAGTCCCGAGCATCAGGCAGACGCTTGTCTTCCCTCCTCCACGGGCGAGAGCTCGACAAGCGAAGATGAACCTGGAAGTTTAAGCAGGCTTCTCCCACTCACCGGCTCATCCGTACTGGCACGACGACTGTTCCACCTCCCGTCATATCGCAACCCACTTGTACCGAGTAGACGACGTAAGCGCGAGATGACCCCTGCTGAGAAAAAAGATGCATCATATTGGGTCAAGAGGCAGAAGAATAACGAGGCTGCCAAGCGTTCCCGTGAGAAGAGACGACTCAACGACTTCATGCTGGAGGGACAGCTTCTGGCGCTGAGTGAGGAGAACGCCCAACTCAGGGCCGAGGTGCTGAGTCTGCAGTATCACATGGGAATTGGGCGAGGTCTAGACGTCAGTCATCCCATGATTCCATTCCACTATCCTGTTGCGTCCCATCTCAAGCCGTCGCTGTGGGGTTTGGCTAGCGGCACTGCTGCTCTTTCAGCAGACGGTCCAGAACTCTACCGCTCTTGGCCAGAGCATAGCTCATCTCAATTCAACTCGCCCTTGAGGGTGCCTCCTAAAAGTGCCCACCTACCATCACAGGTTAGCTACTTAGACAACAATGCTGACCCAGTTGAGTCGGACCCAGCATCTCACCCACAGGTCTCTTCAAGCAACGACCCACCAAGCCACCCACAACTGTTTCCAGCAAAGAGAGCACCTGCACCCTCACCGCCCCCTCCTCAGTTGCTGCCTGGGTTGAGCCACTCCGTCACCCAGCACAACAACCAGATGTTACCTTGGGGCTCATCCTCTTTGCGCCCATCTCCCCTTCATCCCAACTGGCCGTTGTCCTACCCTCTGTCGCTACGAGACCCAGACGGAACTCGTAATGGAGGAAGGTCCCTCTGGAACTTCAACAGCAGGTACAGCATGCTGTCCGCTGAGATCTCAGGACAGCTCAGAAGAATATTTTGCCCGGAGAACTCTTAATCAGCAATAACGCTTCCTGAACAGTATTTTTATTGTGATAATAAACTGCTTAATGGGATCGTTCACCCAAAAATGTACATTCTGTCAATATTTACTCACCCTTGTGTCATTCCAAACCTGTATGGCTCTCTTTCATCTGTAGGACAGAAATATTTTGAAAATGGTCTCAGTGTTCTAATGGGTTTTTTTTTTTACCCCATTGACTTTCATTGTATAGAAAAAGTCCTTCAAAATATTTTCTTTTGTGTCCCGCAGAAGAAAGAAAGGCATACAGGTTGAGAAAGACGTGGGTGAACTTTCCCTTTAAGACATTAGCTGTGCTTAATGTAGTGATGCACAAGCCAACTCCTCCATACGGCCTGGCAAACAATAGATAAAACATAACTTGAAATGTTTATTCTGCAAATATGTGGATTGCAATTAAAAGTAATTAATCCTCTTACCCTCATCTCGCTTATTTGCTTATTGCATATAAATCTGATTCATGTTTGGGAATCTACACACAGCCACATCATTGATTGTTTGATAGAAATTATTATTAGTATTCACCTTCACTCTGGTGTGAAGTTTGCTTTTGGTTCCCCAAAGTACCACTCAGTTATCAGTTCTTAAAATAACCATGTTTTTCTTAGTGTTCAGAACATTTTAATAATCTAAAGTACGTTTGTTCAACCTAAAGAACCCTTTGTGGGATGGAACGGTTCCATGAATGTTAAAGGTTCTTCCTCGATGGCCATAAAGAACCTTTATTTTTAAGAGTGTTGCTTGCGTGAAATACTGGTTCCAGCTGATAACGACATCGAAAACAACCTTTCACTGAAGCCGTTATGCATTAGTGATGTTTCACGTAAGGGAAAAACAAAAGAATGAGAAAAAAATTACGTGGCTGCCACAACATACAGACAGTAACAGCAAAACTAAAAATGGTTTCATTTTTGCTGCTTCATATTAATTTGTACATGGAATGTGTAATGAGAACAGTTATGCTAGTCATCTTGTAGTTAGGTTTCTTAAATGTATTCTTTAATTATAAATATGGGGTACAAATTAAATTATTAAAGTGATCATGATTAAAAATGAAACATGGTCATGGGTCACAAAAAAGATGGTTTCAAGCTGGGGTAAATTTGTCTGATATCTGATTGAACATAGCCTTGTCAAACCGCATGTTCACACTTCTTGTGTGTGGATGTACATGTACTCAAGTGTGTGAAGTAGAATAAAGACAAATTTAAAGGTGTAAATAGACCAGTTCAGCTCAACAGTACAATAGATTATTTTAGTACTTTTGGTGTATCATTTTATAATGGAACTGACTTCAACATTTTTAATAATTTGAACACTTTGAAACTAAATTATTGAGGTACCATTTGGGGTTACTCAGATGATCAACACATTGGCTGAAAGCTTTGTACGCATCTAAGCATAATTTTTAATGTGCTTTATCCTACAGTGTAATCAAGGAACTTCAATAGGATATAACTGCCTAAAACACATAAATTCTTAAAATGGATAGTTCACCCAAAAATGAAAAATTGTCAATCATTTACTCACTCTCATGCTGTTCCAAACCTGTATGAGTTTCTTTCTGTTGAACACAAAAGATATTTTGAAGAACGTTGGTAATCAAACAGTTCACTCTAAGATATGCTGGGTTGTTTTAACCCAGTGGTTCCCAATCCTGGTCCTGGGGACCCACAGCTCTGCACAGTTTGTATGTCTCCCTCATTTAACACACCTGATTCAGATCATCATCTCGTTAGGAAAGAGCTCTATGAACTGAACTGGGAGTGTCAGATAAAGGAGACATATAAAATGTGCAGAGCTGTGGGTCCCCAGGACCAGGATTGGGAACCACGGTTTTAACCCAACTTTGGGTCAAATATGGACAAACCCAAATGTTGGGTTAAAAATGTAATGTAAAAATCTAACCCAATGGTTGGGTTTGTCCATATTTGACCCAAACTTGGGTTGAAACAAGCCAGCAGTTTTTAGAGTGTTCACGGCACCCATTGACCATAGTATTTTTTTCCTACTATGGAAGTCAATGGCTGCTGTCAACTGTTTGGTTACTGACATTCTTCAAAATTTCTTCTTATGTGTTCAGCAACTCATTCATGTTTGGAAGAACTTGAGGGAGTAAGTAATGACAAAATTGAAACTGTCCCTTTAAAGGAACTTATGGGTTTCAACTTGTTATTTCTTGAGAACAGGCCTTTTTGAAATGATGCCTAGATGTTCACTAACATTAGGCCTATCTACTACTGTGTCTGTGACGATATGAGGAAATGGTGCTTTAAGTACTTCAAAATCAGAGCCAGTAACCGACGAATCGTGCCGGGTATGTAAGTTGACAGAGAACATTCAAAAATGTTAGCATTAAAATAACTAGCATTAAAAAGCATCGCAGCTGTTTTATTAACACTGAGGTGCAATTAATATAACAAAACATACAATTTGCGTAATTTCACTATGCCATTATCAGGATCACGTTCAATAAACTCAGAGCAGTTAACAAAATAAAACAACAACAACAAAAATCCTACCTAGCGTTATTTACAACTGCACGTTCTTGGTCGCTAAAATTTTTATTATTTTTATTTATTTATTTTTTGTAAAAGTAAAAGTGTAAAAGGATAAAGAAACTTAAATTAGATAACGTACCTTCTATAACAAGTCAATTGTATGATATGTGAACAGCCATGAAGATAGCCAGTAGGGGGCGCGCTTTCCTTGACAATACACATGAATTGCACACTAGCCACCACAGTCTTCTGTGGTCATCTGACAACAGCTATTGTGTATGTGTTATGTTCTTCTAATTATTAGACAAATGATTTGTTGTTGTTGTTATATGTGTGACATCACAAAAATAGAGCAAAACAGAATTATCAAAACAGCATGTAGTTATTTATCTAAAAGGAGGAACTAGCAATAATGCGACAAAATAATCCTCCAGTATTCTCATCCAACATTAACAATAATAGTGAATTAATTTGCATTAGTTTTTCAATGATTCTTAAATTTCTTGAAAAAATAATGCATATTACTTTACTACTATTGTTAATGTTGGAGGAGAACATGGTGGTTACAGCCTTGGGAATGAGAATAAGTGCTTTATTTTGAAGGTGACCGAGTATTTTAAGTCTTTCCAAAACAGTACAGACTTCTGCAATTCCTTAATCTTCAATTTAGAGCCTTCATATCTTTAGTTTATGGCTGAAGAGGAAGTTGAACAGTAAGGACCCGGTCAAGAGTGAGAGAAGACAAGTATCTGGCCATCGGAAAAAACTAACTGGAAGAATAATTAACAGTGGTTTTCCATATCTGACCCTTTTTTTCATAAATACAGACACCCACCCACTGGTGCACGTATGTGAGGGACATGTGGGCCATGGTGTAAACCCATCAGCTTTGTGTTAAAAGAAGTAGACACAGACAGGGGCTTGTGGGCTGATCTCATAAAGCAGCGAACAGGCAGCCTCTAACTTTTAATCACACTTCACACCAAAGAGAAGCCACGAGTCAGAGAGGAGAGCGTTTAATCAACAGTGCACAGCAGGTGAGACACTCAGGTCACACACAGACAAGACAACGGCTTGATGTGCGAAGAGTCGACTGGTTCCAGTAATGAGGAGCATCCTCAGTGATGTCAACGCTGGGTGAGCCTTCAGGAACTGTCAGAAGCTGTGTGAAGGTAAGAAACGGGGGCTTTTTTGTGTCCATCAGTGGTCAACTTTGAACATACTTATGACAGTGTAATGTAATGACAAAAAAAATGCAAACGTCCTTTGACTTACAACAGAATCTGAGGTGTCACACCATCAAGCAAAACAAAAAAACATGGCGCTGGCCTTGCTTCAGCAAACATCTCGCTATTTTAAAAGCTTTTTTGCGTTAAAATAACGCAATTAAGAAGAGAACTACAAGATAAGACGCATTAGATAAGCAGACTTTCGTAGTTTGAGGTGAAAATACTTCACGTCGCTTGAAAGCCGTAGATGATGTGCAAAACTAAACGTAACAAACTCATTTCAGATGTAACCTTTGGTTTACTTTCATTGCAAGGATCAGATTTCCCAATCTCAAAATGAAAACAGTATATTATATAAATCAGTACACAAATTAATTAAGCTGTCCAATATTTGGTTAATGTGGTGAATTTAACCTTTTGCATTTATTAGTATTGTAGAATTTGTAACCATTTAAATAGTGTTGGATCACTATAAAAAAAGTTGCTGCCTTAAATTTTTAAGTTCAATCAACTTTGATGTTTAAGTAATTTCAACTTAAATTACATTAAACTGACTTTAAAAATTAGTTGAATCTTGTGTAACTTATAAAAAAAAGTAGAAAATTGCTGAACTTATTTTGATGAGTTAAAGCAATGTAAAAAAAAAACATACGTTGTCATAACTTATGTTTTTACAGTGTAATATCTCATGTTACATGAAATAATTAATAAAACCAAATTTGGCCGCAATGTCATACAAAAGTGTATGTAAGATTAGACTGGATTTGACTTTTTTCAAATTTGTAAATGTAAATTTCCTTGTAGACCTTCCAAATATTGAGTTTCAGTCTTTAAAAGCTTCAAAAGTGAGTGATGGATCTTGTGAGGCTGTATGGTAAATGTGGGTAATTTTGAAAGCGTGTGTGGTGTGGCATCTTGACCATTAAGTCTAAATGATTTCAAGGGTAGATTAGAAAAGACAGTTGCTGCAAAACACATTCAAAGTCATAAATGGCATCTCTGATGTAACTGCAGCTTGAATGGTGTATATTTCTCTATCGGTGGAAACAATGCTAAGGATATTTTATTGCTATTCCAATTAAAATTATAACGAGGTACAAAAGTCCCCCAGTGCACTTTTTATGACAAAATTTGAATACAAAATGTTTCATTGCAAATTATATTACCAGCGTAACGATGCATGAGCTCCAGTAGTTTGTGTAAAACGTGATAATCGTGTTCTCCAGCATGACTTGAGATCATCTTGAGCATCAATGGAAACTTCTGACCATCCGTACAAAGGAGTTTCTCGTGATCAATGCCACAAATGTACTTATATGAATAGAAATAACGTAGAATCGTACATATTTATTATTAATTTTACGTCAAAAATACATTTTATGTCAGAGATTTAGAAAATTTTGAATTCCTAAAACTTTACAGGTTTAAATTTGATTTTGAATCCCAGATTTTCAACACAGTCTCAGATTTAGGACCTCACAGAATTGACTGATACGAAATTGAAATTGATAACACTTGAATAAATTAGCAGTACTGAACATTTGCAATGCAACAATACACTTTCAAGGGGGATAAAATATGTAAAATCTTTTTACAGGCAGACGTTATTGTTTATGAAGACATCCGAGCCGCTCATTTAAAAACAACTGAGGGGGGGGGGGGAACATAAAGCATAAGAAACCATAGTCCAGGAAACAAAGATGTACAGAGAAGCAGGTGGTGAGGACAAAAAGCAACAGATAGGTTGCCAAAAAGGAGAAGTTTAAGAGTTTGTTACTGAAAAGCACTATCTAAACTTAGCGGCAGGTGCAGAAATGTGGCCTGAGGCCCCTGGGGGCCTCAAGGCCACTAACTACAGTCATCGAAAGCTGTATTTGATGCCCATTAAACAAATACTACTGACTACAAAAAAGACATTGAACAGTTTGACTGTTATTTCACAGAAAAAATTTAACAATTCATCAAATTCAATTAGGGGATAGAAAAACAGGAATTGCGTTATGGCTTAATGAGAATATTACACTTCAAAAGGTGAAGAATTAATTGTGAATGCTGCACGTTTCAACATAAAAACTTGACGCTTTTGCTCGTTGCAGTTCATAATCAAGGAATACCTATTCATTACGCCAAGCAACTGCTTATGATCTACTGTTAATGAATTATGACAATGTTTACATCATACCAGCAAACAGGCATTAAAGGCGCAGCTGTTCCATAAACGCCACCTACTGTCAGAGAATGACATTGCGTTTTCATTTAGTCTGTGAATCGAAAAATAAGCAAATGTGCATTCTATAAATCTACATATATTATATTCTCTTGAATTTTGATAAGGCCGACACACGACCAAAGAGACGACGTTCAAATAGCAAAGAAGAGGGAAAAGGAGAAGGAACGTGCAAAGTCCCGAATTCATGACTGTTTCAGGAAGCACGGAAGGGAGGTGGAGGGGACGGGATGAGGAGGAGGGAGGGTCGAGCTAGCCTCCGTTTTTTTTTTTTTTACAATACTTTGAACGTCAACAAGAAGTGACGTCACCCAACATCACATAGAGCACCTTTAATATAAATATAACAGCCTAATTTATGATTTGACTCATTCCTTTTCTTAGTTTAAAGGCTGAAATGTGAGGTTTATCATTTTATAAAACCTTTTATTTTTGTCAAACTTTGCATTATATAAACTTGACTTGTGCAGCTTGTACTGAAGTTGTATTGCTTTACTCGTCCATATGGTATTAATTTTATTGTTACACTTTATTTTAAGATGACGGACTTACGCAAATAAGCACTGAGTATTATTAATTAACCACATGTACTTACGAGGGTTACGGTTACTTGTAATAATGCATAATTTACTGTTATTACTATAGAATCACTATGTCCTTAAAATAAAGTGTTACCAATTTTATTTTTGCAGGTCTTAAAAGGTTCTTAAATTTGTGTGTGATGTAATGGCAAAAAAAGCAAACTTCCTTTGACTTACTACAGAATCTGAGGTGTCACACCATCAAACAAAACAAAAAACATGGCGTTGGCCTTACTTTAACAAACATCTCGCACAAGCTTTTTCACATTAAAACAATGATAATAAAATGAGAACTACAAGATAAAACACATCAGATATGCAGACTTTCGTAGTTTGAGGTGAAAATGCTTCACGCCGTTTGAAAGCCGTAGCTGATGTGCAAAACTATACATAACTAAAACTAATTTTTAGACGTAACTTTTGGTTTACTCTGTAGATAACCTGGATAACATAGCCATAAATTGTTACTATTTGGGGTAAGTCAATGTCACCATTGAATAGTCTGTGATAGGCGAGAGAGAGAGAGAGAGCAAGAGAGAGAGAGAGCGAGAGTTAGAGAGAGAGAGAGCGAGAGAGAGAGAGAGAGCGAGAGAGAGAGCGAGAGAGAGAGAGAGAGCGAGAGAGAGAGAGAGAGAGAGAGCGAGAGAGAGAGAGAGAGAGAGAGCGAGAGAGAGAGAGAGAGAGAGAGCGAGAGAGAGAGAGAGAGAGAGAGAGAGAGAGAGAGAGAGAGAGAGAGAGAGAGAGAGAAGATTCTTATGTTTTATGTTTATGCATGCTACACTGCAAGGCATATTTCAAGAGCTTTTCTAGTTTTTCTGACTAACTTCTATTCATTGTATACTCAACACAGGAAGAGGAAAAGTATGTGAACAATCTCTTTAGACTTTCTCTTTGTGTATGCATGTGTGTGTATGCCTGTGGCACAGCGACAAAGCAGGCAGAGTGTATATTTAGCTCCACAGCATTCGTCACCATCACCGCACCTAAACTGTTAGCATATCCTATGAGTGCATGTCCGCATTAGCAGGCTGGCAGACAACAAAAAACATCTCATAATCAGCAAGCAAAGCTTATCACAAATTTACATTTCCCCAGAGGATGGTTTTCAGAATCTGTTCAACATTTTGCAACAGAGATTTTGTCGAAACTGTTTGCGAGAAGCCAAGTTAGCAACTTATGTAAAATGCACGACAGTTTCACATTCCAGTAACTGGATGAAAATAAACAGGGTGGTATTACTGGCTATAAACAGATGTCTTGGATGTCATCAGCACAGCTATAGCGATGAAACCAAAAATGAAATATCGGAAACTCAAGGTGAGATTTTTAACTGCAACTTGATGCAAGGGAGCAGCAAAGCTGGCAGTGTGGAAAGGCTCATGTGAGCGACATTCAAATTGCACCGCTAAAAACCCACCAGCCCTTCAACACATTGTCACCTAAACATCCTTTATTCTGACACATCACTAAGAAATGTTGACTGATAAAGAGAATTAGGTTAGTCTTGGAGTAGAACCGCATGTCACTGTGGTTAGCATACCACTGTTGCCCACACAATTATTTAAAAAAAAAAAGGTCTGTTTGCAAACTAACACTGGTTATATGGGTGTTAGGTGCATGAATTCCATTGGCCACTGGGAAAAAGTAATATAGCTGTGCGCTAGAATTGAGTTTACATATCAAGGGTCTAAATGTACACGATTGTGTAGCATTCTAATGCATAATATGATATGTATAAACAATGTTTAGCATTCAAAATCTAACTGACAATGATGACAATCATTAAAAATAATATTTGCATACTGAAAAGTAATGGGCAATCTTTCTGTCTATACAGCGCTGATGTATTTTTTTAGGCTAACCTAAGAAATTAGGTTCCCTAAAAAAAATGTTCCATTGGCTTTTGGATTACTGCAGAGAATAAGCTCTGTGACCAACATAAGTTTACGATTCTTAAACATTTTGTTCATCATGATAATCTTCACAAACTTTCATGAATTTTGAAAGTAAAAACGTATGCTATAAACGAACTACACTGTGGTCGCATTACTTCAACGTCATTAAGCTTCCAAAAAGTATTTGGCCGCTTTTACATTGCATAGGTCAAGAGACCCAATTCTGATTTTTTCCTCTCATGTGGCACAGATCGGATATGACCCGCAAATGTGTGAGCAGGAAAAAAGCACATGGATTCCAATATTCTCGGATCGGTTTCAGGCCTCATTCATACGTGGAAATAAATCCGATATGAATCGGATACGTGCATTTGCATCTGCTATGTAAGCATACAGATCGGATATTCCCACGTCAATGCGAGTCATACGTCATTGAAAAAGCAACGGTGGTGAATGATGTCAACTCAGGTGAACACCAACCATGATCACATGACTCTTTTCAATGGCGCAATGGAGGACGAAGAACCTCCTTCATAGATGGTGCGGAAAGCAAAAAAACATCTGCGCCCATTGCAAATCGTGCTAATTTTACTTCCTTTTCGGCCTAAGCTTTTCCCTGAAAGTTCGAGTTATAATAGATTGCAAGATATCGGTTATAAACAATAGGCTGTGAAAGCGAACTAGTGAGTAGATGAGTTTACCTGTTCGGCTTATGACATTTTATGTCCCCGAAAACTCTAGTCCCATTTAGCTACTTGTTAGCCTTGTTCACAAGGGGGTATTACTGCTGCAAGCGCCATCTTCTGGTCAGACTCCGGAATTAATTCGCCATGACCGTCACAGTGCATTATGGGTATTCTCTGGCTGTTGAGCGAACATCGGTTGTACACTCATTATTGCAGTGCATTAAGGGATTGAATAACTATATTCGATAAAGTCCACTATGGTTTTGGACACCATTATAAATGGCTGTCCCTTAAAATAGTGCTCTATTTAAGGGTATAGGGGGCGATTTCGGACACAGCCGTAGTTAGTTGTCGGCAGTTCTTCCATGTGAAAAGTTGTCTAATATGTGACCCCCTGTCGCCGATTCGTCATGTAATGTGCGCACAACAGCAACTAAATGGAATCCCAGACAGTCACGTAGTATGAGAAGAACAGCGATCCAACGACTTTGAAAATCGTGCAATGTGTTTCTGGCATTAATTGTTGTACACTGCCAAAAAAACACCAAAAACACAACATGCATGAATGTGATGACAATGACAAAGTGGTTCTGGTTCTCCATCAAAACTTAAAACCAAACTTATAAAAGCACTATTCCTTTTTTTCTTTTTTCTTGAAGGACTGGCATTTCCTTCTGGAAATGCAAATCTTGTCAATCGTTTTCAAATCTAATGAGCTGAGTAGAGTGAAGTTGAATTACTATGCACGAGCACACACGCTAATACTGGTCAGCGTAGCACCACATTGCAGGCTCAGTCTCATAGCTGTGGTTTGAGCGAGCATCCACAATTCATCCCCTACACTGCGTTCAACAAACACACAATGTTTCATTGGCTCGTGGCTTGGCCTAACAGTCTGTTTTACTCTGTGGTAAGCATACACGCAGCTCGCTGGCACGCTCTGAACCCAGATTCCAAGCTCATAAAAAGGCAGAGCAGATGAAAGAAAGGGATGAACAGGATGTGGTTAGCCTACATGAAAACACACACTCTGTTAACTTGGAGAAAGGTTCTGAGGAGAGAAAAAAGAAACCACAGTGAGCGTGGGGTTAGCTGTACAAAACACAAGGTGCGCAAGACTGCGCATATTCTCATGCTACTGTTGAGATTTTAATGATATGCATTCTGTGGACCCCAAATTATTTAAACTGTTAAGCTACTTTTAAAAAGGTGTGAATTTTGCATTTCATATAGCAGGGTTAATATAGTTAACTCAATACATAAAAGTGTAAAAAGCTGAAATAAAATGTAAAAAAGGCAACATTTCTCATTTCATGTAGTTTAACTTGATGTACTAAAATAACTAAAAATGAAATAAAAATGAATAAAAGCTATATAGACAAAGCTATATATAAATCTAATAAAAATGAAAATAAAAACTACAATAGCATCTCAATTATACTTAAATGTTTTAATTTAAACTACTCCAAAAATGTGTTAGGTCTTAAGTTATTAAATAATCAATTCACTAATTAAAGTTCACATTTTGGGGGTTCTGTTTTGAAAAATAATAATAAACAAAAATAAATTATAGAAAAACTAATAATACAATCATCCAAGATTGAGATTTGTGACTTAATACATCCACAAAGCATGAAAAAGTTTATCTATTGCAATGACATTTGGACACTTTGTAAATGTGACTACAAGTGGGATTTAGAAAACTAATTGGAGACCCATATGATTAAGTGGAAGGAAATTATGTTTTATCTGACCTTTTGTCTGGAAAGGAAGCTACATTTGCCACATATAAGTGTCTGCATAGAGACAATACAATGTGTCAATGACATCAGAGGGGAAGTAGGTCTGTACAGTTGTGAGCATAGCGTTTAGTCTTTCTAGATCTCTCTGTTTCTCACAATAATTCATTCTTCCACTGGTTACCCACAAAATGATGGCCCATCAGACTGTGCGGGGGTTCTTTGAACCCAGTGTGAAGTCTCAGGTTCCCACCATGTCTGAATCACCCCAGTGGTCACACTCATGTCCTGGATGCTGCACACACCCCCAACACCTCATAGTCACTTCATTATCAGGCTGTTGCTTTTAGCATTGCTCTAGCATTTTTGAACTGTCAATGGTATTGGAAATTGCTAATAGGTAGAGAGCTGAAACAAAGTCCTTGACTAAGATTTTTCTAACCGTATTAGTAATAATCTGCAACAATTGTTAATACTTGAATTTTAAGTTAGCAAGACGACTAGCGCAACTACAACAACAACAACAGTCGCCACAAGGGGAATTTTTTGTCTCATTACCTCATCTACAGCCCCAGTGACAGGAACATTACAGAGTTGTAGTTGCACCTGTAACCAAACTGGTCTCTAGCAGGTAAAGGTCAAGAATTTCAACAGAAATTGCTTTGCGATGACACTTATAACCTCTTTCAGATCTGACTGTAATCTGACACACAAATGAACCAACAAGACCACCTGCAAAGTAAATAACTCTGCTCTTTCATCATAGGTAAAGCTCCTGTTGACAGCATGACTGAGAAGTGGGGCTGACATCTGACTAACTCCAGACACCACACACAGAGAGAGCAGGTGCGTCTTGCGTGAAACCAATCAGAAAAGTCTTACCCTGTGAAAATGGAGTCCGCATTCTCGCGGATGAGATGGGAAACTGACGGAGAGGCCGAAGAGATCTCCTTGAGAGGTCTGGGATTGCGTCGCAAACGGGAGTTCATACCCGAGGACAGGAAAGACGCGACTTACTGGGAGAAACGCCGCAAGAACAACGAAGCGGCGAAGCGCTCGCGAGAGAAACGAAGGGTCAATGACTACGTATTAGAGACTCGTTTGGTTTCATTGAGCGAGGAAAATGCTCGTCTACGATCTGAGCTGCTGGCTCTAAAGCTTCGGTACGGTTTGCTCAACTCTGGAGCCACCTACTCCTCGTCTCAAAGAGCTCTATCTCATCTTCACTCTTTGGCCCCGCAACCTCTGGTTTCTTGCCCAGACAAAGATCTCTACTGGGGTAGAAGGCAAGACAGAGAGGCTTCCAATCTGTCGGAGAACCAACCAGCACCAGTCTGTCTGGGTACCCACCCCGGGTCGGCATTTCTTCCCACGCAGCCTATGGCCATACGAAGAAATCACCCATACTTCCTAGACTTCCCCACCCTCCATTCCCCTAGAGCCGCACCTTTACTCTTTCCACCACACCTCGCCTCAGCAACAGCACCTTGGGCAGGACGGCCCCTGCTCCAACCAGGGTGTCAGAGGATCTTGTCGGACGACGAGGGTGAGCAGCAAGTGCCGGCGGATTCCAGCACTGCCCTTCCCCATAAACTAAGACTGAAGTCTCAAAACTCACAGCGCAAAGACAATAGAGCTAAATCCACATCTCCTATTCCAGCATACATGTCAGATTGAAATCAAACTCTAGGCTAAAATGACTCAGCAGTTCTGAATCATCCTACACATTTGTGATACACCAACTTGCCTGTATTCCAGTAAGTTTGTTGTAAACCATTTGATTAAATACTTCTTTGATCAAAAGGTCACACATAGAGATTTAGTTTCCGAAATGTATTTTGAAGAGTCAATATTTCCATCATTGAGGTGGAAAAAGGCAAACTTGAATTGGGATAATGACACAATTCTTTTTTTCTTTTTTGGTCCTTGAAATGTTCATTATCTTTTTTACCTTTAGTATAGACAGGAAAGTAGAGAAGAGAAGGAGAATGGTATCAGGATTTGACCTAGGTCTAACAGGAGTCCTTTTGAGCCTACAGCTCTGATGTCAAAGTGATATTTTCGCATTTGGCACATTTTTTAAGTGACTTACATTGCATTCAAATTATGCATTTTATCATTTCATGCATTCCCTGGGAATCGCACCCACGGACTTTGCATTGTTAGTGCATTATATTACTGTTTGAGCTTCAGAAACTTTGTAATGTTTATTTTTGAGGCCCTTAAAGCAGCACTTATTAAATTGGTCATCTGTGACCAAAACAATTGTTTGCTTGCTACTCAAATTTAAAGCTGTCATCACACAATATGTAGCCTGTATTTTTGTTAAACATACATATATTTTTTTAACGTGTTATGAGTTCTTTTTGAAGTTTAAAGGGGACCTCTTATGCCCCTTTTTACTAGATGAAATATAATTCACAGTTGTCCCCATGCAAGATGATGCTGTAACTCTTTTGTTCAATTTATAGAATATAATTTCAGACTAATGCATGATCAATGTCATCTTTTAGAGACAAAGGTCTCAGTTATGGACTGACTGACCAACTTCCACATCTCAGACATTTTTTTTCTGTGAACTTTGGGCAAAATGTCTTCTTAGTCCATACTTTTAAAATTGGTTTCTTCCTGCCTCCACATACCTCCATTTTGTACAGTTTGACAAAAGTGTGCCTATGTTAACTGCATTAGCAATGTTAGCAACAACAGTGAATGACAAACCATTAGCTGTGATGCTAATTAACAAGGAGGATATCTAAAACCTTGTGGCATTGACTGACCAGCTCATTTTCAGTTAGAAATACAGTTTATGAATGTAAAACACTTTTGCTTGCATATAATTTTAGGTTCACAATTCAGTAATGAAATATTGAATGTATATAGAAAGATGTACAGTAAAAAAAATAATGATTTGCCTTTAACATCGGGTCTTTGATCTTTTTTCACAAAATAACGGATTACTACAGGCAAAATATACAAGGGATCCTAAAAAATTAAAAATAAATTCTTGAAGTTATTTACATTTGCATTCCTGCATGTAGCATACAGTTTATATCCACAATTTACATTCAAGGTGCACTGTTTGTCAGTATAATAATTTATCATTGAACCCGTGCTCGTGTTGTGTGCTAAAGTGAGGTATAGTTAAAATATTTGTAACGCATTTTTACAAAGATTCATTTATATTTTATACAACATTTTGTCATGTTGCATTAAGCTGTTTTTTTCCCCTTTTTTACAATAAAGTGCAAATGAAAATCTCCGCTTTTTGACCATTTATTTATTATAAGCATCATAACACAGTTAAGTCATGCCACAGAACAGAGAACAAATTATTATAATACACAGTGAGAAGGACATTTTTTCCTCATCCTCTTACCGCTGTGCGAGTTGTGCTGCTTGCATCTGGTGTGACGGGCAGAAGGACTCCACATGGGGCTGCTGCGGTTTATGAGTGTGAAAGGGGGGCAGCAAACTAAGTTTCAGTGGCACGTAAGGGTGGGAAAGGTGGAGAGGGGGTTTCTCAGCATTAATGAGTCACCTTTAATGATCAATCGTGATGTCTACAGAATATACACCGCAAACACAGTGCACAAGGTGAGGAGAGTGAACAACAAGTCTGCTAGTTACCACTAAAGCAAGCTAGTGATTCAGTGACTTGCATAACAAGCCTGACACAAAGTTATCTTACATAACTATTACTTTTTTTGAATGAACCAAAGTAGTTTTTAAAACTGGATTAGCATACATTTCGCTCTGTCTTCACAGTTAAAAGTTCTTCATTTGTTCTTTTTTTTCTGCTGTAACCACCTGAGAGATGAAGGGTGAGAAGTACAATGAAGAAATAGGAAGTTAAAAGTATATTGTCTTTGTCTTTTACATCTGTAAACCACATCCTCTAGTGAAAATTAACTCAGTGTTGCAAGAGTACAAGATCTAGTTGTTTTTGTGTATTTATCTTTGTTGAAAATCTATTTTAGACAGATCTTTAGTAGCATACCTGCTACAAATGGTGCTAGCATAAGCTACAAGCTAGACTCGCTAATCTTAACAAATTACATGGGACAGCTTTATAGTTTTAGATTTTGACCAGATCAACTCTAGCATCTCTTTTCTGTCGTTCACCAAAGACATAAAACAGTGTCATTGTCATATTTTATCCACTTCAGTTTGAGTCACATAACCACACTCTTTGTGCAATGACATCATAGGTCAGCAAATGCATTGCATATGAATATTCATAGACACAACTTAGACACAACTACTAGACATTTTGTAGGCATAATAATGATTCAGTGATTTACACTCAATGCATATAAAAAAACTGATCCACAATGGAAGACATTATCTGTTTTTTGTACAGGGTGCATGCATATTAATATTGCATTGACATCTTGCATCTTTGGTGTGAAAGTGAAACATGACACTTCTCTTTTTTCAATTTATTCATAGACTGTCAAGTACAAAATTCCTGGCCACGCACAACTAAATCTACGACATCATCAAGACATCAGATCACTTTCGTTTTGTATTACGATTACATTTATTTATTTTAGATATAAAATAAAAGGGGCTGTCATGTGAGAATCACAACCAGTGTGATATTGCTTAAATTTATGTCACTAATTTAGAGGCAAGGTCAAATTAGGCCACTTTAAATATTTTACTTATGTTTTGAATGTTTTTTTTATATTATTATTTGCCTTTATGTCTGTGCTTTTTAAATCCTGCAGTAAACAACTTTGTTTTGTGTAGTTTCGTTTTAGAAAGCAGATGGTCCAGTTGAAAAGTGTCATGAAAAGAGAATAACTGACATTTTCTTGTGCACACGAGATGACAATACCAGATGCTTATTTACAGCCAACAATTGCTCACTTGTCATGTCATTTCATTCCAAGTTTGTAGGACCGAATCGAAGTATGCTGACAAGCGGCTGTCCTTATTGAAACTTTTTAGGCAAAAATAGTCACTTTTTAGAGAATCAGGGCTGGTGGTTTGTAAGCTGGTTATTACTAATGTAAACCTGTAGACAAATAATGTTAAACTGACATTATTCGGCCCAATAGCACGGCTATTCCCCTCTGATTGGGTTATATTGTCCTGGTTTTAAAAATAAAAGCATTAAACTTTAGATTAGCCTATATCAGTTTTATCTAAATATTTATTTTGAACCGCCTTTTCGCATCTGAAAAAATATTAAAAAGTTGAGAACCTTTAAAGAAGCTCTGTCCTTTGAGATAAATTTATTAGATTACATAAATTAGTCAAAAAACCTAGATTGATTTATAGCCTTGCTTGTGATATAGACATGAAGAATCAGAAAAAGAAGAAATTCCAACACAGGGATTGAGATACATGCTTTTATAAACAGCATATTTGTTATTAGTACAATATAAGAACAATATTCTTAACATAATTAAGAATAAAAACAGCTAGAACATAAAAATGTTGTGGATCCCCATTTATTTTACATTAAAATAAAACTGTAAAATGATTTTTTTTTTACAAAAAATATCAAAAAAGCTTAGTTTAATTAGTTTTACAGTAGTTGATGACAAATTATGGCAGTTTTGCAATGTACATACAATGCTGCTTAAAATAAGACAGGGCGTATTGATCTGCTCAAACAGATCTGATAATCTAATTATTTTAAGCTTAGATTGACCAATAGAAGGCAATAAGGTTGAGCCTGAAACCCTGTGTTCTTTAAACTGACATAATTTAACATTAGGGGGCAGCAGAAGAGCTTTGTAAAGTGCCTTCCTGTTTCATTTTAAGCGGCAGCACTTGAGCAGGGAAAATTTTGTGTCCAACGCCTCAAAAATACCATTCATAAACAGACAATATAAGCATAAGAACTCCATGATGGATCAAAGGATCAGTGACTTGTACAGAAAAAGCTATCTTTGATTGTATTGTTTCCCACTTTGTACTCATGCAAAATAACATGAAACAATTGATGATTGACATTCCCTTTTACACACTTTACATAGAAGAGGCATAAAGACCATTTTTATCGTCACCACCAGTAATAAAATGCTCAGATTTCTTTTAAAGAGTTTCACACATCATCTTTGATTAATTTAAGAACATGTTATATTGAATAAAAGTATTTCACATTAATTTGACAATTAAAACAGGGCACCAAAATGTACACACAAAACATCAATATATACAATAAGATACAAAATGTCTTCAACCCAGTGTAGATACTGAGGCTATTGGTGTTTAGCTGATAAATAGGTAATGCTTTATAAATACAATGTGCTTTTTATTTTGGAACTACAGTACCTTTGTATGTGTGCGCGTTTAACTTTATGCGGGCATGACTCAGAAGTAGGTGGCAGTGTAATATAGAAGCAGTCGTTACCAGGCCTCATTATCCAGAGCAAATAAAATCAACTAAGATTTAATTAAACCGTTTTAATTCTTTAAACGGTCTTCTAGCAACCCAGTGGTTAACAGGTTGAGATTTGAAGCTATTCCAACAACAAATCCTTGTTTCATTGGCAGTGTGAAATATATGCCCATGCCTACAGACCATTGGACACTTAAATTCAATTGCTTAGGCAAAATGCAATAATGTACCATTTTTTTTTATTTACTTTGGAGGGACTTGGCAATTTCTTGGCAAGCAGAAAGCACCCATTTAATAATCATTAACTATTACTAAATTAAAAATATTTCTAAATCCCACAATAACATCCAAAATATTAAGAGCACACTTGAACTCTCTTTTCATTCTAAAGGAAATTCTTTTTTGTAATAGTCATTACACATTACTACAAGCTTGGCCTTCTCACATGAAAAAAGTTCAAAATGAGTCCCTAATGCCAGCCAACCCCACACAGATGCAATTCATCATAAATGTCTTAATAATTGTCTTAATAAATGTCCCAAAACCCCAAAAGTAATGTTAGATTATAATTAACTGCTGATGTAAAGTACCTCTCAGTAACTACATTACTCCCATTAAAACCCTCTGTGTCTTAAAATCTGGACCTATAGCTATTCGCAGGACTGGTATTAGAAATATATTCCAGTTTGAAATAACAATAATGTGTGCTTTACCCCTTCAAACTGTCCAATTTATATCATCTTCATGTTAAACTTTCGTGCTCCTCCTTGACCCCCACTGGCAGCCGGACCATCTACCTTTCTGAATGAATACTCTACTGAGAAATTGTTCTTGTGTTGACCTCGTCCTCGGCTCCACACAAACAAGAGAATGAAACAGAAAAGCACAACACCCAAAAACATAATACAACCCATTGCTGTGGACACCAGGATGGTCTTAAGATCCAATGTGAACTTCAGGAAGACACGCGTGTCATTTAAGTTAGTGTCATTAAGATCACCCACATAGTAGGTGCGATTCGCTGCCAGAGCACCATCCAGTGGCAATCCACTGACTGTCAGGGTGGCAAAGTAGGTATCGTTGCCACCAGCATTGCTTGCTATGCAGATGTAAGTGCCGCTGTCTGTTACCTGGGCGTAACGGATCTCCAACGTACCTTCAGGCAGGACAATGATTCTCCCAGTACTCTTGGTGGTGATACGTCGGCGCTGAGGTGAAATCCAAAAGATGACCGGAGTTGGGTCTCCATCTGCTCTACATACAAACGACACTACCTGGCCTTCACGTGCCGTCATCTGTTGCAGCTTGCGGTTACGAATTTTGGGCCGCTGACAGGTGAAATGGTCAAAGAGCGCAGAGTCCGAAAAGGTACTAAGTGCTTTTCCTCGCACTTCCAAGGGTGTGGCGCAAATGGGCGACTTTCCGTTGAAGTTGAGGGTCTTACGGCGCTGCAGGATCCACAGTAGGCGGCAGTCACAGGACAAAGGATTCCCATCTACACGTAACGTCTCCAGCGTATTGACCGAGTGGAAGGATCCCTCCTCCAAGGTCACCAACCCATTGTTCGACAAGTTGAGCAACCGTATCTGTTGCAGGCCTCCAAGACCATAGGGCTGCACTGATATCAAGTTGGTACCAACTAGGTGCAGTTCTTTCAAGCGGACAAGGTCCCTCAAGGCCCAGGACTCAAGAACCGAGATGGGGTTGTAAGACAGATTGAGGCTAGCCAAGTGAATCAGGTTGCGAAGAGCACCCGTAGGCACGGTGGAAATGTTGGTATTGGTAATTGAGAGCCAAGACAGGTTGAGACCTTGGAAGCTGTGCGGAGAGATGTACTCAAGGAAGGGCCAATGGTCAATCTCAAGAGCCCGCAGTCCACCCAGTTTGCGAAAGTTCTGCTCTTCCAACGAAGAGATACTGAGGTAGCGTAATCGAAGAGTCACCAATCCTCGAAGGTAGGAAAGAGACTGTCCAGTTATAGAAGTCAGATTGCACCTCTCGATGGTCAGCTCCCGGAGTCCAACCAATCCCAGGAAAGCCTTGTTTGAAATGTACACCAGGTCATTATCACCAACTTCCAAATTGCGGAGGTTCCTCAAGTCCTGGAAGGTGAAGTCTAACAGGATGACCAGTTTATTCCCACTTAGGTCCAGAGTGGTGAGGTTGGTGAGACGTGAAAAGGCACCCATGGGCACGAGTTTAAGCTGGTTGGCTCGCAGACGCAACACTCTAAGATTAAGCAAGCTGGAGAAGGCATTAGGCTCCAATACACTGATGAGATTCTCACTCAAGTCTAGCTCCTCAAGTCTTGAGAGAGTCGCCAATTCATTGTACTCCACCCAGCGTAAACTGTTGCAGCTTAGATCCAGGAGCCGTGTGTCAACCGGGATGCCCCCAGGAATAGATCCCAGGCGCTTGTTCTGGCACATTACAGCTCTCTGATGAGAGATGCAGTCACAGCGCTGTGGGCAGCTCTGACCATGTGTTATGGATGCAGCGGTTAGGAGCACAAGCAGCCCCGGTAAGCTCAGGCATGGACAACCCGCCATGCCCCTTCCCTACCTTACAGGGGCTGAATCACTGCACCTCACACCTAGAGACAAGAACACAAAAAAACAGGTATTGATGAATCATGATTTTTGCAACTCTCAACTATAACCACTTCTAAAAAAACACTTCTTAGCGTAAAAAAAGCCTACCCATTTCTCACCAACATGTATGTACGAGCATGTATAACTACAGGGTATATACAGGAATCATGGAGTTAAATAAAAAAATAAAAAATTTAAGACCTTTTTTTAAGACTCTTTCAAGTTTCCATTCATTTTAAGACCTCATCACCACTTCAAGTTTTAACCGGTTACATCGGCGACATATATTGATTGTAAGATAGCACAACTAAACAGTCTTAGTTTGTGATAATTCCTTATCAATGCAACATAATTCAGAAGGGTGGGAACGAAGCAAAAGAGAATTAATTGACAAATTAGTACAATTCTTTGGACTAATATACATAATGAAAAGATGATACAAAATTTAAAGGTGCACTGTGTAATTTTTAGCGGCATCTAGTGGTGAGATTGCGAACTGCAACCAACAGAAGTTAGGGTGGCCGACAGGAAAAGATGAGGTTTCTTTACAAAGATAAATTAAGAAATTAGGTTTACTTAATTATTCATTAGGTTACTTGTTCATCATTGTGTCAGTGTTTTATTCACTGACTTTAGCTAGCTTCTTCTTTTAGCTTCTTTTGCATAAAGAACAACATCGTGACGAAACGCGTTTTGTCTGTTCAGGGACACTGTAGAAACATGTCGGCGCATTTCAACGTAAGGGGACTCACGGTGTATGTAGATAGAAATAGCTCATTCTAAGGTACAGTAATAAAACCATAACAGTTCATTAATAAGTAAGGTCTTTATACACCAGTCAAGACATATGTATATGATATTGCATTTCTGTCAAAAGATCCTCCTAAATTTTACACAATGCTTAAGACCCCGCGGACACCCTGAATTATATATAAAGTTGTTTTAAAAAACATAGGCCATAAAAAAGTTTTGCTGGATGCAACACATTTTCAGACAATTTCTTGCAGTAAAACTGCAATTTTAATGAATTTAAACTACAAACAAAACACAAATAAGGCTCAGCACTACTTTGTGTACCTAACTGGGGTATTTCTGCTTTTCTATAACCACCACCTACTGTCAGGAAGTGAATTTGCATTTCCATTCACCCCATCTAACATTGTGTTTGCATATTTCTGAGCAGACAAGTTGGATGATGATATTGCACCAAATTTTATGGCCAACTTTGTCTTGGTAAGAACAGGTATTTAAACTGTAAGCCACTGAAACATCAAGTGGTTAAGTTTAAATGCAATATGAAACAGAAACTTGATAGTTTCTTGACTAAACTTGACTAAAAAATAAAAGGAGAACAAGTATGTCATGAGCATTTTACACATGAACATTCAAAAATCTCAGATGGCTTAACTCCCTCTTTAAGATCATGACTTATTTTTTCATCTTTATAAGCCACGAAATAAATGTACTCTAAACAGTCTTTGAGATAGGAATGGCTTCAAAGTTACTATGATTATGCCGATTTCTGCTAGTTAGCATTTCAATAAAAATACATAGCTAAATATTTTAATGTCAACTTGATAATGTCAATCGAAGACATCCCAGTCAGTGCATTTTTAATCAAATCTTGAACATTTAGGCCCACACTGGTGCTAAAGCTTAACATAATGAGACTCACCTTGGGTTCAGAAGTTTATTAGTCCAATCTCTGAGTACCAAGATATTATTGAACATTTAACAGTGGTACTTCAAGATGTTCCCCCGCACAACTCTTCTTCTCCCTCCCCCATCATCTCTGGTAACCCAAACACATGAACAGCCCCTGGTTCAAACCCATATCAGTTGACACTAAGAAGCTGTCCAATCAGCATAGACAACTGCTTCAAACAATCAGCAGTGACGTGAGTGGGGTGAATAGAAAACTACACCTGACTATGACTCAGGTGTCATGGGTCATTATGTCAGAAAATCATGAATACTAATATTATAGGCAACGATTAACACCCTGCCACTTTTCTTTCCACCCCCAACGTCTCTCCCCCTCAGAGATGTCAACAAACCATTTTTCAACAGCTTATTAAATTTAATTGTCTTCAGGAAAGTGCTCCCATATGAATTTATGTGTCATGCTGACGTGCAATAACTCCAGATTGCTGGAAGATAGGTGCTCTAACTATATTATTGCATAGTTTTAAAACATACATTTAAAATGATATTGCCCCCTGAAAGGATCTTTTAAACCAAAATTAATAATTTACACCAAAATGTACTTTCGGTCAACATTTACTCACTCTCATGTCATTCCAAACCTGTATGACTTTATTTTCTTCTGGAGAACACAAAAGATGATATTTTTGAAGAAAGTTTCTTGTCCATACAATTAACATTAATAGAGCCCAAAACCAACACTGGACCCCATTGACTTTCATTGTATGGACAAAAAACACTTTTTCAAAATATATTTTGTTCCACAGATGTCAGTCATACAGGTTTAGAATGACATGAGAGTGAGTAAAAATTCATCTGTAACAATTTTGAAATACATTTTAGTTCCAATTTTAGCTTTATCTGCCATGGAATGTAAATGGATCTGGCCTCGACCTGATATTGTCAGGAGTAAATGAGAGACACTGCTACCTCTTTGCTCTGTTGTTCACCTCAGCAAGGTAGCATGTCACCTGAGAATTACATAACAGCTGTTAGTCGATACGTGAAGGGCAAATCAAGCAATTAGTGTTTTTCCCCATAACAGCTGTTGAGAGGCTGGTTAATACATAAAATATTGATACAAGAGAACGTCAATGTTCTAAAATATATATATATAAAAAAGGAAAAACACTGCTGCAAAATCTAAAATAGGACCCAAATAAGTACTTGGACATTCTAATCACACGTACAAATGTCTAAATTGCATTAAAAGCTAAATATCTCACCAACTGGTGATTTTAAGTGTGTAGTCAATCACATTAACCATGTTCTGTTCACATTTGAAAACCACAAATAGCCAAATTTTTAACAAACTAAATTTTTTGGGGAGTGCTTTGGTTGAAAAGTGTGTTATATTTCTTTAAAATAAATGTTACTTAACAGTGTTATTGTTAAATAAAAATAAAAATAAAACTATAAAAAATATTTTTCGTTAATTGAAATAAAGCTGTAGACAATAAACTATTAAAATGAAAACTGATAAAATAAAACAAAAGCTAATTCAAAATATTAAAAATACTATAATAGTAAATAAATAATACTAAAATAACACTAGTTTGATATTTTGTTATCAAATGCAATGATAAATTAAGTATGACCCAAGTTTAATTGACCATTTTAAGTCTTTAATTGACTTAATTTAAGTGTACTTTTGGGGTACTTTTTTATCTTTCGTCTCTTTATGCAACCATAAGAATCCTTAAATTAACGCATCCTGTGGAACCATACTAGAGCAAGACGAAGTGAAAAGGAATGAAAAACATTCAACATTTTTGAAGGAGTACTTGTTTTGAGTGGGAAAAACATGTAACTAGGTGGTGCTTGATGTTCCTGTCGAATTCAGGATATAAACAAGACCAGGTTTAATGATGAGAAAGAAAAAAATAGCAGCATAAGCGCAGACTGAAATCGCACAAACATCAGAGAGAAAAGTCTATCTGGGATTGGGGGAAAAAACAATTAAGCAGATGATACGGACCGGGAGCAATTAAGGCAACCTAGTACCTTAATTAGTGAGAAAGCACATAAAAAGGAATAATGAACGCGCACACACTGGAAGGGGAAAAAAACTCTAGGGCAGGTGCGAGAACTCATGGAGTGGCCGTAAGCTGAAGGGAAGTGTGTGGAGGCGTCAACTTTCCCATTTTTCACCACTGGATCTGCACTAGTTTAGTGCTGCTGATGGCACTCTTCAACTCACATCGATTTCAAATGCTGCCCACACATCTCTTTACATAACCGTACATATCCTCCTCATTCTGTCTCTCGCTGCTCCGCAAGCCCATCTATCATCTGCAGCTCGGGGAAACCTTACAGTGGCCAGTAAGGAGACAGTCAGTTGGGATGAAGCGGAGCGAGGATGAGGAAGGGGCAAATGACAGATGCTCAGGGTGAATGTGGACTCCCTGGAGGGGCCGTCTCAAGGGGAAGACGTACTCCAAAGAGGCAACGGTACCCTTGGCCAAACAAAAGCTGACAAGGGCATCAGTGTCTTAGCTGGAGAACAGGAGCCAACTGAGACCAGGGATGTTAGTGGATTCAGCAGACGTTTGGGAGTTCAAGGAGATGACAAACAAGGAGCAGAGACTGCGAAATGCTGAAAGAGCAAAAAGCAAACAATTACGGCTTTAGTAATTTTGAGCACAAAATGACTCGTCATTACAAACCTGAACAACTTTCGTTCTTTTGTGGAACACAGATGATGATATTTTGAAAAAAAAAACATTTTTTTGTTCATACAATGAAAGTCAATGGGGTCCAAATGTTGTTGTTATTTTGGACCCCATTGACTTACATTGTGTCGACAAAAACATTATTCAAATGATCTATTATGTTCCACAGAAGAAATAGCCATACAGGTTTGGAAAGACAAGAGTATTAGCAAATTATATAAAGATACAGATCAGAAAGTAATCGAAAATTTAACAGCAGTTGAAAATGTCACGTTTCAACACGGCCCTGGAAAACGATCCCGACTCTGAAAAAAGTCAGTCCCACTCAAAAATCGCAACTCAGTTGAGGCTGATGTTTGGAAAGCATGTTTATACCAAATTTACGTTCTAAAACTACAAACAGTTTAGTTGTAAATAAAACCGAAATCATGATATGACTGGCTGTTGTTTAAATAAATAAATATATGCACTGTATGTTTCAGTTTTAACGTAAGAATGTGAACATGAATAAAATCATATCACCTTAAACAAAGGAAGGTTTAAAAGCATTCATGAAACTTCACCTGATCTGGTTCATGAACAGACATGCTAATCAGCTAAAAGCTAATAAGCGATGACAAGCTATTGTAGAAGCAGCGCAGAACAACCACACACAACTCTTGAGGGGATAGAATATCAATTGTGTTTCAGGGAAGAAAGACAATGGCTCACCGCAAACTGGGAACATGACTTGTTTAACATGCATATTTAATACAGGTGAGAATAGAAAGGCCACAATGCTACTATTGATTGGCATTGCTCAGTTTCCTGATGGGATGAATTATTTAGATTATCATGGTCTATGAACATGACCTATTAGAACAAAGACACTAACCACGGCTCCTTGATGGACCTCCTCCAACAAGAATAGTGATGTAAAGACTTGAACATTCGCTCTTTTATTGGCTCACAATCCTGTGAATAAATTGATGTATGCTCTACCTGACAGCTGCTTGGCAAGGCGCTTAATGCTGGTTTTATCTTGGCTCATTGAAGTCGGGTTAGATGATCTGATCCTTGGCTCCAGCTAAGATGTAGAAGCTGGATAATTAGGTTAAAAAGTTGGATTGGTACTGACTAAATGTGGGAATCAAGACAGCAGAACGTAAACGGACAACCATTGCTGGCATCATCTTCATAGCGTTGTTTTCAGTGATCACATGAAAGCTGAATAAATAAGATTACCAGTTTGTTAGGATAGGACAATATTTGGCCGAGATACAACTATTTGAAAATATGGAATCTGAGGGTGCAAAAAAAATCAAAACATTGAGTAAATGCAGCAGAATCACGAACATAAATGGACAACTTTAAAGATAAAGTTGTCCATTTATGTTTGCGATTCTGCTGCATTCACTCACAAAAAGAAATGCTTTATATGTTTACGATAGGAAATTTACAAAATATCTTCATGGAACATGATCTTTACTTAATATCCTAATGATTTTTGCCATAAAAGAATAATTTTGACCGATACAATGTATTGTTGGCTATTGCTACAAATACACCCATGCGACTTGTGACTGGTTTTGAGATCCAGGGTCACATACTGTATGTGACGAAGGCCAAAATGTCTTGACCTTGAGAGAATATACAGTTCTCGATTAATAAAAGTGCCATTTAGTTTCATTACCAGATGAACAAACGCTATTTACAGCCACTTTCCACTGGCATATTCTCGCACAGTTTCTCCACAGGATGTTGATAATGGCATTGAAAACAATGGCTGTTGGCCAAAAAGTCACACGTATGTGAAAAATGGAGAGAAACCAATGCCGCAACTCTTGCCATTCTCACAGTTTTGTCTGACTCACAGCCTTCAGGCCATCTGACTCATTTACACCATGGAAAGTCTTCAATATACACCAGTATTAAAGCGCAACTTTGAGTTGCAATCTAATGATTTTGTCGTTAAAGGTCCATTTGCCTTTACTGAACAATGATCACATGAGCCTTTATCACAAACTGAAAGCATATTTATTTTGGCACTCATATTAAAATGTTAGGCCATTCACACTTTGCATAAGCATGTTAGCATTTTTTAAGTATAATATTTAGTTCTGGCAAATATTGTCGATATTCACTCCAACAGCACTGGGATTAGTAGGTGGGAATTTAGCAATTCTTTCTGCAAATTACGGCGCTAATATAGATGGTGGCGACAAGTGATTTGTCTTCATGAACAAGTCAATGACTTATTTACCATTGATTTGTTAAAAAATAAATTCATTTAAAAATTAAACAAGATTGTTTATTATAAGTAAGTCACTGAATCATTCACTAAAACCCATTTGTTAAAAAAAAAAAAAAACCACAGAACGTTCCCATATGGTTCACATTTGGTTATTTTTTGGGAACCAAATAAGTAACCTTCCCAGAACATTGCAGTGAGTTTATATATATATATATAGACTAACTTAAAGATAAGCTACACAGAATGTTCTGTAAAGATTATTTTTTTATAACCATAAAATATTCTTTCCAGAACATTTCAGGGAGGTTTTTTCGAATAACCCAAGGAGAACCCATATAGAATGTTCACTACTGGTTGTTTTTAGCTTATATTTTTGCAAACCTAAAAAGAACATTCTATTTCCGTGAAGAAAACTTTCCTGGCCAACCAAAAAGGAATCTTAAAAATGCATTTTTTGGAACGTTCCGGGAAACAAAAACTAACATTCTCAGAATGTTCTGGGAACCAAACATTGTTAGCTGGGTGTCTTTATGAGTCAGTGAATCATTTACTATAACCAATCGTTTAAAACACTGATTCATTTTGGCAAGTAAACAAGAGGCTGTCTTTGATATTGAGTAATTGAATCATTCAGCGTGTCATTCAAAAACACATTTACATTCATTTAATTCAGGAATGAAACATCACTTCTGGTTGATTTTCCTGTGGTTCGTTCTGAGCTATTTCCGTTTTAAGTTCAAACTGGAAATAGTTCATCTAAAATGTAAGTTACTCATTATTAACATCTTGTTTTTTGTTTTTCAACATTCACAAGTCACTGGAGGGTGTTCAGTGAAGTAGCTCAGATTACAATGATGGTGAATGTCATACTCCATTATGGCATGACTCATCAGGTTTAACTCAGCACAACACGTCCAAGAGAGCCCACATTTCCGAATTTATTATATTTATATTTATTAAATTAATTTGAGCCTATGGCATCATCTTTAAAATGTCAAAACGCACACCACACAATATTTTCCACCATATATAAATGACCTTCCGCTTCTGTATATCACAAGTTCGGTTCTCCTTGTATTTACGCAGTGGCTAATGAGTTCCACTGGGTAGTCCAGGTCCTAGCAGCACTGCAGTCAGCATGCATGTGGACAGGGAGTAAAGTAGGTCAGCCATGTATGACACCCCTGGCATTTGGGCACAGTCAACAGTACCCGTAAATTAACATCCTCTCTGTAAGCCCCTGCAAATTGAGACACGGCACTGACAGGAGTGCTGCTAGTCACTTGATGTGTTAGGGATGCTCAAAGCTGAGGAAATAAATTAAGAGGATTACAGCAGTGGTATAAAGATTGTGATTACACACGGTGTGCGGTGTCAACTTAAAGCATTTATTACCATGACTCGATGTTATGAATTTGACCGCTAGCATGAAACACCATCAACTTGTGAGTATGTAATAAAATCATATAAAACTAAGCGGAATATGGACACATATTCCAAAGTAACTAGTTAAGTGTGCCATAATACCCCATAATAACATTTAAAAATGTAAAAAAAAAAAAAAAAATTATTAAAAAAAATTGGTTTGAATGAATGATTTAATGGCTCACTCATAAATACTTCACCTCAAATTCATTCAAAAACGCTGATTCATCCAGTAATGAAGCATTACTGGTTGAATCAGTGTTTTTGAACGAATCTCTTAAATAAATGATTCAATGACAAATACATTTTTTAACAGTCACTTGTCGCCACCTACCGGTGTAACAATGTACAACCTTTATTTAGGGCATCAAGTTACTTTCAAAAGGTGATTTACTCTATTTTAATTGCTACCGTAGACATCAGTGTATCCAAACTATAAACTTTTATATAGATCAAAATATTACAAAATAAATTAAATATATAAATAAAAGAGATATCCTTACCAAACTACCCAGAGATTAATTATCACATATGCAGTCTTCATAAAAGTCTTAAAAGTCTAGATTTTTTAAAAGTCAAGGGAAAAAATGCCAAGAACAAATGAAAAGCGTTAAAAGTAATAAAAAAAAAACCATACTCATGCAAGAAAGGACGCATCTAATTATGATGCCTTCCACCATGAACCTCTCGAGATACTTATCCTAACTGCCAATTCATTGGCACAATTGACCCTTGGGGCCAATTACATGTAAACACAAGGCAATAAAATTACAACGCATTCCATTAGGGGGCGAATATAACACTGAAGTTGCATAAGCTTTTAATTAGAAAGACGCGAGAGCTGAAGCAGCGTGAAGCCTGGTATTGCATGAGAAATGTCTTTGGGCAGTGTCAGAAAAGGCCATGGCCTAGCTAGGTCACAATGCGGAGGTTGGACGCTGTCCTGCGGTCGTCTCTTTGGCTTGAATGGATTAGATGACACCCTTCACTGGCTGGCATTCTAACCCTGTCAAAACGAATCACTTCAGACTGCCTGGCCAAGGTTAGCTTAGCTTTCCATGAGAGTGGATTTGGATTTATAGCATGTGATTTTGGAAACACGGTCACAAAAAAAAAAAATTGTACAAAATTTACAATATCTGATAGAGAAATAGATTTACTTCCCCTGATTCTTTTGAAGAATAACTTTAGTCCTGTTTAATAACCTTTTAAGAAGGCCAGAACACATCAGGACTGATTAGCATTGATGCTACAAATGCAAATAGCTACAAATAGATTTACACTCATTGGATCACCTGAAATGCATATTACTTGCACAGGATCTTAGTGCAGCACTGAGCTAATGGGCTAATAGATAAGCTAGATGTTCATTCAGTCAAAGCGTGACCTTTGGTTGAGATTTGCCATACTTTCCTGCAAGTTGCAGCAGCTGCAAGGACAATCGAATTAAAAGTCATGCACAGGGTTTGCCAACAGCCGGAGGGGGCTGTTGGCAAACCCTGTGCATGACTTTTAATTCGCCTTTAATCAATGTTCTCGCAGCTTACAAATCAGCAAGAGCAATTAGACACTATTAGCTGGAGTTATCAAGCACCAGTGAAAACCGCTTCTTATTCTCCTGCTGCATGAAAGCTGATGTTCAGTCTTTATCTCTGTAATTTACCCCGTTCCTCACAATTATCAGAAGCCTTTGGCAAAACCCCACAAATTCACCTCTGACATAGTGGCTCCATTTAAAAAACTAGAAAGCTGCCTTGCTGTCTACATAGGCAGCATCCTAGCCATTATGGAACTATATATGTGACTGATTCAGAGCCCACTACATAGGCAGCAACTCACAAAACAGCACTTCTCACAGGAGAATGCGACTCAGTTAGCATGTTGCTAAGCTAACAGCATGCTACTCTAATAAGAAAATTCTTTACAGAATGAAATACAACTTATAACCAACATTTCCTCGTCCACCATCTAACTTAATTTTTACTGAACTTAAGCGCAATGCATTAGCATTAGCTTAAAACAAGGTATCTTAAAAACCAGAATAATTCATATTAAGAGTATGCCTGTGATCCCTTAAAATACTGCCTCTTTAGGCAGCTCACTAGGCTTTAGAATAAACATGTTTGGGAGATGGAACCTAAAAAGGCTAGAAATCCATAAACTGGCAGTGAGAATATAATGGCATCTATAAAACTGCAGTTTAACTGTCACTGTCCCACTAACAGGACGTTAGACGCTCTTTTTATTGCCTTTTTTTCCTAGCACATATTTTAGTAATCATCATAAATTAGGTATCATTTGAAAGCTTAACTCAAAATTCATCCGTTTTGAAATCAGACAATGCGTTACCATGGAAACTGTGCTTTTAATCTGATTTCAAAGTGGGCTCCTACCGCTGAAAAAATCGGGGTTTTTTTCTAATCTTGACATTGCATATCGTCTGAAAGGTCTGAGACTCAAGGTTTCATATTTGGTAACTATTTTGTGATAAAAGTGATATGACAGAAATGTATTAATTTGTAACAGGAATGCAATTTGGTATAGCGCCTAAACAAAATCTCATAGGAACTTTCATTTTTGTGGTGATAACTTCAAATTTGGAACACGACTTGGTTAGACATGTGGCGTTGATTTTATAGCAGTTTTATAGTAAAAACTATTTTGTTAAATATATATTTTTGTATAAAATAAAAAAATTAATACAGTACATTTGATTTACAGTAAACTTAAACTTCTATACTTTTTTACACTTTCATTTTTTGAAGTGCTTTTACTTCTGCTGAGTGCCTTTTTTAAAAAGAGACCAACCTTAGGTCGGTATTCCAAAGCATTCATGAATCACAACCATTTAAGTTTGGAGAGTGTATTTTCACATCTTCGCTCAAAAGGGGGGGGGGGGGGGTGACAGTTAAGGGGTTAAGCACTGAGGTTTCGCTGTCGAAACGAGTGTCAAAGAAAAAACTGTTTTTAAAGTGTTTCAAAATCAATGGTTGCTCTAATCTCTGTCTGAGTAGAGTTCAACTGCCTTGAGAAGTTCGAACTCGACTGAATGGCAAAGATGAAGCCTGGCAAATTCACACTGATCAAATCAAACACTCACACTCTTGGCTCCCTTTAGTGAATTAAAAAGAGAGGTTGTAACTTCTTGACTAGTTTAGCTTTTGATAGAAATTTTACAATGCATACTAGAACATGACTCCATACATTTATCACTGCATTCAGTCGACCAGTATAAATTTGAGAACACAGTGACAACCATTTGACACCAGCAGCTGTTGCAGGATAATGAGCCTGAGGTTAAGTTTGGAGTCAAACTTTGTTTCTTGAAAATACATAAATATATAAGCTATATATGCTTCAGCTTGAGTTACAGACAAAACATGGGACACCCATTATGACACACAAGCGGAAAAAGCCCTCATTGAAAAAGGACGTAGTCAGGCTTTTGATTGGTGCCGATGGAAGTCAGTTTTGCCTCAAAGTAAAAAAACTGGAGATATTGCAACTAGACACATTTTGAGATATGTTGTCCCAATATTGAGAAAAAGTTGCAATTTTGAGATATGAAGTTGCAATTACAGGAGTCACAATGAGAAAAAAAGTCGCAATTGTGAGAATGTCACACGATGAAACATAAAAGTCCCAATTATGAGGAAAAAGCTGTAATCAAGATATAGTCGCAATTGTCAGAAATAGACACATTGTGAGATGTAGTGGCAATCTCGAGAAAAAATAAATAATTGAAGAAATTAAATTTGCAATTGCGAGACAAAAGTTGCAATTACAAGAAATAAAGCTGTAATTATGAGATATAAAGTCGCAAATGTCAGAAAGTCACATTGCAAAATATAGTGACAATTACAAGAAAAGTCACAATTGTGAAATATAAAGTCGCAACTAATAAAGAGAAGAAATAAAGTTGCAATTGTGAGAAAGTCCCATTGTGAGATTTAGTGTCAGTTACGAGAAAATACTTGCAGTTCTGAAGTATAAAGTTGCAATTACAAGAAAAAGTTGTTAATATGAGAAAAAAGTCACAATTGTGAAAAATAATGTCAATTACATTCGATTTTTCTTTTCAACAGGCTTCATTAGAGAAATGTGTACAGCGCCTTCAACAAATAGGCATCAAGAAATAAGTGCTTGGTTTTATTAAGCAAGAGAGGAGGTAATTCAAACCTTGAATGGCTTTCCTCAAGCTTGCTGGATAATAAGCTTCTCGTATCTCATTGTAAGACTGATTACCAGCAATTAAGAAAACGCAAAAACACCAGCAGCATCCAAAAGTAATGCTGTTTAACACCCACTCTGTGTCAAACTAGAATTATGAACATAACCTTAAATGAAATGAAAGCCATGGAGTATATACCTATTTTTGTCAGAACGGCAGCATAACACAATGTCCAACCTAGACAGAAATATGACAGGCATGTGCCGGTGTAAAATAGAAGGATTAACCTTTATTACACGGCCGATGTTCTGGGACAGTGGCCCCCGTATTTTTGTTCTGGATGAGAGCCTGGCCTACTTCAGCGTCTTCCTTAATCCTGTGGCACACTGCCTGATTTTGCGGTTTCCAATAACCAGCTCTAATCTCTGCACTGGCTAGACAGCAGTGGCCTAGCGGTGACAGCTGGCAGACTTACACTGTCTCTAGGAAAGAGACCACACGACAGCAGGCTTACCAGAAGCAGAGTATGTCCCATGTAAAACCTGCTGCATCGTTAACGTTTTGTGGGATTTATCCACTGATCTATATAAATGACTGGAATACTCATTGCGTTCTAAACTGCCAGCAGGCGGTGAAGCCACCGGAAGTGTTCGAGTGGCCATCTTACTATTCCCTACCGACAAAGGGCGTCACTGACTTACTGCCAAAACGTTGACCTTAAGTCACCCGATTTTCAGCATATCAGTCACACATGAAATTTGTATGGACATTTGGGGCAGGCTAAGCGATATATAGAAATCGTTAAGATGGGCGTTTCTACGGCACACTGACAACACATGTAACAGAACTAACACAAAATTGATTTCTGCATGAACGTACACATTAAGCATGATGAACATATACAGTATCTGGGATTATTAACAAAAATATACATTAAAATATTACAATACTTACAATCCCCCATTACTAAATTGCACTACATTACATTAAAAAGGTTTTAATCTTGCTAATGCTAAATGCTTGGAAATAATATGTCTTTAAATCCATACGCGTTATAAGTTGTGAAGTGTGCATATTATTTCCTGATGTCTTTCTGTTGACCAACACCCACTTCAGACTCTTGGAGACCTAGGAAACCATTCAAAAGACACAGGTCAGCTCAAATTCTATGGCTTTTTAGTTTGCGGACAACAACGTTGTCAAAACGATCCCCGTTGCAAAAATGACTAAAAACGCTTTATTCTGCTGCCAGGCCAGTAGGTGGCGATGTTACTTTGTAAATAAAAACTACGCACCCATAGACTGAACATGTAATACGCATACACATGATGTCACCACAAATTCAAGTTTTTGTGGTTTACACTGAGGCGACAATGGTATAGTTTTCAAAAACGTGCACTTTGAAACCTATTTTCAAAAGTTCGTGTTTTCAGGCCCCCAAAATGGCATTGTCGTGTAAATGAACTGCCAAAAAATTGTGTCATATAAACGGCCCCTTAGTTCAACAAACACCTCTTGTTTTTACCTTATTTTATCACAAGAACAGTGATGAATATTTTTGGGAAACTACTCTCAGGGCAATTATACGGCATGACAGAGCCAGGTTTGGGGAAAGATGGGAAGATAGAAGGAATTGGGGGAGCATTTGACTCAATAGGAACTTACCGGTGCTCCCTTTTTACTCCCCTAAGAGCTCAAGCTTCCCCTTTTTGCTGTCACCATATAAATCCAGTGGGTGGGAGCACCGTCTATGCCCCGGCGTTCGTGGGGAATTAGCGCTGAGCCACTGCAAAGGACTGACAATCCTAAGGCCTCTTTGAGAACAGGCTTAAGAGGGGAGAGAGGAAGGAGGATGAAATGAGATATGAAGAACGAAGAAAGTACTGAGAAAATCCAGCGCTCTGTACTTTTTTCCAGCAAGCTCTGCAAATTCAAAAGATCTGCAGATCTTTTTTCACTATTTCTAAGTATGACACTTATTGTAAGGACATTATCTAATGACAAAAATTTGTCAAATGCTGAATAATTTGTTATATCTTCAAATGTAAATAATTATGGCTGTTACTCATCAAATCACATACAAAAGAAGTTGTGAAGAGTGTACAAGATACAATAAACACTCTGCTTGAATACAATGCAAATCATTTTTTTGTTCCAAACAGATTTTATTTTCTATCATAGTACTAGTTATTAATTTCTGATTCAAGTTTTTAGAGCTAATTAAGTTTATAACTTCACATTAGTTCCATATTTGAGTACACTCATCTTCTGAGACAGTGAATACTAATATTTCTGCAAAGGAACTAATCCTTCAGTAGCTAGGCCTAGAATAAAAGTATATATATATATATAATATTGGATAACAGAATTAAAAAAAAGAAAGAGAAACTCAATACATGGGCATTTCGTTCCCATTGTATATATCATGAGAATACATAAGTCCTGCTTAATTTCTCATCTCAGTAACATTCTATGTTGCAAACAGTATTTCTATCAATTTATAATTATATGTAATTATTAAGCTTATGTAAATGATAAAATTATTCTTAAATTATTATAAATCATTATTAAAATATTAATATTATAATTGCATCATAAAATGGTCAACAAGGTCTAACTTAAGCAAAAAAATATTTTGCTATATAAGTGTACAGATAGTAATGAAAATAATCACATTGCAAATTATATTAATATTCCAGAAAAAGCTGATTATAATAATAAATAATGTCCTGTTTTCTCTTTGAATTTATTAGATTAACGAAATGGATATCCCTGATCAAACAGATCTCCCAATTAAAAATAAATGTATTTAACATATTTTTCATTCTTCTCTTTCAGTAAAAGCAGTCAGCAAACTGCACAGCTGACCTTACCTGAGAAATGATGTGCGTGTCACAAAAAAAGATGGATTACCCAATTACAATATTGCTTCCTTTCATGCGTGACAGTTTTGAACTTTGACAGTGTTGCAATTTTACATTACCCCTGATCGAAGACAGACAGTGAAGAACCTGACTGTGTCCTTGACAAATGTCCTTTCAGACAAACTCCACAATGACACTAGTCAAAGATCGACACAACAATAAAGCCAAGCTAGTGTGAGAGGAAAACATCTAAAAATTCAAAGAAAGAAGCACAATAAATTAATACTGAGAATAAATTAGCTATATTTTGTGAAATAAGGTTGAATTGAGAATAAATTAGCATTTATTTTAATAAAGGTAAAATTGAGAATAGTTACATTTTAAGAAGAGTCAAAATAATGAAAATAAGGAGTAATATTTTGAGAAGTAGTTATATTTTGTGAACAAGTCAAAATTATGAAATAAAGTAGTAAAGTGGAAAATATGAGAATAAAAGAGCAATATTTTGAGAAAAGAGCCATATTTTGAGAAGAAAGTGAAAATGATGAGAATAAATGAGTAATATTTTGAGAAAAGTAGCAAAATTGTAGCCTTGAAATCTAGACGCACCCTAGCGGCAGCAAAATTTATTTTGCAGCCAGTGTAGTCTAGCAACTCTCCGTTGACTTTCGAGCTGGAAAAATCAAACTCAGGCCAATCAAATCATGTATAGAGTCGGTGGGCGGGCTTAACATAATGACGACAGAGTTGCAAGGGTTCCGTGTGAATTCCCTGCTGCTTGAAAACAAAGAATGGCTGAAGCTGCTGGCGAACAGCGGCCTTTCGAATCGGCTTTGGCCGCGACTCTGGAGGACTTGGAGTTAAGCTTTTCTTTGAGAATAGAACAAAGAACGGTACTTACGTCATTCTTAAAAAAGATGTGTTTGTAGTTTTGCTGACCAGATACGGCAAAAGTTTAATCTGCTAGCTCCGCTGGTGGGAAAATGCTCTGGTTGGTTGTAGCGCTATCCTATTGCGTGCAGAGGGAATTTGAAAGACAACCGTTTATCCCGCCCCTCGAATTGAGCCGTGCCAATGGTGAGTTGCCAGACCAAACATCTTGATGTAGGTCTGGCTTGCCAGGCTAGCAAAATGGAGGATGAAATGAAATTCATGAAAATGAAGGAGTCATATTTGGAGGATAGAAATATATTTGAAGAAAAGTCAAAATTATGAAAATAAACTAGTAATATTTTGAGAATAAAGTGAAAATTTATGAGAAAAGGAGTAATATTTTGAGAATAGAAATATTTTGTGAACAAAAGTCAAAATTATGAAAATAAAGTAGTAATATTTTGAAAAAGTAAAAATTGAGAATAAAGGAGTAATATTTTGAGAAAAGTATAGTAATATTTTGAAAACGAGAAAAATTATGAAAATAGTCATTAAAAATAAAGTGAAAATTATGAGTAGTAATATTATGAGAATAATATTTTGTGAACAAAAGTCAAAATCATAAAATAGTAATATTTTGAGAATAAAGAGAAATATTATTAGAATAAAGCAGTAATATTTTGAGAAAAGTATAGTCATATTTTGAGAATAAAGTGAAAATGATTGACAGCAATATTGAGAAGAGTCAAAATTATAAAAATCTAAATTATGAGAATAAAGATGTAGAATTACGAGATTAATTTAGTCAAATCAAACGAATGAACCGTCTACCACATTCCAATCATGTTACATAAAGAAAATCGAAACATTAAAAGAAAGAAACAGACGGAGACATGAACAAAGTGAGAATTTGTAGTTGCAAGAATTCGCTGCCACATGTGGCTTTATGATCACTATGTGTTTTCCATTATAGCTGAATAATTCATCAATGCCTGGCAACAAGCTTGAGATGTTCAAGCTTGCCTGTACTTTCTATTTTAAGTCACATGAGAAATTCATGGCAGGGCCTCTGAAGTCCCATCAGCACTGTCTATTCTGACTTCGGCCTTGCCTAGATGGATGCATTGACATGGGGGTCATTATATTGCCTCCTCGAGACCTTGCGAGCATCCGAACGACACGCAGACGCAGGAAGTCAAGTGTACGGAGGGTGTCACACCGAAAAGATAAGCTCCGCCCACCTTGGATGCTGTTGCTCGGGTCAGACAAGCTGCTCTGCAGGCATCCCGTCCATCACCGACAAACAAAATCAATTACCTTTAGTCGTTGTTTCTACATCATTCATCCATTTGACAACTAGTAAAACGATATCTGGCAAACTCTCTACAGAGCGGATCCATTTCCACAATGCACAAGAGAATGTTTTTTGGACGCCGCCCCAGTGCCGCTTGCTGAACGCCAGCATGAAGACACCTTGATATGCTGTGTAAACAAACTCTCTTGCTGATTCCACTTTGCTGTGTAGAATTGGAGCGTCATTACAAAACACATCTGATGAAATGATCCAGGTCTTTCTGACAGCTACCGCAGGGGACGGGAAGCAAAAGGGTGTGGGGTTTAAACCGATCTCTCTCACCATCTGTCGCCATATTGTCAAGGACGATCCAATAAAGGAACGTGAACAATTAAACCATCCTTGGGGAACCGGCTGATTTGCTCACGATCGACATCAAAGCCTCTTCAAGTCCAAAAGTTTCTGGAACAACTATGGCACAGTTTCGTCTACAGAATAAATCGAAAAGATCAACCACGGCTTGTTTACACAGAGGAGACAGGCAGTGAATCTTCAAAAAAAAAAAAAACTGGGACGAAAAAATATGAAATACTACTAAATATTTGATGAAACAGTGTGCAAACTGTTCATGTTTCTAAAGTACACTGTAAAGTGTTCAGTTGACTTGACAAAGTGAGAAAACACATTGCCTTAAAATGATCAAGTAATAAACTTCACGCGTAATTGAAAAATTTAAGTTATGTGAACTTGACAATTCCACATAACTTATTTTTTTCAATTATGCATGATGTTTATTTACTTAATTTTAAGGCAACAGGTTTCCTCGCTTTATTTAAGTCAAGTCAACTGATCACTTTTACAGTGTAGAATTGTCCAACAGCTAAACCAGCAGAAAAGTTTCAAAGAGAGGCAGATTTTTGATCAAATAAAATTGCAATAAAAAACGTTACGAGGGAAAAAAAAGCTGTAACGTTGTTGAGAATAAAATCTCAATGTTTTGAGAAAAAACATCAATGTTTGGAGACCAAAGTAATAAATAATCAATATTTTGTGAGTAAAGTCAACATTGAGAATAAAGTGGCAATATTTTGTGAATAAAGTTGAAATTAAGATAATACTTTTTTATTATTTTTTGAGAATAATCAAAATAGAATAAAGTGGAAATGAGTCATAGTAATATTTTGAAAATAAAGTGAATGTTATGAGAATAAAGGAGTAATATTTTGAGAAAAAAAGTCAAAATTAGGAAAAACTCATTTTGAAAAACTAGCAATACGATAACGATTTTCAAAATTATGTAAATAAAGTAGTCATTTTGAGAAAGATCAAAATGGAAAATAAAGACGTAGCATTACAATAGTTAGTAACCACTTAATTCCCTATTAAATTTCTAATTTAACCTCACAATGCTACGACTTCATTCTTGAGAATGTCATAAACGTCTTGCTGTTTCATTTGCTTTCAACTCAGAAACCATGTAAGAGTTAAAAAAAAAAAAGTTACACAAAAAGAAAAAGAAAAAAAAGAAAACGAAGGCACTACAAATTCACTCCCTGTCATTATCGCACTCATTCCTCCAGCGAATGGGATGAATTATGTCGAAGTGACAGCAGGCTAAACGGCTTTCTCTGCTTCCGTCTCAGCCAGTAAAATTGGCTGATGAAATGAGTCACGACTTTAATGCAGAACAGAGGGGAGATAGAAGTCTTTAAATTGATGCTATGAGTCTCATGCGTGGAAATGAGCGGAATACAGTTATTAGACTCTACACATCATTACCCTTCATGACACCGAGCTCCGGGTTGTCTGGCAGAAACTTTGAGGCGCCGCGTTCAAAACGTGGCCTTAATATGTCATCGCTCGGGATTTATCAGATACGGCCAATTGTAGAGCGCAATGAATAATTGATTAAACGTCAACATCGAAGCGGTCAGGAAACATCTATTAATGCCATCTAACGTGAGATACCAGCCTCTTGTGTAACCTGTGGTTGGACTTCCAAACCAGAGAGGCTATTTTGGGGAATAACATTTTAAAAATTAATCAACCTCCATCTGCCAGCAACCGATGAGTGGAAATTAAGAGGACGGCTTATCGAATACCGTCCCATCAAATCAATCTCATCTTGATAGAAGAGGACAAACAGCTTTAGGGCTTGTTTGATGCGTAGGTTGTTAATTCAATTACATAATTAAAGAGCTGGCAGAAATAAAAGGCCCAATGCAGGGCGACACCGAAGACATGCAACCTGAGCCTCACCCCGAACATTAGAAAGTAGCAAAGGACAGTGAAAAGGTAATTCTAGTTCATGACTGAGCAGAGGAACAGTCCTCCGAACCCCGTGGAAGAAAGTCGGATGTCAAGGGATTGGAAGAATAAGTCATGTTAAAAGCGAAGATATCGGGGAAAGCATTATGTGAGTCACATTTCCCCACATTGCACAGGCTGACCTGCCTCAAGCAATAACAGCAACAAAAAAGGGACAATTACAGTAAGTGCTGCCAGTACAAAGTGAACCAGGGACTATATTCTTGTGTACCATGTAAATACCATAACACATGAATTTAGCACTATAGTAGGCCTACTTTCTTCTGTGGAACACAAAAGGAGATATTTAAAGAACTGAACTGGCTGCTCTTTTCAATGCAGTTACAATTAGTAGCCTTCGGCCCATACGACTAATATTAAAAGCCTTCAGAAGCCATATAACTAATTTTTTGTTAACAATCTTGACATCTGCCCTCGCTTTCCTCAGCACAAATCAGACAATGTTAGCCTACTACTGTCATTTAGTCCACGCTAAAAAAAATGCTGGGTTGTTTCAACCCATGTTTAGGTCAAATATGGACAAACCCCACCAGTGGTTTAAATTAACGGTTAATTCATTTTCTTTTGTGCCCCTCAGAAAAAAATAAAGTCATACATATTTGGAACAACATGAGGATGAGTAACTGAGTGGGAAATGGTGAACTAATCTTTTAATCTGGAGACTCACATGCAGTGATCTTTGAACAGAAATTGATATGCAAACCATAACATACTCATGTGCGCTGCATGTAAAAAATGTTGTTGTACTCCATCGGGAGCCTCAGATATGCAAAATAAAGCCTTGTTCCAAAGCAATGAATAAAACATTAACGATTGACTCAAAACTGCTTTGTCCCCTTTTCATGATTTTTTAAAGTGTCCAATTATTGTACTTTGACTTGAAGGAGGCCCAGTCCTGCGATGATACAGAGGGATCTCAAGCTCATTAAATGTGATACCAAAGAAACTCAGCGGCAGTTTACAAGTGCTCAATGGAGAACACAAAGACTGGAAAAATAACATGAATGCGGATTGAAGTAAAGGAGTATGTGCAGTATTAAAGGGATAGTTCACCCAAAAATCAAGTTGTTCCAAACCCTGTATGATTTCCTTTCTTCTGCTGAACACAAAAGAAGATATTTTAAAGAAGGTTGGTAATTAAACAGTTGCTGGTCCCCATTGACATCCCATAGTATTTTTTTTCCTACTATGGAAGTCAATGGGGTCCATCAGTCGTTTGGTTACCCGACTTTCTTCAAAATATCTTCTTTTGTGTTCAGCAGAAGAAAGAAAGTCATACAGGTTTGGAACAACTTGAGGGAGAGTAAATGATGACAGAATTTTCATTTTTGGGTGAACTATCCCTTTAAAGTCCCATGAAATCAAAATGGACCCCTCTTACTTTATTACGGAATAATGCAGTATTTATTTTAAATTATTTATCCGTGCACATCATTATTTTTTTAAACTCATGTGCCCTCGTAATTTTGAATCCAAATCACTTTTTGCAGTAACATCTCTTCTCTTATGACGCGTTTACTGGTGTTAGGGCGCCTACATTTTTTCTTGTTCGAGAAGCCGTTTCACTCGGATATACGTCAAAATAGAGAAGAAAAGACGATTGCAACTTGGACAGGAAGGTGATTATTCCTTCCCAGCTGCAAGCCTGATCTATATTGTCTGAACTGATCCGAACACAACAGCCGCGATGTCTTTTTCCTCCTCCTCCTACTCCTCCTCTGCCCACACGCAGAGTAATCCTCTCTGCTCATCACGCTTTCATCAGGAGACAGAGCTTGTCACTTACAGAAAGAGGGGGCTGAATAACCCAGGTTCAATAATGCCCTCAACACCATCAATGCCAAAATGAAATTACCTCACACATTTTATTGCCATCAAAGTTTGTGTTCAATATGGTTTTGATGTTTAAGCTTTGAGCAGGGACACTATAATGGAAATATGATGCCTGAATAGTGACATTCCCACAGACGAGTTCTCAAAATGAGAATAAAGTCACTTGGTACTTTCAAGTCATGTGGCATTTACTAGCACTATTTACTAATGTCGTAATTTCGTAATAGTCGTAATTTTTTTTTAAGCCAAGAGTTTTCCAGTTGGGGACATGCAGTGAGAAAAAAATGGATGCGAAGTAAAAAGTATGAAATTATTAATTTTTTCCCCTAATATATTATAGCATTGTACAATTACAATAGAAATATATAATGATTCAGATTACAGAACCTTCCTAAATTGAATAAAGCACCTGATGCGCAATCTTTATTTATCATTTAAAAAGTCTTGCTGTGTTTTTCGCCATCTTGCACTGACCAAAGTGAATTAAACGCACCTGACATCATGAGGTCAAAGTACCACGAGAGCGATTTGAAAGTATGCAGAGTAGGGACGCATTGATATATCGGCCACCATATCGGTATCGGCCGACATAGGTTCATTTTTTATGTTATCGGCCCGATAAGAAAGTTTGGCCGATATATTAAAACTGATAAATAATGGATTACTTCCGTCAGCTGAGACAGTTCAGATGCACACTGTTCGCTATGATGGTTTTGAAATCCTTGAAATATGATTGGAATCACCTCAATAAAAGGAAAATACAGATAAGTCTATCAGGCTACATAAAATTATAATGAGAACATTATAATTGTGTGCTTGGGACGTGGCTTTTAAATAGTGAGACTTTTGTTTTTGTAATCAGGCTCTCAAAAATTATATAAAAATTTGGATTTAGATTTATCGGCCATTATATCGGTTATCAGCTATTCAAATATAAAGAATTATATATTTTTTCTTCTCATTTTGCTGCCCTGCGACTCGCTTGTGAATCAGCTCTTGTGGTGTTTTCTGTCCTTTTTGAACAGAAGTGGTCACTATAAATGGAAAAGTGGTACATACCAACTCTTTAAGACATCTTGTTATACCGTTCCACAAAAGAATGCAACATGGGTTTGTAAGCAGCATAACTGTAAGTAAATATCATTTTTGGATGAACTATACCAACCACCTTGAAGGGGACGTCCAAAGAAGACAGAGCAGGCGTATTTAAATGATGAGGCTTGTTATTTGCATGCACGAACACCACAGAGGTAATTAAGCTGGGCGCAGGCTGAATTGTTTCATTAGACATAAATGGTTTTGAAGCTCCTGAAGCAATAGCAACTGATTTAAATGAAAAAATACGGTATCCGCCTGGTCCTTGTCAACCCAATGGCAAAGATGACAAGTTACAGGTCTGACTTCCCCCGATAAGCCCCATATATTTAAGCCCCTAATAACAGGTGGGACACTGCCAATTTGCCACACTAAACGGCCCCTTTCATGGAGAAGATGAAAGTGCTCACCCAGAACTTGACAGGTTGTAGGTCCACATCAGCCAGCCCTGTCAGCTCGGCGTACGCGTCTATCCTCGGTTTTCGGCTGTCCCTCTCAGCTTCGGCGTGTGGGCTGTGCACAGCTGCTCGGGTTGAGTCGCACAATTAAGCTTGCAGATGCTCCTGACTGCAGCATCAGATTCCAAGATCCCAACCGGATCGTCCCCTCTTCTCTCCACTGGATCGTTCTTTTGTCTTCTACTGTTGCCAGCCTGTAGTCATGAGGTTCTCTGTACACATTGTTCCAGTGACAGGAGGGATGATGTGTGGCTTTCTGCACAAGTGTGTGAGGGAAAAGAGAGAGAGTGTGTGAGTGTATCAGGGAGGATGTGAAACGGTGAGATGTGAGAGAGCCTGCCTCTTTCTACTCTCCACTACGGCTGTATGGCTTCAAAACTCACACTGCCAGCAAACTGATCGCTTAGGGACCGTCTCGAAAGTGCAGACTAACTGAAAAAAAACAAGAGCAATTCAATAGAAACAGATCCACATGGCATCCCTCTGGGTGATACCTAAAGGAGCTCAGTGGCTCTTGCAAAAAGTTCACGGTGAATTGACTCTTCTGCACTGGCTTGTTGTGTTTGTAATTTTTCATACTCACCCTTGACTTCACAACTCAGTCCCTCACCGAAAGCTCCCCATGTCCACGAGGGCTTGAATACTCAAGCAAAGACCAACAGCTGGAATCGTATAATTGTAGCAGACATGTGACCCTCTTAATGCGCAATCCTTTTATATTTTGTCCTGTTTTCAGTTTTTTTCATCTGTTTACCTCCGGAAACCCCTCAGCAGGAGGTTAGTGAATGCTGAGAGAGAAACAAACAAACAAAAATAGAGAGAGAGAGAGAGATTATTTCTTCGGATATGGAAGACTATATAACATTTTTTTGATTAAAAAAAAAAATCATGCTTTGGTAACTAATTTTTTTCTTCAAATTTTCTAAATTATGAAGTACAACAATATAATTTTGAGATGAGTCAAAATTATGAAAGTCAAAATTGAGAATTTATTCGTCATAAGTCATAATTATGCCAGTCATAACTACAATTAAAAAATAATTATGTCATAAATGACTTCTTGATTTGTCATAACTGACTTCTCATAATTCATAACCAGTCAAAATCGAGACAATCATAAATAAGACAAGTTTTTTAGTTATAGTTATTTAGTTATGACTGTCATAATTATTACTTTGTGTCAATTTTGACTTCTCATAATTATTTTATATAATTATTCCATACTTAAGAGGTTGTCAATTATGCGTCAAAATTGAGATACTACATATAATTATGAGATAAGCAATTTTTTATAGTTATGACTACCATAATTGTGACAATGAAAATTGTGACTTTTTTGTTTATCTCAATTTTGACTCATAATTATTACTTTTATCTCTTAAAGACAACTTTTTAATCTCATAATTGTGGCTTTTTTATGTCATTATAAGGATTTACCGAGCCATTTTTTATATGGTGGAAATGGGCGCTCACAGTAGCTAGCTACATATAGCTACACAGCTAAAGATATTTTCGATTTGCTCGCACCACCGCAGCTGCTCAAAATATATTTATTGGTGAAGGAGTTAGGCATGCACTGAACTATAACTGTGAGAGGCCCTTCATCCCTGTTCTCTTCCTAGCTGTCCTAAATAGAATAAGAGAATAAGAGATAACAATTAGAGCATTCAAATTAATAGCATGCTGAAAATAGTACGCCAAAAGCAGGAGTATGTTTTTTTTTAACGACGGATATGTGCATCCATGCATGCTTCAGCCATATTCGTTAAAAACTAACAACTTTTAAATGTAAATAATCCAACTTAAAATTATTTTTAGGATAGCTTATTTTAAAGTTATATAGTACACAACTATTTAAAAGTTTTAGGGATGCACGATATATCGGCCACCATATCGGTATCGGCCGATATATGTTCCTTTTAAATGTTATCGTTATCGGCCTGATAAGGAAATTTGGCCGATAAATAATGGATTATTTCCTTCAGATGTGACACCAGACGCGCATATCCGCCATGATGGTTTTGAATTGCTTGAAATATGATTGAAATCACTTAAAAAAAGAATATCCGCTTAAGTGCAACAGTTAAGTCTGTCATGTAGGCTACATAAAATTATAATGAGACTTGTTTTTGTAATCAGGCTCTCAAAAATTATATGAACTTAGATTTATCTGTCAATATATCGGTTTTTGGCTTTTAAATCCAAAGAATTTGGATCAGATTCCAAGATTCCAGTACTTTGTTTGTTTAATAAATTAATACTTTTATTTAGCAAGGATGCATTAAACTGATTAAGTGTTATAATGTTACAAAAGATTTCTATTTCAACTATATGCTGTTTTATTGTATTTTTGATCAAATAAATGCAGACCTGGTTAGCATAAGTGACTTCTTTCAAAAACGTTTTCCAAAACCCCTTACTGACCCTCGACTACATACATAAATCATAATCAGAGTGTATCCAGAATACTGCATTGTGACACCTTGGAATGTTGAATCCAAAGAATTTGGCACCTTCTCTAAAAACCACCAAGATAACAATACACACATTGCAATGCTGTCTCTGCTCCTAATGGCCTCAGCCAGCCTTAGATGTGGGTGTTTGAAACGCACTTCAACACCCTCACACAACTCTGCTTGAGCTTTAAACCTTTAAGATGGCTTTGTTTGAGTGGCAGCTGTGAAAAATGGTTAGAGAACAGTGAAGAGACAGGGGAATTCTGGGGCAGCAGAAGAAAAACATCCTTTGTCTTCTTTTTCAAGGGGAAAAAAAAAGACTGACAGACCTTTCCGAGATCTGGAAGTGCCGGAGTGCGTCACACTTTATTTGAAGCAACAAACCCTGGTGGAAGTGGCAAAAGGCCACCTGAAGGTGTTTGAGCTTCGTCCGGTGAGACCATCTGCATTACTGAGAACAGTCAGAACAGCCCGCAAGCAATATAAACTTATGATAGGGACACTGGATGTGGTGAAGGCAAGGGTCTTCCCATGGCACTTGAAGGAGGTCACCTTGACGCGTATGTGTTTTCCCTCCGGGTGCTAAACCCTGTTAAAATGCTTTCAAGGTGGTAACAGAACATTGCGAAGCTGAGTAACATTAGCACATTTTCCAGCCTGTCAGGATGCTACTCGTGTGCAATGCTAGATGGCTTGTTGCATATGGTGGCCATTGTGTTGGGTAATCTGAGTCACTAGGGAGCTAACTGTGTGTTAATTAACCTTAATTATAAAGAGATAATGTAGTTCCAGTCAGAAGTTATCCGGTATGAAAACAAAAAAAAAACAGGTATCTTTAGCTACAAAAAAAATGAGGTAAAGAGTTAGCTTGTTAGCATGTAGCTTGTTACTGTATGAGGCTATGTGCTACCATTTTGCAGGCGACTGAAATTTCTTTAAGTTAGTAAAATCATTGCCTATTTCTAGTAAGCTACTTCCTAAAACTGATTACATTTGTTGGAAGCTAACTAGCCAGTTTGCTAGTACCACAGGAAGTTATGCAACATTAAAAAAAACTATATTTTGTTACTAGAAGAGCTATGTGAACTGGCATACCATTGAAAAATTTGTAGCAAAACTACTTGGCAGTTTCCAGTAAAGTTGGAAGGCTAACTAACCTGTTTGCTACTACCACAAGGAATTGTGAAACAATAAATATTGCAATTACTAAGTTAGGCCTATATTGTGCTTAATTAAATTTAAAGTAGAACTGCAAAAACATTTTTAGGACTCGGCTTGCTAGCAAGTAGTTTGTTACTGGAAGAGCTACACTGTCTCGTAAACAACTGTTTTGGTACACTGAAAAATGTAATTAAGTCACTAGTTGGAGGCTAACTAGCCAGTTCCTGTGGTACTACTAGGAAGTTGTCTAGCATTTCATGTTTTAACATGCCATATTTAGGCAGAGATGCATTACACAATAATACAAAGTGACATGCTGGCGTGAAATCACCATGAAGCAGAGAGGCAGAAGTGACTCAAATTTTCGATGTCACTCAGACATTTTAATGCCTCAAGTTGACCATGCTGAACTTAGGGCATTCTTCTCTTTTAGCAGTAAATGACATTGCCAGAGTAGGACCTAATTTGCAACCTTTGTGTGTGTGTGTGTGTGAGGAGTTTGTATGAGACAGACCAGACCAAGCCGCAGCCGCCTCCAGAGGCAGTCGTGATTGAAGTCATGCAGAGCATAGCTGAAGTCTCACCGGGTCCAAATGGGTCCCTACAGAGAGGGGGGGGGGCGGGGGGAGCCAGAAAGCCAGAGGGCATCCTAATGAGAGAGAACAACCAATGCCATTTCCAGAATTCATTTCAGAAAAATGTGATGTGATGTGATGTGATGTGATAAATAAATAAATAAATAAATATATCTATATATATATATATATATATATATATATATATATATATATATATATATGGTTACATTTTATTTTGATAGTCCACTTTAGATATTCTACTAACTATAAGTAACTTTTCAACTACATGTGAACTAACTGTCATTAGAGTATTAGTAGACAGTATAGTAGACTGTCAGTAGACTGTTATGGTAAGTTGGTAGGAGTTCGGGTTAGGAGAACAAGTTGACTTGTAGTTGCCAAGTTACTTATAGTCTGTAGAATATCTGTTGGGAGACCAACACAATAAAGAGTTAGCAGATATTAAGCAGACAGTCTACTAATACTCTAATTACAGTTAGTTGACATGTAGCTCCAAAGTTACTTATAGTTAGTAGAATGTCTAAAGCGGACTATCGAAATATATATATACACAAACATGCCAACCAAACAATGAAATATGCATTCAATTTAATTTCTTTGTAATTTCAAAAACTGGTTATTAATATAAAGTTCTGTTTATGATTACATTTATGATTAAATCATAGAAATCCCTGTTTTCTACCACAAAATTGTTTTAGAATTTAGAAACCACTCAATTAAATTCTGACTGACACCCAGACTGATAAGCATTCATTGTTTTTCCCCCAAAATATTTGCATTTACCTCATTTAATATTCACAGAGGGCTCTTGCATGAGGGGTTCAATGATGTCCACAAAACCACGTGTATGTCTTTCATATCCAATATGCAAGGCTGCGGCATTCTTGTTTACCATGAACAAAGCACATATCATCCTCCCTTCTGAGAGCACAAAGATTGGAAACCATCCATTTATGCAACTACACGTATTTATATTTAAATATTCCCTTGAATATTCTGATTGGAGGAATTATATATACTGATTTATCATTCTAAAGGAGGTCAAGGACCAGGAGACTTGAGCTCATGAATTTCATGAGTGGGGAAATGAAGCCATGGTCATCCTTTTTTTTTTTTTTTTTTTTTTTTTTAAATCCAATAAGCTACAAGTCATTGCAATTCTGGACTCAGCTGCTTTCTTACACAGCAGAAGAGATTGAGATGGGCTTTAATGTCGGGTTCGTGCAAGAGCATGTCCTTATGTGGTAACATAACTTGAAAAAAGACATCATACACAAGCCTGACACACTTTACTAATGCTGTGAAGTGGAAATAAGCTGACGGTGCAGATAAAAGCAGTGTTGGGAATCAGTCACACACACTTGCGCTGATACCGCTGATGCAGCCAAACAACAGAAGACGAGTAAGTGCACGGAGAGCAACGGTAGCAAAATCTGTATGCGATGATCTGTTTAAAATGAATAAAGCACAGTAGAGCGACGCTACCTTGGAGGTTAATGCAGGCTCTGAGTCGCTACTTTCAAACAATGAATGCTATTTTCAGCTGGCACACAGAACTCCAGCCCCAGAGTTAACGAATATAAATAGACAACCAGCTTCTTCTGAAGTATGACATCACCTTTTGTTCCTCTGGACAGATCTAAGACAACACAGCCATTTATATTCATTAGCCAAGTATCTGGTCCTGTACATACTAACTGCATGCTATAAGCTAAAAAATGCATGTGGGCTACAAGAGGACTATCCAGGGACATTTATAGGGAAGAGAACTTGGGAATTTTGAAAGCCTACAAAATATGAATTATTAGAAATTTGCCAATGCTACAGTTTTGGAGCCAAAACAGGAACTACAGCTGCCTTTATCCAAATGCATAAGCAAGGCTGAATGAAAACCTTAAAGGTAAAAGTGTATTTTCGACATCTAAATATGTTCTCATAAATGTATTCCAGTTTAATGCACAGAGACAACAGTAGGTTAGTTCCCGCAAAAAGTGTAAAAAAAGTACCATACTGACCTGCTCGAAGCCACAGTATTGGCTCAACCAATGGCATGAATTTGGGAGCATGACTGTCCATTAATGCGACCAATGGCTGATGAGTATGGAGATACCTGCACAGAAGTAGGAATTTTTACAATTTGGTGAAGCTAGCAGAATTCACCTGATCATTAAGTTAGAAACAACACAAAAAAATTCTGTCCATATTTCAAAGAACACTTTAAGGAAATAAACACATATTTACATTCATTGTAACCTTAATAGGTTGTCTTCATCTGAAAAGAACCTGACTGACGTTGCCCTATGATTATTTGGTACCACAGATAACATTCAGCATGATGCTGGGACTCAACGTTCTTTGGTTTCTTTTAACAGCACATCATTAAAGCCTTACACATCCTGGGGTTTCCAGAGCACATGACATGCCATCTCTCGGCAGTCAAGATGAATTAATATCCTCTTGTTCACGCTCAAAAAACCCAAGCCGTTCCACAGAGACAGGACTTCTGTTTAATTCTGAGACTCACTTTGATGCCTTTTTGCAACACATTTTATTCATATGGATGAATATTAACCTAAATAAATGCTGATTTATAGACTAAGTGAGTACATGGACTAAGTTGTGGATATATGTCATCTGGACTGTCATATTTATTTAAAGTTGCTACATGCACACCTGAGATAGGATATTTAATGACGTTCACCTGCAAAGATTGTGATCTAAATGGTATTCATCAAGTGATGCAAAGCATGTTCTCAAAAATAACAGCTTTTTTGGTACTTCAGGAGCTGGAAAAACAAAACCACAACAACAAGCACCACCATCAATTGTGACTAGCACTAAGAGTCAGAAAATTATACTTGAGATGGTCAAATAAGCAGTTAAATATACATTACACGCCCTCTAGGCATGACTCTAGGACTAGTTGCCTGCCTTATCAATAATTGGTTAACTTGTTTATGTAGATTTCCTCTTATATATTTTCCTTTAGTTTTGATATTTGTAGTAGCGGTGCGCTAATTAGTGTGCTGTGCATTAGCTGTTTGCTTCTCTAGAAAGTTGTCACAGAGTCTTTAACTATAAAGCACTGTCACTATTTTAAAGAAGTAGGCGAGCAATACTTTTTCGATCCCATACGGGGGGGGGGGTGACCTAGAACAGCTAGGCATTATATATAAGATCCTTGACTGATCAAATAGATAGCGTGATATCATGAAATATTTGTGGTAATCAAAACAGCTTTTTTTAATTTGCACTATGCGACAGTAAGTTTTAATGATAAGCCATTAGCTTGCTAACGGAAGGTCAACTGAAAACACAAATGTTTGAGCATTAGCAGCTTCAGTAATATAACAGATTTTCTTTTAATGATGGTGTTTCAGTTTGTTGAGCTTTAGCAGTTAAGCAAAGTTCCTGAGTCATTCCCTTTTAAAAGCACAGTCGCTATGTTAAATGAGTAGGCAAGCAATCTTGTTTGAGCTAATCAAAAGAGCTATTAACCAATTAGCACTATGCTAGGTTTGTATGGTAAGTCATTAGCTTAGCTGGGGAGGGGGGGAATTACACATTAGCAGCTTTGGTAACACAACTGATAATTGTTTAATTAGCATGCTGCACTTTAAACATTAGCACAATGTAACCCTCTCATGAAAATGAATCAGTTGCTACAACTTGTTACCAAAACACTTTTGAACATGTCTCAAGAAACCTGCTACACCAAGTCTAGCTGGTTTTGACTGCAAGAATGGATACATTTAAATGCCTCCCTAACAATACGTCCGATGTAGGAACAAGTGAACCCAAAACTAGTCTAGTTGTACAACTCTTCCTTCCTTAAGTAGTTGATTTAAAAAAAAAAAAAAAAAACTGTTTTGCTACATTCCTACTCCAAACACACTGAATGAATGGCTTGCTATCAGCAAGTGAATCTTAGGACTGCATACTAGCTGCAAGAGAAATGCGAACAGTCACCGTGCATTGTGTATGCGCGTGTGTGTACATGTGTGTGTGTGGGGGGGGGGACTCCCTGCTGTCGGCTGCGTCTGTCTTTGTTTGTATCTTTGGGTTGGCCTGTGTTCGCCTCTGGGAATGTAATGAGCAATTCAGAACACAGCCAAGCATTCTGCCCCATGATACATGCCAGAGTAACGCTGGGAGGATAGCCAGAAAAAACGAAGCCATCGCTATTACAGCATCCAGACTACGGCAACAAGGTGCCATCGGCCAAAAGCGCCATGTGTTTCCGCAAGGGGCCGTCTGTCTGCTTCACGACTGGCTCATATTCTGTAATCAAGCTTTCGAGATGCTCTCGGTCCAACGTGACAACACAAAATCCAGCTGTCTCATAAAAGAGTCCCTTGGGTGTGAGGAAATTGCAGTCTGCATTGCACAGTGTGGACCTTAACTGTGCTTCTTTTGTGCTGTTGTCTTCAGAGAGCATCTAACAAGGAAACTAATCTCTTAATCATGTTCCCAGTGGCACCATGAGAGGTGTCGCATCGGTTCAAACGAAGACACACTGTGTAATATTTACAGAGGAGCTTGATGCTATCAGGGCAGGGAGGAATTGCCTGGCAAAAGTAAACATTATGAAAGAGGCCCCATTTCTTACCGTTTTTTCCCCTCGGTATCACAACGGAATGAGTCAGCGCTGATGTATATGGTTTTGTTGAACTTTTTAAAATTTGAGTTGCAAGCAAAAGCACTTTCGGACGAGGCCTAGGGATTGTTAACGGGGTCAAACTGCATTTACACAGAACTTGATTACGCAGTCGGAGTGAACAGCAAAAGCCCGGGTAGACGGGAGTCAATACCTGTTGTGGTCATGGACCCCAATTTCTAGGCTGTCACAAATAAATAAATGGCGCTCTGGTGAAAAGCAGATAAGGCGGATGTGGTGCGCTGAACAGCAACACTGGGAAATGAGATGAACACCAGTGGTACAAAAGGAAACCCAAACAAGTGCACTTCTTAACAAGAGGACCATCTCGGCTGCCTAACAAACTGCAAAACATAGTATGGAAAAAGCAGCAAAGCATGTTTAAAAAATACACAAACAACACCCAGGTGGGCCAACCGCATCTGAGATTCTCAAGTGCGCAACCAGCAGACACTCTGCAATCCCATAAAGCCACAGGGGCTAAGGAGATGACAGATTCTGAAAAAAAGGAGGAAAACTGTGAAACACTGTTGTGCAAGACCCAATCCTCCTTCCTCAAGCCAAGACATTGCAATATCTTGTTAGCTAATCAAAGGTGTTTATTTGCATCCCTAATTATATATTATACAACACGTACTCTACCATGTTGTGTATGAATTTTAGAAGGGTAGAGCCTTTAAATTAGACTAGTTCATTTTAGAAGTGTGCCCCAATTTACATACTTATGTTTTATTCTATGGCATTTTGAAGTAAAAAATATTGTGAGTAGTGTTCACAGTGAACATTACAAAAATGCACTTTAAATACCCAGATGATGCACTTAATTAACCATAAAAACAAAGTGTGGAATGTTTATATGGAATGTGCAACTTTAATTTAATAGCGGTACATAGTGCTTTGTATATAGTGTGTGATTTCAGACACCACTGTTATTATTGCTAGCTAGCAGGCTAAGCTAACAAGGCATCAAACATGTGCATCTATCAAATTCAGCACATACTATGAAAGGCATATGAAAGTCTACATGTGAAAATCAGGCTAAGCAACATAGCCCAGAGAGTTATTGGATCTTAAAAACAAATCCATCAACAAAAAAAATGGCAGTGTGAAATTCACCACTCTTGAGTCAATAAGCAACACATTTATTTGGCTGTTGGAGCCCAGCAGGAATGTAATGAGATGGGAGGTTTTTGAAAAAGGGCCTAAGCAATTTCCTTCGCCTCCGTCCCTCATGATCCAGCAACATCAACAGGCCATCTCCCAATGTTTACTTACTGAATGATAGGATGATACACAATTGCAGTGAGCGCTGAAAGCAATCAGAGGGAACAATTGCCGTGGAGGAGTGTAATATCAGCTTATATAAAGAATGATACACCACAGCCTGTCCAAGAATAGCAACGGATTTATTGTTCTCCATACATTCATATCAGCACAGGCTTGAGGCACTAGCCTCCTGAAAGCTCAGACACAAAAAAACGAGCTGTTAAATACCATATACCCAGGAAAATAAAACATTTTAATCTAATATAAGTATACAGTATATAAATGCATTGTATTGGATTGGGATTATTTAAATTGCACATACTGGAGATTCATTCATGCTCATTGTGCAAAAGGGCTGTATAAAAGCTTTAAAAAAACAAGCACATCTGAGTCACTCAGAGTCGAAATGTTCTGATTTCATTAACATAAACAAGACAGTGGAGCCGTGCACATTTCTCGTTGAAAGCTATTCTGCATATGCCATACAGCTGTTCATTTTTATGCAGATGGAAAGGGCAGCGGTGAGTCTAATGTGGCTATTTACGTGGACTGAAGAGAGGCCACACAATAGCCTCCTACGCTGTATGCAGATTCAGACAGAGAAGAGCCTGCCGTGGGTGGCTTAATGGCATGAGCATGTTCAGAACGATTGAAATGCATGGTTAGGCATGTATGATTCGACAACACGTTTTCTAAAAGAGTTTTGTTCAGACTGACACTACATCTCTTGCAGACCAACGTTCAAGTAAACACTATATATAAAAAATATATATATATAATAAAGTTACAAAAATAAGCAAGACTATTTTGTAAAGCCTCCAGCCTACAATTATTGTATTTTATTTTTTTTTTTTTTTTTTTATACCTCAGGCTCATGGACTGCTTCCGCCATCCTGCTGGGAGGATCCAGCCCACGGCACTTACATAAGGCGGTCGCTGGAGTCTGGACACGGTATGATTCATGGACACAATCTGACTGGCGGAACCACGAACCGACTGCAGAGACAAAGGGTTATTATGTTTATTTTAGGAACAGTTCATCCAAAAATGAGAATGTTACTCACTCTCACGTTGTTCATAACTGACTTTCTTGTATCCATGAAATACAAAAGGAGAATTTTTGCAGAATGTCAAGGCTGCTCTTTTCCAGGCTTTTAAGCTTCAAAAAGGATGCAAAAGTAAACTCCGGGGTGAGCTATTCTTTAAAGGGACAGTTCAAAGTCATTTTTATCACACTCATGTTCTGCGGAACACAAAAGACGACATTTTGAAGAACTGTTTTTGTCCATTCAAAGTCAAATTACTTTGATTGAATGGAACAAATAAAATATTGTAAAAATATCTTTTATATTCTCCAAATATTTTTTTTTTTTTTTGAGATAAACTATCCCTTTAACCCTTTCCCTACAGCGGTTTAAAAAAAAAAAAAAAAAAGGGAAAAAAAGTTGCCAGCCAGCACAAACATTTTTCATAATTTTCACAAAACTTTCAATGGCCCCCAGAATATTTCGTTATATGAATATCGGAACATACAAGATATTAAAAGAAAGAACAGAGCCTCTGCTTTTAATCAGACAAACAAAACATTGATTCTAGCTTCATGCATTCTTTTTTAACAACTTGAATATGGGTAGGTTTAATTTAGAAAATCACGTTTTTGTCAAAGACTACACCCGGCAAAAATAGATGGAGATTAAATCCATCAACACCCCCAAAGCTTCACAGTCCTAGCTCGTCCTGGGTCGACATTCCATTCGGTAACGTCAGGCAGTTCTGATTTATTTGCTGTTTAATGTTGATGATTATTTAACATGTGGGTAAGCTTCTATTGCTTGTTTCTGCTGCTTCTTCGCCTCTGTTTTGATCCAGAGATTCAGTACTCTTTTAGAAGATGCATAATAGTGCCCCCTACCATATAACAGTAAAAACATGGATTGCCGGAAGATTCTGTCAATGGCTGGGATTGGGAAAGAGATGGCTATCAAAGCATTCCATGTTAATAATGCTTTTTATTTAAACAAAAAAAATAGAATTTCTCATCTAAATGCAAATCAGATTATGATTAAGTCATATTAAAAACTTTCACCCTGTTATACGTGCTTACCCATGGGTTAACAGTCAAGAGTGGTTTCAGATATAACTGTAATTAGTTTCCAAAACAAATTCCAACTTTGCATCCACAAGGGAGACAGACACTCCTAATTAAGAAATTCACAGCGATTCTGTCTAAAAGGGTTGGCCTCCTGCAAGTCATTTAGGGAGCCAACTGTGCCTTTATTAATTTGTCAAAACACTGTCAGCATGAAAGGAATTGTGTAGAGAACGCTACAGTCCCTTGACGGGAACAGCAAGAACATTTTTCAGTTGAACACTTTCAGTTGAAGGGATTCTGGTAGTAAAAAAATTAAGGGTTTATTTGGGAATTCTTACTCTAGATTGAAATGGTTGATTGTATTTTTTCTTTGACAGGTGCATTACGAGAGGGATGCCAAATTACTTCTTCAAATTGAACTTTTCAACTTGGTTATGAAACTGCCTTTGCATGTGCAAGCAATTTTATGCTCTAATAAAGTGAGATAATATTACAGTCAGTCAGTGCAGACACTGCTGCGTGGCTTGAAAACGTGGCCTAAAGTGAACCAAGCAGACTGAAGACTATTGCATTTTTAATGTGTAGTTGCAACTTTTCCAAGATAAAACGGCCTGATTAACTTAATGGAATATTTTACCAAAATGTGCAATAATTTGTCTAAAACGGTCCACAAAATCTTTAAAAATGTGCTATAGAGATGTTTCATATAAATAATTTTTTTTTAAAAAGCACCTAGTAAACTGTATCTGTCAATGTATTGACAGATGAGTAGTTCAAAAGATTTACATTCTTGAAGACAACTAAGCTTTTAGACCTGTTCATTTTAAAACAAGGTTTTGTGTGAAAGCTAAGAGATTGGACATACTAAGCACTGTTTTATTTCATTAGAAATGACTTGTGATGAATGGACACTGATTTGAGGTGACAGCTTTGTGCTGTTTTGATTAATAAATCTTGAAGATTGACAGATCTGATTAGGACAAGCACATGGAGCAGAGGGACAAGACAGAAATTAATTATTGATTATTTTGAAGAATTCGAACGCTACAGGGAGAAACGGGCTGAAAGATCCTCTTGGAAAAAATAATTATTTCGGGGGGTGGACATGTTCTTTTTCCAGTATAATACAGCAAAATAAATAAATAACGAGAGAGACAAAATGTTACAGTGATTTTAAAACACATTAGGCAGCTTAAAATGCCCTTAAACATTGCAAAATCATTATAATGTACAGCCTTATGGTTTACATTTATAAAACGATTGCAAAAAGCAAACCTGAAAGACACAGATGTTCAATTAAATACATTAATTACTGGAATAAATAATTATATAGTTCCTTAGCCTAATTATAGCAACATATTAAACTGCCTAGTCATGAAATATAGGCCAAACACTCACAAAAGAAGCTGTTTAGTTCATCAATAAATATCTTTGTGGTGTAGTATCTTTGTTCAACAGAAAGATCCTCTCATGTAGTGCGGCAGCAGCGAGAGGCTCTTTAATTAATTCTTCAGTCTGAATACTAAAAACTCTGGCACGGCATCTTCCGTCCCTGAGCTCAAACCAATCGATTGAACAATTTGCCATAGAATTGCAGAGTACTCTCTGTGGTGCTCATATAAGGTAATTACCTCTGGGATGTGAAGGGGAAAACGCCTGTGAGAGTGATGCTGGAAAAACTAAGTGCCACGGTATCATCAAACAGCAGGGGTTAGACATCGCTGCATAAATTAAAGAAGAATGATGTGACAGCCGTGTCGTCTGCAGCAAAATCTTCTGCTGCGATATGTTAAACAATGCAGCAGTTTGAAAGCCCATTGTGAATTTAACTGGAGAAACCATTGTCTGGATGTAAAGTAACAGCTGTAATGTTCGAGGGATAGTTAAGCTAAAGACACATTTGTTCTGATAAAATACCAAGAAAACTATATACAGTACAAACTCATGCAACTACAACATAGAGACTTTTTCTGCAGGATGGCACACAATAAGACTTTTGAATCTTTAAAACATCCTTGTACCCCAAGACGCTGATGAACAGCAACACTGAATGTGTCAATTTTTCTTTCATATGGAAAATAACCAATAAATGGGTATTTAAAATGTATAGTACTAAAGGAAAAAATAAAACAAAAAACAATACTTTACAAAAGGACGAAACATCAAATTATATATGATCTTTAATATTTAAAATGTTTTAATTACACACAGACACACATGTATGTATATATATATATATATATATATATATATATATATATATATATATATATATATATATATATATATACATACATACACACACTGTATATATATATACACGGTGTGCACCTACTTTAAAAGGTGCAAACTTTAAAAAAAAAATAATAATAATAATAGATGTATTCTGTATGAGAACAGTCAAAATATGCCTCTGACAAACTCAAATGTTGTGTACAGTAAGCAGTAATGCTCAATGATATTGAAATAAAATTAACAATATGTGACCCTGGATGACAAAACCAGTCACATGGGTAAATTTTTTTGAAATTGAAATTTATACATCACCTGAAAGCTGAATAAATAAGCTTTCCATTGACATATGGTTTGTTATGGCAGGACAGTATTTGGCCGAGATACAACTATTTGAAAATCTGGAATTTGAGGGTGCAAAAAAATCGAAACATTGAGAAAATCGCCTTTAAAGTTGTCCTTTTATGTTCGTGATTCACTCACAAAAATAAATGTTTTATATATTTACGGTAGGAAATTTACAAATTATCTTCATGGAACATGATCTTTACTTAATATCCTAATGATTTTTGGCATAAAAGAAAAATCGATAATTTTGACCCATACAATGTATTGTTGGCTTTTGCCACAAATATACCCGTGCGACATATGACTGGTTTTGTAATCCAGGGTCACATATTTTGAACTTCTAAAGCCACTTTTTCTAACGGTCTATTCAATGTTTTTGTCTGCCACAATAACGTATAATCGTTCGGGGGCTTCTCTCAACAAATACTGCAATTAATACAATTAACTGAGCTAATAACACTGTATATATAATTAATTCAATTAAAATGCACTGAAAGCACTATATCAAATAAATGGAATCACATTACAAGCAAAGGGAGTGCAAGATAATCTAGCTGTTAATAGCATTCAGGTCGGACAATGTGCTCTTGCCGACACCCGTTGTCATTCAAGAAAGGTGACAATGAGCCGGTGTCAGAATATGCTGAGGGAAGTGGTTTTGTGTGCCAAATCGCAGCAGGTCGTCTATGTACCTCAACACCTCGCCCGAGGTTACCCCGAGGACAAGAATGAAAACCGAAGGCATGAAAGGGACACAATATCACCATAAAATTGCATCTACAGTCAATAAGTCAGCATCTAAGCATAGCTTAAGGAAGTGAATCGAGAATAAGGCATCACACCCCACAGAAGACCGTATCGCATCGGCTTCGAACTCACACACAGCAACATCTACATTAAAGGAAAAAAGGAGAAGTGGGGGATAAGAAGAGCTCCTGGTGCACAAGCGCTATTTCAGGCACACTAAAAACACGATTCTCCCAAGACTCATCCGTCTCCTCTTCAAAAAAACGCCCGACAGCTAAGAAATCCCAGCAGGCCATAGATCTGATGTATACTTTGAAGGCTTTTCCCCGTTCATACCCCCTCCGAATCTCTGTTCTTCTCAAAGCCTCCAAGAACAATCACATTACGTTTCTCCTTCACCGCCTGTTTATAGCTGTCAGAAAACAACGGGAAAAACTCCTAGCTAGGTCAACAAACAAGAACCGTTTTGATGGTTGGCCCGATTCGCTCTGTTCTTTCACATGGATATGTGCGCACTTCCGCACCACCTCACTACTGAATTTAATGTGCTCATTTGCGAACTTGGGGAGGGTGTGCGTTTCCTCTGCCATATGCAGCTTGAAAATTATCTTCTTGGTGTGCAAAGGGCCGTGAAGAGTCCTTGGCAACAATCCACCCCCTCTTCTCGAGGAGCAAGAATGGCGCTCACCTTCGGCTAAAAGCTCACCAGTGTAGGTGGTAGTGCCTTCAGGAGTGAGCGCTTGCGTTCACATCAGCCTCAAGGGGTTGTAAGTTTGTTTTCCCAACTTCACCAATGACGAAATGTTAATAAATGGTAGGTGGAGTCTGGAGTAATCAGTGGGTGCTTCCCAACACTCAAACTGATGCTTCCTCGCTCCTCCGTCCTGCAGCCAGTGACCCGGACACTGATCAAGGAAAGTCATCTTGAAGGACATCTCAATTCTCTAACTGCACCACGAGGAACGAGGAGTAAGGACGCTTCCAGAGGAGCTATGAGTGAGGATGCACAGGTGTATCCTATGCGGAAGTCTTTCTTGTCGAAAAACCTGACGCCAATATGAATTCTCCTCCCCCTTCACATACGACAATTTTAATTTATGCTCTACCTTCACAACCTACTTAATCCATAAATCTCAAATATTTCAACAGAGCATTGTGCTTTATAATTAATTTATTAACCAAAATTTTACAACGTAAGGGCAGATCTCTTGAGCGCAGCTGGTGACGCTTTGAAGTGACACTCGAGTGATCAAGAATATTCCAATATACAAATTTCCTTTGATTCCCTCGTCCTCATTTTTTTTCCCTCGCATCCGAAGTGGAGCCGAGACATGAGAAGGCAAAGAAAGAAAATGAGGACGAACAAATAAGAAATGAGCAACACCCTTTAAAACACTTTTTTTCAGGTCAATACACAAAATTGCTTTCTTCTGGGAAAGCAGGTGTCTTTCAAAAAAAGCTTGAAAGGTTGAGGCTATTTTCAGAACTGAAAAATGTTGAGCAAAATATGCATTACTGCATGAAAAAAAGCTTCAGATTGGAGCAAACCCCCTCATCATATTGCACATTCAATTCAACAAATGGCACCCAGTTATCTTTGAAATAAACTTTTGCTTTTTTGTTAAAGCAAAACAAATATAAATACATTTTTTTTGCGCAGTCTAATGCCGAGTCCAAAACATTCAGACAGCCCGTATTCTGGCTGTGCATATCATTTTAAATAAATTAATTTTGAATGAAATACTATAATATTTCACATTATATATAAATGATATATACACACTGCATATTTTATCTTCATGAAATATATTTTAAAAAAATTATATATACATAAATATATATATATTTTTTCTATATAGATTATATGTGTGTACATACATAACATTTTAATCAATTTTTGGCATGGAACATTAGTATATAAAAATTGCATTTTATATATACACACATGTGTGTATACATAAAAATTGCATTTTATATATACACATGCGTGTATACATATGTGCATGTAAATATTTTACTTTTGGTAAGGAAAATTTTTGCCTGTGTAAATATTTTAAATGTATATACACAAAAGCATACACTGAAGAAAAAAAAAAAAAAAAAAAAGTATACAGAATTCAAAGCAAGCGCTTTCAGTATTCATTTAAAAACTACAAAGTTCTATCATACCCATTGCACTTTTTTTTTTTTTTTAACGTTCACAAAAAAAATTGTTGGTGTATCCATCAAACTAGGTGAGCATCTGCCACCCACTGGCCAACTGTGTAGGACACTTAACCAAATTAGACGCAGTACTACAAACACTTTTATTTGGCAGTTTAACACTGAAGAGACAAATTTACAAAATTAACTGAACAAGCAGCAAATTGGGAAACCATTAAATGAGCATGCCAAAAAAAGACAAAGCCAGAGAACAAACATAATGAACACATTAAGCAACTGTTGAAATATTCTTGATTTGCATACTAGTATTAGTACATACTGCCATCATTAGGCCTCAGGAGGAACTACCTGAAACAAGAAACACAGGTGACTTGGAATATAGAGTTCAGAATAATTAAAAACAGCAAAAAGGTGGTGAGAAGTGAGGAGAACTGTACCGTCTCCAAGTCTTTGATTACCACGACACCCTTCTCTATTTCCAAGTCACTCTCAGTGTCATTGTGTGACCGGTATTCCTCACTGTCCGTCTCAACTCCACTGGGCTGCAGGAGAAGATTAGTACCCCGAAATTTGGCAGTGAAAGAAAGAAAAAAGAAAAGAGCTAACCTCATAATCCGGATCAACTACATGGTCTTCCTCGGCCAGTTCCTGAGTGAGCGCCTCCACCCAGGACTGTTGATCTACCTCCTCTTCCTCATCCAGGTCATCCTGCTTTCTCTTGCTGCCTTTACCACAAGGCTTGGTAGGGGAACAACGCACCTCTAAAGAAGAAACACCAGCTGCACTTCAAGTCTCATATCTGAGAGTGGTTTAGGGATGTAAAGGGATGAGCTTACCCGGGGACACAGCACAGCCAATGCTGGTGCAGACCGGATAACCCAGAGCTCTCTGGACGCGGCGGGGCAGGATGGTCAACAGCAGCCGTGTGACCCTGTGGAGACGCTTCCGGACTGTTCGGCACTGTCTTTCTTTAGGGGAGCCGCCTTTTTCCTCACCAGCTGGAGAGATGGCCTTCACTGGTGTGGAGAAGCCAAACAGCCACCAGAAGCCACGGAGAGCTCGCATCTTAAAAAGAAGCAGCAAACAGGATCAAAGTTATAGAATTTAAAAACAGAGCAATAGTTAAAAACAAAAACCACACTTAAAGTTAAAGAATTGTTTACTAGTACTAATTTACATAACACAAGTAAAAAATTAAATTTTTATAAAACTTATATATATAAATCCAACCTAAACTGGTTTTCTGGCCAGTGTGGTGCTCAATGGTTTAGCTCTAGTATGGCCACCTGAAAAGTGTCCACTAATATTACCAGACCAGCTTAGGCTAGTTTTAGTTTTTCCTTTTTTTTTTTTGGACCCGTGTTGATTGATAAATAAAATCAACATACATCTAAAATGGTTGTTTGTTTTATAGCCTTAAACGAGGAAGCTGACTACTAACAGGTACTCGGTGCCAGGATGTTAGTAATAACTCAACCAGTGAGTCAAGTAAATAAAATTACCCAATTAAATGAAAAAAAAAAGTAAATGCAGCTTAAACTGGTTTGCTGGTCTGTGTTGCTTTATGTTGGTCTTGGCTAACCTGGTGCTCAATGGTTTAGATGGTGTCCCAGCCTAGACACCTGAAATGTCCACTGATACTAGCATAACAGCTAGTTTTAGGTTTTTTCAGCAATATATAAAACATTATGTATAAGAAAATAGAGTGCCAAAGTGTTTGAGATCATTTGTGTACAGTCTGACTTTTGAAATGAGTACACAGACCACTAACCAGACCAGACAGGTACTCAGTACCAGGGTGCAGCAATTTTGTAAACACTTGTTTTTTACCACAGTTAGTTCACTTGCACTTAAGACTTACAGTTAAACTGACTGGCCAAGACTGTGAAATCCGACAGAGGACGGCTGAAACGACTCCACCTCTCTTCGACACAGCTTTCTTCTGCTGGGAACAAAAGTTTCAATTTTTACAAACGCTCATTTCTCTCGAACGCCTCGAGGTTGTGTTCAAAACAAACTCCTGTTTTGTCTCAGAGAGGGAAATGTAATCGAATAAACTTGCCTCTTGGCCCTCAGTGTTCTCTGACTCAACGGTATAGTTGCACTGGTTAGTCATTTCGATGCTCTCTGAATTAATCCACCGACTGTCTAAAAGCGATTCCCCGCCAATTTACAAGCAGCCACGCACGTGCTAATTAAACCACGTGCGTTTATCCAGCCCACTGCGGTTTGTGCGGGTGTCCGCATGCGTGGAGACATAAACTAGCATACTGCATGCTGCATATTACGGTTTATAAAGTATGGAAAAAAGCACGCAATTACTATCTCATGCATGTTTGTTTAGTAAAAAGCAATATGCTATTGACACATTTTATTATATTTTATTTTTTGCATCTGAATGTTACCTTGAAAACAATTAATTAATTAACAAAAAATATATATAATATAGACTTTTAAATTATTATTAAAAATAAAAAATATAAGGTATATTTAAAATATAAAAATATACAAATACAATACACAATGGGAAAAGGTAGGCATTATAAATGTATTTGTATTAGTTGTTTTGCCAAACTAATGTTTCATTTTACTTTAGATTTATATTGTTCTGTGTCTTTGTAATTTTATTGCTAATTCCCTGTTGTTGGTTCATTTGCGTATGAAGCGGCCTATAATCGTCTAAGGGTAAATTTATGTTGATTTCTTTCTTTTTGGTCACTAAAACACGCAACTTCACAATAATATATTTTATATTTTCTAAACTTAATCTGATGTAAAGCTTTTGTTGTAGTTAAGAAGACTTTGCTGCAGCTTAAAAATGCTGCCTTCGGAGGACGCATTAAAAATTATATGATCAATAAGTTATGACATATGTTTTTACATTGCTTTGACTCATCCAAATAATTTAAGCAATTTTTAACTTTTAAAGTAAGTTTAATGTAATTTAAGTTGAAATGAATTAAACAAATAAGTTGATTGTACCAAAAAATTTGAGGCAGCAACTTTTTTTTCCAGTGAAGGTAGGAAGGCATTAAGGCACATCCGAATCCAATGTTAGCTTCACTTCCTGAGATACCTTCATCTTATTGCTTTTTGAAGGCAGCATAGATGTATCCTTCACTGCCTTTGATATCCCACAATCCTGTGCACTCCATTCGGTGATAGTTGAGCTATAAAAAGAAAGATGGTGTCTGAAAGTTGTGGTTGCTGGTCATTTGTGTGTAAATGAACGTTTTTGACCAACGTTTTCCACTTTTCCGCGAGGCAAGCTGCTAAAGTTTTCGGAGCCAGAGAAACATAAGAGATGTTTTGAAAACCTGGACAGAAGTCAGTTCCAGTTTTACCACTCTCTATTATGTGTTCTTTTCATAATTTTGAAGATTTTATGCAGATATTATTTAGGCCTACATGAAAACTTGACTACTATTAATTTAATGTTAATTGCACTTAACTTTTAAATAAAAATGAAAGTCTCTCCTCCCACATTCTCACTGCTCTAGGTGAACACTGACCCAACTAAACCAAATTGTTGCTTGTTATTTGTTAATTGTTTTCCACTGTAATTTTGAGTGAAGTTAATTTTGTTTTCAGGATTTTCAGACAAACAGTGTCTGTGAGTTTCTTTGCAACTACAAATGGAAAAGAAATAAAGGTGAGTTTTAATTGAATGCATTCAGAGAGTGTTTATTTGGTTCAGAAACAGTAAAAATTATGTCTAACTGAGACCTTATAAGACGTTGAAAATACATCCACACCATATGAACTATTTGAACCTTGTACAGAGGTCCCTTGGACGTCAATGTCGGAAGTTCAGAAGACGTCATAAAAAGAGTAAAAGACATAATATAAACTTTCATTCTGGCTCCTCAGGGGACGTCTTTTCAACGTGTTGCTGACAAAGACGTCGAAATGACGTACCTTTGCTCAGTGGGATAGAAGTGCTAATGCACCAATTACAACAAAGAATCACAAGTTTACACAACAGCACTGGACACACAGTTAAATGGGAAGCTAACATGACAGTATTATGGACTATGGAAGAAGTGGGTAGCCTATACGCAAATATTGATCATTAGAAGTTGCAATACGCAAACAGCCCTGGGCAAAAAGTAAGTATAACATATGCGTATGGCCCCGACTACTCCACTGCACATAAATATGATAATTATTTGTACCATGCAATAATAATTACTGCAATGAAACTATATTAGCATTATATTAGCCTATAATTTATCTATTATAAATTATACAGGCTTTATTAGATAAATAAATGAAATAGATATAGGCCTAATATCTCTTTTCCAAGAGTTTTCATAATCTTGATGCCATTTTGTCTTTATTTGTGTTTACAAAGTTGCTAAATACTTTTAACAACAATAGCAGTAACTATGGTAACAAACTACATGTTCGTGAGGGGTTCGTTCCTGTCAGTCCTGTCAACGTTAGTCACGGAGGAGACCCGTAAGGCGGGAGAGATCCACATTTGGGCATGTTTCCGCACACTGCTCCCTCGTCACATTTACGCACGTCTAAAACAAACAGAGTGGGGAAGATTTGAAGGGTCTGGATGACTATAAATCTCTGAGGTCGCTCTTTCAGTCATACCTTTCCACAAACAGGTAATGAACCATATATTTTAATATTTTTAAGACACAGCACAGCATGGCAGCAACGCACAGGAACATGACGGTGACGCGCACCATCAGTGCTGGAAACTGCACGAGTGCCGACAGCGAGTCAGAAAGCGCGGGATTCCCTTTCGCGCGCAGGCACAGCTCCGCGGAAAAACTCGCGCTCAAATGGGCCACTGCGAGAAGTTGCTCGTTCGGAAGTTCGCTGGGGTTAGAAAACCTTGGAAGTAAAGACAGTATACGCAGTATTGTCGTGACCCCGGACAGCATCCCACAATTCACCATTCCAAAACTAGCCCTGGAGGATGGCTATAGATCCAGAGCGAATGAGAAAGAACGACAGGGCGAAGAGGAGGTGGACTGGGGGAGCTATGACGACATTAGTGGATCCTATCATGCCAAGCTTTCTCTTTCATCATCAGTGTCATCCTCATCATCATCCTCTGGGTTCAGCGTATCTCCCGTAAGAAACGCTGTCTCGGATCTCAAACACTGTTCAGACCCTGCTAGCCAAGTGGCTCTCTCCTTTCCTCACCTTCCCAAGGTCACCACCCCATACGGCTTCGTAACTTTGAGCAAAAGCCCACAAATGGCCAATGAAGAGGCGCTCTTCTCCCAGGGCCATAGACGTTGGGGTCACGATGAAGAGGTCAACACGTCTAGGCACCCTAAGCTGGAAACGAAAAGAAGCGTCGCCCCCATTCAGATACATGCCAGCACCCCTCCACATCAGTCTCCTGTCTCTCATCGTTTCTTTAGAAGCCACAGCGTTACAGGAATCGAGATCCAGAGGAAACTGGCTCAGAACAGTGAGCTAGTAAAACAAGCACCGGTCAGCAAAATCAAGCGAAGCCTGTGGGGAATTCTTCGCAAACAAGAAAGAAAGTCTTTCGACTTCAATTTAAACCACAAATGAACAAACCCAGAGCAGTGTTGCTCAATAACATGACAATCGAGCGCCTTCTATTGTAAATGAACAAGTTTTGTTGTTGTGTGGGAATTTATTTATTTTATGCATGAATTCCTCATGTTCAGATGTTCAGATAGATGTTGTCCATGACCTTATGATGAAAATAAACGTTTTTTTGAAATACAAATGGGTTCAAAAGCATCAGTCTTTTGACATATAGGCTACAGTAACCTCAAAAAGCCTGTTAAATTAAATTAAAATATCAATCCAACTGACATTTATTTTTAAAGAAATATAACACAAACACACATTTTTAGCAAAACACTTTACTTTATGGAAATTATATCATACAAAATTAAGAAAAACTTAACAAAATCACCTTGAATCCAGCTGGGAAAATAGCACAGACAAAGTCAGTTCTGAGAAAAAAATAACATAATTTGTTTGATATTTTGTGTCTAATGCAATATAAATTTATACATACAAGTGTGACTTGAGAGTCCTCTTACTTTTTCCAGCCACTGCATTTACACTGTATTAAAAGTCTCTGCCTTCAATTTTTAAGTACAATCAACTAGATGTTTAAATAATTTCAACTTAAATTATAATAAACTGACTTTAAAAAATGAGTTGAATCTTGTATAACTTAAAAAAAAGTTGAAAATTCATTAGACAGTTTCCTTGCATTTTGTCAGCGTTTACTGACTACATGACGAGGCTACTGACGTAAATCTGTGGCAAACTCTGCATAAGGAAGCCCCAGGACTCACAGCATGTGAAGAGTCTCTTTACTAAGAGACTAGCAGCATATGAGCTTAATGATGATCCACTTCAGGGTCTCTTCAGTGCTTGCGCCCTTATTGTCCCCTCCTCACCCTCTCTCTCTTTCCTTCTTTGTTGTTTTGATGAGAGCTTCTTCCCTGCACTCATGTCTTAAATCAGAACTGCAATTCATCTTTTGATCTGCACTTCATGGATGGACATGATGGACTTCTAAGAAATACTCGATTTGCGCATCTAAACATGCAAATCCTTCATCTGGATTCTATTAGACTCTTTATGACAGCAAGAGTAGAGTAGACTAATCTGCAACAGTTATTGTGTACAAATAATATATGTTGAATGAATATTTGTTTTAAAAATTGTATACATAAAATACATTGAACCTAAAGGGTTAGTTCACCCAAAAATTCTGTCATCTTTGTTCATCTTCAGAACACAAATTAAGATATTTTTGATGAAATCTGAGAGCTGGCTCACTCCTTCATAGGCTGCAAGGTTATTGATATCTGCCAGCCCAGAAAAGTTAGTAAAGACATCGTTAAAATAGTCCAAGTGACTACAGTGGCTCAACCTTAAGTTTATCAAGCGACGAGAATACTTTTTGTGCACATTCTGTCTACACCTTTGTTATTGTTTTGAATAAGCGACATCTAGCAGATAAACTTACATACTGTGCCTTTAAATTCTGTCTGACAATGCTTTTCATGTTTGATATATATATTATTTTTTGCTGAACGATCCAGCGCCACCTAAAGGTCTGTTTAATACATTGTTTTTATTTTGAATTTTAAACATATCACACCTGAACATAAAAACTTTCAGGCCATCTTATTCTTATGCATGCAATAAACCGACCTATAGTTTAACTGAAATGCTTGCAGTTGTTTCAGAAAAAAATATGTATCCATTTTATACATTTAAGAGCATTTCCTCAAAAAAAACAAGAAAAAAAAAAAACACTATAATAATATAAGGAAATATTAGCAATATATATGTGATTTTGCTAAAAAGAAAATGTTTTCAGAATGCATGGCTAATTTTGAATGGCTGTGAATGGAGATAGATAATTTATACAGATGGTGTAGTTACAACACCTACCAGCAGGGCAGGGGTATAAAATATTAAATTGCATATGACCCAACCACACTCTTATCATTATGCAGTAGTCATTGTCATTTTTACCAATAGACACTTAACTTGACAACTTTTTATCTGGCTCTACCTTCTGGGTTGGGTTTTGGTTCCTAGTAAGTTTTTATTAGACTTAGACTTGGGGAGGTTTTCGCTCCTGCTTTTGCCACTCAGTAAAGCTGCTTTGGGATATTGTGCATTGTTAAAAGTGCTGTGTAAATGGTGCAGTCCAATTTAACTGAATCATCTGAAGTTCAGTTCAACTGAATTGAATCCAGTCTTTATCAGGCACACAAGGGCTGCGTCCAAAATTGCATACTCTCTTGACTTTGCGAGGGCTTAAAAAGTACATTCTATATGAGTGTGTGTAGTATGAATGTAATCCGGATGTACTACATTCGCCATGTTGTCATTATCAGGTGACCTACCAGTGTCAGTTGCATCACTTCACTGCCATTCACAAATCCTCTGTGGCCTCATCGGATAGTAAAGTGTACATCGTATGCACACTTAAGAATCTCACTGAAAGTAGTAGGTCATCCGGGTACTTTTTGCCTACTCTTTAATGAGCACTGTGAATTCGGACATACTTCTTTTGTCACACTGTTTTTCACCTACCTACATAGTAAGGAAGTATGCAATTTCTGATTTCTGATCTCAAGTCATGTTTGAGGTTGCTTATTGTTTATAAAGGGACAACAGCATCCTCTAGTGACTGAAAGATGACAGTGTATGATGATCACTCGTTATCACGGGTATCTTGCAGAGTTTGTCTCCAAGCAACTTCATTGTTGCAAGGAGTTTATAACTGGTGTGCTTTAAGTTGCTTAGTTACATGTTCTGTAGAAAACACAAATAAAATATCAAAGTTTTAAAAAATCCTCCAATTTATAGAAATGTTCAGTAAGATTGAAAAAAATTTTTTAGATCTTATCTTAGATTCATGTTTGACACAAGCTAAGCTCAGTGCATGAGCACAATGCAAATAAACGTCATCCCATGCCATGACAGTAAAAGGTACTAATATAGAACTAACAAAAACTGGTTCCTTATTTAAAAATTTCCTATTTGAAAGTACAGAGAACAGATGTGCACAAAATGCACTCAGCTTTTCCGCTGCCAACCTCAGATGCTAGATATGCTGTGGCAATGAGTGAGATAACTGTGTGTGTGTGCTAATGCACTAGAAGAAAACTACAGGAACTGACATTTGTAGGAGGGTAAAGCACATTCACGGACGCTCTCACTGTCACATACTAAACTACAATGGATCAAGCAACAGACTACACTCTACTGGGAGCATCAGGAGGGGCATCGCCACCTGCACTGCCCATCAAACAGCGCAGGTAAGAAATGCTAGTGTTATGACTTGACACATGCTAGCTGTGATACAGGAAACGTCATACCACAAAAGTTACTTGTTGCTCATTATTATGAAATACAAATGAAGCAGATCTAGCCCAGTAACATTCTCTGTTGTTTCTGTATCTCTGTGAACTCGCATGTGCGCATGTTTAGGAGCAAATCATCTTCAAGCTCCATCCAGGATCTAGATCTGAAGGTTGGAGATCTACTCTTGTCTGGACCACAGACACCTGTGTCTCCATTTGCTGAAGTGTTCACTCCTACTTACTGTAATGCAGCCCACTGTCCAATACACCATCGCTATGGTGAGCACTTATAATGTCTGGCATTGTCTGGTAGAACCTGGTGTTTTTGTAAAGTTTAATACAAAAATGTTAGTTTTGCAGCAATGATAAGGATCTTAGTAAAATGAGAACTTGACTCTGTAACGTTTCACATGCATAGCCTTCCTCATTTCTGGTCATGTTTTTTTTGTTTTTACACTTTTTTCTTCTACATAAGTATTTTGAGGGAAGTAACACCTGAAACCAAATACAGTAAGGCAATAGACAAACAACTTAACCACGCAGAGTCTGTGTCTCATGGCACTGTGGGAACTGAGAGTTTCCACAAAATTTAATTTCATTGTTTCATAACACATGACATGCACCGCATCTGAGAATACATGTGTTTGCTCTACTGCTAGAAGTAATTTTGACCTTGTTGTGTTTCTCAGAAAATCACCAGGCAAGATTCTTCTCAGATCAAACTCCTCCTCCAGTACCCAAAAAGAGTCTGAAGAGAACCCTATCCCTCCCAGCGGAGGCTCTGAACCCATCTTACCATGATCATACAGGAACCTACAACTATGAAAATCCATTATACATGATAGCACCATTCCATGGCACACTTACACTACAAGAGGAAGAGGTACAAGAGGAGCTACATCAAGGTCCGCCCTTGCACAGAGTGAACTTTGATACACCAGATGAGCAACTTCAAAGAGTCTTCAGAAGCTTCCAGAGCCATGAGCAAGTTTCCATGGGTATTCAAGAGTGTTATCTTCAGTTTCTCAGGAACACATTGCAAAACATTGAATCGAGCATCCTCCTAAATGAACAGGAAATGGAGATCGCAAAGACTTCTCAGCCTAATGACTTTGTATTGTGTGAGGAGCAGTGGACGAAGAGGGATGCTTTCTACTTGTTGCGTTGTTCGAAGATTCCTGGGAGACTGTTTTCAGCAAAGGTAAGGACATCAACACTGCAATTACAAACAGTTACCGATCTAAATTAGATGTACAAGGAATCTAGTTAGGTACTGTAGCAATCCGGAATTGTGTATTTTGTGCACAAGGGTTTTTAATCCAAAGATCTAAGTAGGCCATTAACGATTCCCAGGCTGAGCCCCTGAACCACAAGCAGAATGCGCACCCTTATAAGGCAACCCTAGCTTGCAGTACAAAACCCTCAAACCACACTTCCTTCATCATGCCAGGTGTTGAGAAACAGCACCAACAGTTTGACATGTGCTATGTATAATTAAGGGCAAGTATTTAGCCACAATGCAACAGTTTTTGGGTAAAGGAGTAGAGAATCCTACATGTTGCATGTTACTGAATAAAAGAAAATTTGTTTTTTGAAGACGACCCCTAAATGTTTCGGCAGGTTCACAGAGAAGATTTGGTATCAGATTGCTCTATATCCATGAGGCATCCTAACATTGAGCAAGGAGTGGTCCATTTCCCACAATGCACAGCTACGGATCAAACTTCCACCTTGCAGCATGCTGAGACAACTTCAGAGCCTTCACATGGGGACACCACTGAAGTGTGCCAACAGCAAACAGTAGCTGATCTTCTAGAGAAAGTTTTTAGTGTGACTGTGGTAAGAGACTTTCCATTGGGAACACTGGAGGACTTTGTTGAGGAAGGACACTCTTTGCACTCCAGCCTTCCTGAGGTTTATGAGAGGAGGCTTTGTCTTCTTGCCCTCCAGTTGGTACTAGGACTACAGCAGCTGGGACATTTTAAAGTAATTAACAGAGAACTGAAACCACAGAGTGCGACTTTGGTGTGGCCTCATATCACGAGCAAGAGGGCTGACACTTGGGAATACCATAGTAAAATGAAGAAGGTAATGGAGATGAATACAGACAATTCTAAAGGCACACCCGGGATCACGGTGACCGAAGAGCTAATACACAAAAGTGAGATTTGTGAAACTTTATGGGAGAAGTGGGGCACCCCTCGTTTGGTACTGAAAGGCCATTTTGAGGACAACGTTTTTCAAGAAGCAACATCCCAAGAGTTCCAGTTGGGGACTTTGCTGAGGTACTGCCTACATCTCACTGACGGTTGCTCATCCATGTTGAAGGTGCCACAAGACACTCCATACACTCCAGGATTGCTGTGGCTGGTCACCCAGCTTACATCTGAGAAACCTGGGCTACTATTGGCCGATGTGGTGGGTGTCCTCCAGGCCTTACTTTGGGGTCCACGACAGGGACTTTTTCAGCAGAACCAACTGAAGAGCTCTGTGTTTTCTAATTGGCTGCAACTTAAGCAATCTCTTTTAGTCCTCAAGCTTGCCGAGAAGGGACTCTTTCAGGATCAATACAGCTTGGACTGGGAAGATTTTCTCTGCCTGCAATATCTATCCCTTACTGACCCCAATACTTTGCTTAATATTACTGAACGCATGGGTCTTCATGACTTTTTTAAACCTGCTTAACATTAAAATGCAAATGTTAATGATAACAATTGTCAGATAGTGAAACTTAAATACAACTGTTGACTAACGTAGCTATATAACCTCATTTAAGTTTTTAAATACTAACATAACTTTGTAGCATATTGTTATTCATATTCATGTACTGCTGTATACTTCCAATCATAAAACCTTGAAGAAAAACAAATATTTGTACAAATATTAATTCATGGCCAATATATCTATTTTTTCTGCATCTTTTAGTAGTTAAATTGAAGCCACATTTGATTTAGTATCCTTTTACATGACATTCTTAATTTTGGCCACAATGAATTTTTACCTCACCCATGTCATGTGCTGCACATTGTACATATGCATTACTATAATTTTTTTCACCTACTTCTGGCTAAAAGATTACCATGTGAAACACTTGTTACTTATTAAACTGTTATCATATTCACAGTGGTCAGATTATATCCAATGTACAGTAAAAGCCTCTCCAATATATACAATGTATTATTACAAAATCAGCTTATTGTTTGTTGACCTTGTGGAGTTTACTTATTAACAATACCTGGAAGAATGAGCATTACAAAACATCAGGGGTTAGAAGGACAATAAAGTGTTCTGAAAACCCAGTGAGACATGGTCTAATAATTTACATTATGCATGTGGAAATAAAAAGAGGTAGCAAAACCAAGTCAGTGTTGTAGGGTGAGCATTTTTTATTCTGCACACTGTAGGAAACATGCAGACAAATCCTACTGAAGTCATAACTAAACTCAAATTCATGCACACATTAAGAAAGCACAACAACTTGAAGCCACCGGTAAAGAAATCAAAATATCAGCAATAAAAACCATGATTCTACATTGTTGCTTGAGATCTTAACCATAAATATTATGTTCTATAAATGATCAGTGTAGGAATGGGTGAAAGGGAATCAGCAAAGAATCCAATTACATTGGAAGTTAAGCCCAGTGGTAATGGCTTAAAAACTAATGGTCACTGCAGAAATGCGTTTACACTAGTGCAAATACGACTGAAAATACAGCACAACCCTTACAAGAACTACAATGTAGTAATTAACAGGGAGGAAAAAAAGAAAAAAAAGAAAAGAAAAAAAAGTCAATGACATATTCATACCGTTTCTTTTAATGGGGAGATACAGCATGTTGGTGAGATACAGCATAGTTATTAGAAGCAAAATGTGATTGATAAGCTTTATTCGTCACTATCGGTGTCTCTTTCGATGCTGTAAGCCATGAAGCAAGCGTCGGGGCGGGTTGGGACGAGGGGATGACCCGGTCTCACAATCTCAAAGCCCATGAAACTGAATGTCCGCAGCAGCGATGCTGGAGATGGTAGCAGAAAGGGTTAAAAATAGGCCCAACTAACTCAAACAAAAAGGCATGAAGGGAGATAAAAGCCATAATCCTTACCTCTGTCATCTCGGTTCTTATGGAAGCAGATGAAAACATGATCAACCTGCAACTTCTCCTCTGCAAACTCCAGCAAGAGTGAAAAACTGTTGCAAAAGAACGGAACAACCGGTTTGAGCCAAAATTAACTTTCAGTAGGGAGAAAAGAAAAACCACAAGATAACATTCATTTGACTTGCCTATCTTTGCTCCCTTCCGGGAGGACACCGGTGGGGATTTCGATGTAAAGGTTTGCCCCTTTCAGTGCCCCCCTCCAAACTAAGCGCTTGCTCACAGAGCAGCGGCGCTCAAAAAGCAAAAACCGTACACGGCTGTTCAACGTGGGAGCTTCCTCAAGAACCAGTAACTGAGCATCCTACAAAAGAGGACACAAATACAGTTATATGCATGCATGCAGTCATGGGCAATTACTGCTGTAAAGTCATTTAACAAATTGTAGCAATGGATGACATTCAAATCATTAACATGACAAGTGAGGTGGTTAAAAGTTATGAGATTAATATGTAGATAAGATATGATGACCCTTGCACTGTGAGATAACATCATGCAAACACTATCTTTAAGCAGAATACATTCTAAAGACTCGAGGCCTATTCACACAAAGAACAATAACTATAAAGTTAACTATTAAAGTCCATACCAGCAGACGATGTCGCTCCGTTTATTATAAGCACTCACTAGGGCTGTGCCGGTAAACTTGACAACCGCACCGCCGGTGGCTGAGTAGCACCATTGAATGCGGTTTAACATGACACGAGTGAAGCACATACTTTGTTTACAAAGAAATGTTACGTCGCAGCCATGGATACATTTGGGTTCATGAAGAATGAGAGTTGTGCGTAAGCCCATAAATTTAAACTTTGTCGGCTTGTATTCTGGTTTGCGATCTGGTCACCCGATTATCAGTGAATTTAACAATATTCCATTCATTTTTCCACTGGACATGGAATCTCGTTTCTTTTCCCAAATCTTCACTCACGTCTCACCCATTTTCAAAGGGGATTATAAATATTTCTTCATTTGGTTCGCTTTTAATTAGGTCTATTATATTCACATTCTTTAATGTGGTAAAGTAGAAAAACACTGTAGGACAGATAGCCTACATTGTTACTTGCACATCAAATTCTTTTTAACACAGTTTGTGCTTATTAGATATGGTAAGGCTCAAGTTTATTTATAAACTGTTTCACACACAAGGGTGATTTTAGTCTCACTTTCTCTGGCAGCATAAAATCAAACATAGCCTAAATACCTTGTGGAAGATAAAATTTGCTCTTCAGACCTTTTACAACAAGCAAGCGGTAGGCTATATGACACGTCTTTGTGTGGAAATAAAGCAAATGTTTGTTTTTTTTAAACATTTAACTTTACTATATTATTTAAGTTACCATTATTTACTGAGATTTATTTCAATGCTTTACAGGTAAACTGTTTCTTTGACAATTTCTCAAATAAACACACGCGTCTTATGAAATTGATGCTTGAGCCTCGTTTATTATTCACTTCAAAACATTCTGATTGGTTATTGTTTTTACTGTTCATCAGCTGGATAAAATTGAAGTAACTCCAAAGATATTATGTCTATGCCATTATCGTTGTAGCGTGGACTCTTGGTTTATATTTAGAATACTTTTTAGAACTACATCATCGTTATGGTTATCGTCCTTGATGTGAAGAGGCCTTTAGAAATGTGAAGAGGCCTTTAGAAATGTATAGAATTAGAGTCTGAAAACTAAATATACACATTACTTATTTCCAGTTGTATTTTATTCACACAAATTCACTTTCACGTGATGTGAAATGTGACCCAAACCTCTGCACTCACAGAATAGAATAGCTTAGCTGAAAGACTGTGATCCCGCTGATCCTTCCCTCGCCCACCTGGGATCTTCAGGGGTGGGTGAGGGACATCAGGAACACCACAGAGGCCCCGGACACGGGTTACTGCAGCGATGGGAACTGTAACCAGGAAACACAACAACACACTTGTTAACAAACAGCATGACATCAGCATATAATGGGTAAAAATTAATGAACAATAGACTAGTAAGTTCCAGTAGCTCAACTGGTAGAGCATGAGGGCAATGTCAAAGGTTCCATACCCAGGGTGTGTTACAACACTGATCAAATGTTTAAATGCAGAGAGACAGTAGCTGTCTGACTAGGTGACAAAGCAGCATGATGCCTTTAATCCATTTACTTCCGTTTAAATGTCGCAAAATAAAACCTGGTTAACAACTTTCTGTAAAGAAATGCATTTTTTCCCCAACAGAAATAGCATTATAACAGAATAAAGTATTTTTTTAAATTGGGGTAGCTTGAACGAAAATATTAGTTTTATTCATCCTTTCCAACTAAAAAATAACTATATTAGCATCCACACCAGCAGATGATATCGTCGTTTATTTCAAGCGCGTGCTGCAGTTGTGTGTGAATGCAAATCTTTAATAACCAGACTAAAAATGAATGGATACATCTGTGAAACCAGAGCAACCTCATTTCAATTCAGTACCACATGTGAGGGCAGTTTTGGTCTTTTGTGTCTCCCACTGTGTTATACAACAGCCTGTAGCAGGTGAATGAACACCGACATTTAGACTGAGTAAAAGGGGCTACTTTAAGACCTGTGATTTGTGACGCAATCCTGCATTTAAGACATAAATGGATAATATGGTCCAAGCAAAAAGGATACAGAAGGTAGTAACCGGTTACAAAAACCCCATATGACCCAGTGCAAGTTAAGAATGCAGAAAATATCATTTTCAGATGGACTAAGCCACATTTTACTTGACACCTGCTCATTTCATACAACATTAATACATTTAACGTTACACAAAATAGATTTCATATTAAACATGGATTCATTGAGCAGTTTTAAATCATGTTAACTTTTAAAACTACATTAAAAGGAAAACTTAATTGGTATTAAGTTTTATAATTAATCTTTTAAAAACATCATGGTTCTCCATTCAATTCAGCAACGACGCATGATAACGTTAGATGAACAAACAAGGGGAGTTGGGCGAGGCGACGTTTAAAAGATTAGCACATTACAATCCGCTTCAAAACGGTTTAAACAGACATATTGTGGGAAGTTTCTCGTTTAAATGAGAACTAATTTAGATTCTTACTCAATATATTATTCATAAAACATCCTCTTAGCAGTGACACAAAAGCAATTCCCCTGACTGTTTTCGCTTTGCCAGCTAACGTTAGCATTGCAACGTTAGCCACCTCGTGAACACCTAAGGTAACCGTCAGTCACTTGCGCTCTGCGACACCTGAATAAATGTGATAAACTTGTGTCAATAACATTAAATCATAAATAAAATGTTATGAGGTTAGATAACGAGGTTTAAAATACCTATGATTGGCTCGAAAGCCAAACTGATACAGCATCTAACGTTACAGCTAAAGGCATTTAAACAGACGTTGGAAATAACGACAGTTTGAATGGGTGATTTGGACGTTTCTCGAATGTTCTACAAACGCGAAAACCTGTTACCTGGCAACGGGCCTGTCAATCATTCTAGCCAGTGACTGACAAAACAATCCCACCAGGTTTTATCACGTGACATTTAACAATAATTCTTTATTTTTAATTAACTTTTCTGAAAAGAGTTTTGACAGATGGATAGACTTATGTCTCATTCGGCTAGCAAAAAAACAAAAACAGTAAGGCGTACAAACGTTACAGTGTATTTCGTCATATCATTTAAAGCTCGCTAGGCTGTACTGCTAAAACAAGGCCTCAAACAAAGCGAGCTACATTAAAGTCCCACATTACCTTTCATTCTCGGGTTTATTACGGGTCATTTCGATCACTGGCATCTTGGATATATTACTCTCTTTTTCTCTGACAAAACAGTGGCTATTCAGGATCGTCTGGAGGTTGGATTTAACCATCCGGCCAACGTCAAGACCCGACTCTTCTCTGTCCGTGCTCCGACTGAATGTGTAATGCTTGTGTAGGCCCGCAGTATTTATACTCGAAACACGAATGGGCGTGGCTTATGCGTTACGTCATGCGTTCTAACAAACAAATAAGCCCCCACTGGAAATAAACAAATTAAAATAGAATGTAGTCACATTCGCGATAAAAAGCTTAATGTCTGATTTATGAACTCACATTTGTGCAGTATGTAAAACTAGAATAGGATAGAATATAGGCTAATTTACAGGCTTTCTAACGGAGTTACATAATCTGTCAATAATTAAGCACAATTCTCATTGTTACGCACTCAACATTAGTAGCAGTGCAAGATGTACTATTACTAAGATTCATTATAACTGAATGAATTATTTACTAAAAAATATGTAGGCTATAATGTTCAACATAATCTCAACACATTTTTTTTTTTTTTTTTTTTTTGAGGTCGTTTGTGTTGTATATGAGCATAAATAATACCAACATTCAATTCAAGACTGCAAATATAGGTCATGCAAAATCACATGCTTGTATTTTATAATGAAGTCTCAGCTGTGCCTGTCCATCAGGGCTCGGAAGAACTTGAGACACCTCAGGTTCTGTATGCACTCGTGCTTTGCCTGGTAAGAACTGCGCGTTTAACTGCAAACTATCACTAATGCTGTTGTTTTGATTGTTTTTTCTCAGACTTTTTTGCACTCATATCAGTCTTAGGCCTACTTTCTGGCCTAAACTTCTGTGTCAAAAACAGAAGTTTAAATAGTTTTAAATGTAAGAGTAAGATATGTAAAACTCAATGGACGTTGTTTTGTGACAAACTTTCTAATCTTCAAGTCCACAGAAACATCCAGAAAGGATCATCAGAGCAAGTATGTATCCCTAACCCGCAGTGAGGTCTCTGTTGGGATTTAAAAAATATATGCACGATTGGATTTTGAATGTCAGTCTTACTCGCTGTGTAGTATCACACTTCATTTCACACTCAACCATCTCCATTCGACAGTGAAATATCGGCGCATATTTCCTGTGGAATCCTTAAGCAAGGTGCAAAATCCATGGAAAGGCATCACTCTGAACCGCTGCATATTAGTGGCCATGGTCATCGTGGTGGTCAACTCTGGGGTTGAGATAGTACAAGGTAAATTCTTGAATGTGAGTCATGCGGTTGTTTATGTGTGCATATCTAGTCAATTATTATCGCAAAATAAACCGTCAGCGCCTGAGGTGTCTTGTATCATCCTGAAGAAGTTTGTTTTTATCATAATTAACGATTTATTGTACATTATTCTGCTAATTTCACGGCTATACTTACTATCGTTCAAAGGTTTGGGGTCAGTTGATACTTTTATATAGCAACATTGATCAAAAGTGACATACATTTTTTATTGTTCTTTTGAACTTCCTATACCCAGATAGCACCGACTATTTGATGTGCATTTTACATCTGGAAGACGTATTTTTAAGAGTGTTTGCTCATCTGCAATACGTCTATAGGGCGTTTCCTGTCAGATGTCAAATAGACGTTTAGAAGATGTCAGTTTAACATACATTCTAAATCATTACATCTTAAAGACATCTTCTAAATGTCTATTTGACATCTGACAGGAAACGACGTATTACAGATGAGCAAACACTCTTAAAAATACGTCTTCCAGATGTAAAATGCACATCAAATAGTCTTGTGCTATTCTTCAAAGAAGCCTGAAAAAAATGTACCACGGAAAAGTGTTTTCAACATTGATAATAATAAAAATCAGCATATTATAAGGATTTCTTTAGGATCATGTGCTAAAATGTTGAAATTACAGCTTTGTCATCAGGAATAAATACATTAAAATAGAAAGGTTCACAATATTACTGTATTATTGGTCAAATATATGTTTTCTTTCAAAACCATTAAAATCTTAGTGTCCCCAAACTGTCACAACTTACCAATCATAACAAGTGTTTATGGTGTTTTAATGTGTAACAGAGACAATAGAGCCATACTTTGAAGTGACAGAAGATGAACCTGGATCAGAGCTTCAGGCCGGTGATCTGACAGCAGAGGTAAGGCTCATGTCTTGAACTGTTTTCACTTAGTTCATAGTTTCTAAATTTTGCCTATTTTTGCCGTAGCCTGATTCATGGTGGTACACCTTCGCGTTTTGGAACTGGAGATCTGAGTCTGAACTCGAAGAGTTTAGAAAGAAAAGAGCAGCAAGAACAAGACTGGATGGAGAGAAGGTCGGACCACGGAGGATCCGTAACAAGGAAATGGCTAAAGGACTACTCAAGGAAAGGGAATAGTCTGTAATATCCCAAAAATTGTGCTTTGGATGAAATATATGTATAGTAAATGAATATATAACCTTCATCTGCAATGGGGTTTATATAAATCTAAAACCACCTGTTACATTTTGAGAGCATTTTCCAATTTATATAAGAAGTCATAGTGAATACATTTACATTCATTATACATATAATTGACACAGAGAAAAGCTTTATGAATATTTACTTAATTCAAGCACATTTTTCATAAGCTCAGCACTGATGCAAATCTGTTAACAGGGCATCTAATTAATTTAATACAGCTAGAAGTGGTTGTTTATATCACTGAATATGTACATTTTCCCTCTAATGAGCTAATTTACACTTCAAATGACAGCTTATGTTGCACGTTTACACATGAACCAGGTCATTTTGTAAAACTGAGAGCTTTATTGTGTATTTACAGGCAAAAATAAATGCAGATGTGTGAGATTTTATTCATATATTGCAATATATGCATACATAAACGCATTTCAAAGAGCAAGTAAGGCCGTCAGCGACATTCACACTTGGTCGCCACCACGTTGGTTTTGAAGGAGATGTTGGTGCCCTCGCTCTCCAGCTCGATCACACACAGGTCGTCATAGTCCACCGGTACGCAGCAGAGAGAGCGATTGACTGGATGGCCGCTCTGGATATGGCTGTTAAGGAGGACGGCGTGGTTGTTGGCGTTGTTCAGTGGGAAACCACACACTCCTTCGCAGTTGTTGATGTTGGCCTGGGAGGGCTCAAGAAAGAACTTCCTCAAGGACACGGTTAAGCTCTGAAGCCGACACTGACTGGGCGTTGATGGGCTGTCCAGGTCCGCTCTGGCTGCCCTCTGGGCTCTTTCCGCCTCCCAGGTGCTGAGTACCGTCTGCAGGGCCTTCAGCAGCAGAACAGACCGGTACTGGGCTTCTTTGTGGTCCTTAGTGACTATAAATAAATCATAGTTTAGTGAATGAATCATAATATTTTAGATGCAATTCAATCGTAACACATAGGGCTGGGAGATATTTTTAATATTCATTAGCTATTAGTTTCCGTTAAAACACTAGTTTCAAGATGTATCATTGTCTCGAAATTCTCGAGTATGAGAGATTTAAGTCAGAGATGTTTTCATAACATTTCTGATTTAAAGTTGGCAAGACTTATTCATTATGAATCAGTTCAATCTGTTCGCTTTGGTAAATTGACTCGAAACCATTATTAAATTATTTATTTGCATCTCACAAAAATTTGCACATGTATTAAAAAAATCTATGTAAAAAAAAAAGAGTAAAATATGTAGGTAAATATGGTTGTATTGGTGCATTTAAATGAAAACAATTTTCTGTGAGTTCAATTAGTAAAACACTGGAATATATATATTTTTTTCTTGTTAAATCAAATCTAATTGGCCCTGATGGCTGTTTGGTTGAAGTTACGGTTTGTCAGAAAAAAATATTTGTGCTACCCATTTCAAAAGAATATCGTTGATTTCTTAGCTGCATCACCCAGCCTTAGTAACATACTACAGGTCAAATGTTTGGAATAACTATGTTTTTTTTTTTTTTAGTCTCTTAAAGAGTGCATTCTAAATTTTGATCATTAGTGTATATGAAAAAAATGTAATGCTCACCTGCTTCATCGTCCGCTCCATCTGGAGAAACGGCACTTAGTTCACTCAGTTTCTGGAGCCTGTCAATCACCTTTTGCCCCGCTTCCTGCTGTCTGACCTGAGCCATGGCTTCATCCAGTCTCATTCTGAGCACAGACAGCAGAGGAGAATCTAGGGTCACCTCCACTCGGTGAGTTTGCAGGCCTTGCTGCCTCTGGGGGAAGACAAATACAGTCGGCATGGAGGAGTTCACCAGTCCTGATAGGAGGGACTCTGTGGACGACACTCCAAGGCTGAGAGGTGGAAGGGAATGCAGTGTATCCAAAAAGAATGCATTTGCATCATCCTGAGGTGTCGGTCCTTCTTTCTGATGAAGGACGTCACTCAAGAACTTCTGCAGCTCGCAAAGGAAAAGAAAAGTTCTGGATGGGGGTCTCACATCCAGTGGAATTCTGGGGAAAACAATGAAACATTGGCAATGTTCTGAATGGAATATTAGCTTACTGAATACTGTGCCGCATATATAGTTGATTATCTAATGACATAATGCATGATTAAACAGAGTAGTAAAAATTTTTAACTAGTGAATCATTTACCCGTGATATTTTAAATGAGGTGTGCTTTGCTTATCACAGTCCGAGAGGAAAAGTAAGATCGGCCTCATTGTTGTACTGCTGCCATCCACCTTTCTCATCAACACTTCCTGAAGCTCAGACACACTGGGTTTCGAGCCTAAAATGTAACAGAAAGAGTTCAAATGGGCTGTGTGAAAGGATTCATTTGAGTAGTCTGTTTTTGATATGAAAAATGGTCTCACCGCTTTCATCCTTCCATGCCTCAACTGTTACACTCAGCTTAAGGTGAACGTGGGCATGACTGTGTCCTCCCGTAAGAATCAGGAAACGTGTGGCCTCAGAAATGCAAACCATCTGAAAGTCAAATAACCCGAGAAAACACATCATGGCAACTTAAAATATGCTTGGAGTCACAAGTGGTTAGCGCACCCTAATTTGACATATTGAGCTTTGATGCTCATGCCAGCAATGTGAGTTCAAAATCTGGCTCGCAACATTTCCAAGACCTGCTGCCCCCTTTCCATCTACCATCATTGTCAATAAAGTGTAATAAATATAAAAATCATTATCATGAGGTTGACCTGTGTATTTGGTTGGATGGAATGACTGTTGAATGTCACTCTCAAACCGTCTCCTTTAATGGGATCGACATTAAACAGGAGCGTCACGGAAGCCGGGTTGGTCGGTTGGGCATGTCTTGGGAATGTGAGGGTTAAAGTCATCTCTCCCTCCTGCTCAGCAACCCACACATCTATTAAAACATTAACCACAACTCGACTAATGGTGTCAACTGGACAAACATCCAAGTAAAACAAGGGTTTAGCTGGAAATCAAATTTATGGATCAAAGAAAAATGTATTTACCTTTAGTTGCATGTACACCCTTGAGGCCATTTCGGTTTTGTTGCACATTCTGAACTAGACGTGAAACCTGCAAACCTGGTGATCCGGGCGAACATATTCCAAAGTGCTGGAAGTTAATCCTGCCCAGTTCACTCTCTCCGTTCAGGGCTGACAGGAAGTCATCCATGGCATGACTGTGAGCTTGTTGCTTACTTGACACATCTTCGGTGGCTTGTGTTGACTGGGCAGTAGGTCCAATTTGCTGATCTCCATTCAATCCTGTTGGTCAATTAGACAACCATTCACAGGCAGAAAAAGTGTCCCCTAAAGTTATCCTTCCCCGTTTGGAGAGTTAAGAAACCCAATCCCGCTCCTGCAGGGCCACCTTCCAGCAGTTAATCAAAGTCTTTATGATCACTAGAAACTTCCAGCCGAGTATTTCGGATCTAAACTATGCCCTCTCGGAGCAGGACTGGACACCCTTGCCTTTATGTGTTCCTCAAATTTGTCAAATGATTCCTACACCCCTGCAACCACTTCAGGAAAGTCCAAAAAAATATCAAGAAAACATCAAACTACTATCACAACAACATTGAAGGTACAAGCTATTACTTTAGCAAGTTCATTGATCTGAGAGAAAATGCTAAACAATTCCATTAATGCACCCTGAGACACAGGTACGGGACATATGGAAGGGACTGACCTGATAGCGGAGTGACTTTCGGGTTGTTGTCCTGCTCTTTGTGTCCCACTGTGGCACCATATGACCCAGTCGTCACAGTCAGCAACAACATCAGCCAAAATCTTGCCTGGAAAAGCATCTTCTCTCATTCAATCACAGAGAAATCCAACACTTGTTTTGGGGTGGGTCAGCAGCAGGGATGTGTTTTATACGCACCTCCTCCTGCTCTCCTGAAACCAGCCAGCCAGCCAAGAAATCGCGTCCTTGGAGTAACACTGGGTATTCAAAGCATGCGAGTCAACGTGTGAATTTCAGGGGATATTGAATGGACATCACATGCCTTTGAGCTTTGATAAGATGGAGGAGGAACTCATCCAGACAATGAAACACTGTGTAGACCCCAGCTGTAGTAGCGGATAACAGTTTGATCCAAATTGCAACAAAGTTATATTCTTAAATTTGTACACCCCTTTCCTTATTTCATTCCCAAGGGACACAGTTAAGACTTCCCAGAGTGACTTCTTTGGGCACATTTTTGTTATCCCCATTGTAAGTTGTCTTGTATTGTGCACCTCAGATCTGGAGGAACTAGATTTTGTTCTTGACTTGATTAAATGTCTAGGGCATATCTGGGCTTGTGACCAAAAGGGTGTAGGTTTAAATTCTGCAAGGAATGGATCCATAAACTTAAACAAGGAACCAGGGCACAGTTATGTCTACATGATAAACTTTGTACTGCAAAACTCTCGAGAGATTCGCATTGGCTTAAAAGTTGCACAACTTTCTGCAAAACGTGGATTACCATCTAGACATGATGGTTTAACTCTCTTATTGCTAACATGGTCCCTCTGAATTCGCTGCGCCTTATTCATGAATCGTTCTTTTGCAGTGGGTAGTGCATGTGCTTTTGAACCTAGGCTTGTACCATTTCCCAATGCTCCTATATTTCCATATCTCTGTGTTCTGACATTAAAGGCAAAAGGCTCTTAAATTAAAAAGTGCTAAAGATTAATTTGGGTAAATTACAGATTGTCAAAGGAACAGCTACAATAGTCCTCTTGTTACTCCCAGCTCTGATTTCTGGAAGACGCACAGCTGCACATGTTTTCCAGACTTTCAAGGTCCCTCTAGTGCTGGTGTGATGGATGTTTGACCAGTCCCAAGAGATAAAGCAGGTATCTTTTAGCCGAAAGAATGGCTGAGAACAGGAACAAATCACAGAGGACGAATTGCCAGATAGTTCACCATATCTGGAATTCTTGATGAAAGGACAAGGGGTACTTAAAAGTATAAATGCTTACAACCGTACTCTGGTTTTTGTGTTATGTGTAATGCTTTTTTTTTTGTAATTTGTTGTAATTTATGATTATATACTGATACATCAATTTGCAATTACATACACAGGCTGTATAAATATTTCTCAAGTCTATTTTAGGTCTGTTTTGCAAGAACACAAAAGAACACAAGGTACATTTCTTTTTTTCTTTTTTATTTGATGTTGCACAGGATTTCAGCAATCTTCATTGTATATCAACACCATTGCATTCTTATCAAATTATATTCAACAAGTATCATCTTTACCTATCAGCAGGCCCACATGGAATATGCACCCACAGAAAGGACATTAATAAATGATCACCTTCACAAAGGCCACTTGCATTGCCTCTGATTATTTTTAAATTGGGTTGTGATTGTTTTATTGCTAAATTACCTAAATTACCAGCTGGACATTAATCTTTGTACATTATGCAAGTAAGGCAATGAAAAAAAAAAATGGATTTATTAGAAACATTTTATTAACAAAAAGCTGAGATTTAAAACCTTATCAACTAAATTCTTTTTGATTAAAAGCACCAACACAAATCCGACACCGCAAGAGTTTGCTGTTGTTACACAATTATCCTGTGATATTTCTGCTGAACAATGAAAAAACATAAGAATGTGATTCATTGAAAATAGGAATGCATATCTTTCAAATTCATTCTAATAACTTAAAAAGGGCAAATTACGACCTTTGAGATGGCGTATTAAAAATGACTGTTCAGTGGAACTTTATAATCACAGGTAATGTGCAGTAAAGCAAATTCATTTTCATTTATATCTGTCAGCTAGCCAATATTTTCAACATTCCCTTTGAATATGCAAAACTATTAAAGCCAGAACTGATGTTCCTGAGACACTAGACCAACCTATATGAATTTACATAGACATCTAAATTTACATAGTCAAAACATATTTGTAAATCTATTTATAACATGCGAAAGGACTTGAGTTGCCTTTTGCAACGCACAACCTTAAACACGTACCTGAGAAAAAGCAACATCAAGAATTACGATCTGTTATCCTTTTAAAGAGCTTAACATCGATTTCAAGAAGAGCTTAATTTCCACCCTAACAGGAGACAGCATCTGGACAATAGACAAAAGAGTTCAAATGAGACGTCACAAAGCAAAGCTTGCATTGACGTTTATTAAATGTTTACCCCTCACAATGTAAGGTGCATGAATTTCATAGCTGCATTTTCCTTGTTTAAAGTGTAGGAGAGCACCATCATACTGTTCTGAAGAGTATCCAAATGCTCAGGATTATGAAATCATAATAAAACCATCATTGATAAACAGTCGCAAAGATATCAAAACACAAATTGGCCAATAAAACAGGTAACATTAACATTGACTTAATTACAACAAAAAAATACCCTCAGTGCTGGTAACATTTAATTCATTTAATGGTCAATATCCTATTTCAATAAAACGTCCTCATGTTAATTGGACAGAGAGACCATTTACACAATTTTTTTTTTAATATTATTATACACCATAGTCTATTAAACAGCATTCTGACTAAAGCTTAGGTGAGGTTGATTTTTCCTTGAGCACATACTTGAGCAACAAAACACACGATAAAAAGAAATAAGGACGCAAAACAATGAGGAAGTCAACTCCTGCTTTGTCTTCAAGGTGACGATGTTGCACGCCAATGACTATTTTGACAACGCTGAAATAGCTAGTGATAGACCGATTTATCAGGCAGGCGGAAATCTCCAATATTTCATCCACACAATGAAAGTCAATGGGGTCCAAATTTTGGACCCCATTGACTTTCACAGTATGGACAAAATGGTTTTCTGCATTTTTCAAAATATGTTTTTTTGTGTTCTGCAGAAGAAATTAAGCCCTAGAGGTTTGGAACAACATGAATGACAACAATATGTTAATTTTTTGTGTGAACCATCCATTTAATTCACCAAATATTTAATATATGCCATTAAATCTGCTACTGGCCAGTCTATTCTCTAGATAGGCTATGCTATTAATTATTCCAAAAGTCATTGGAAAACCCATATCGGTCGACCACTAGTACTAGCCCACTGACAAAAACACTAGCAATCTCTACAATCGGTCACATCAGAACAACTTCACATCACCACGATACGTAATAGGCTCAAACTCTAGGTTACACAATGCAATGCACTCTAGGACAGGCTTTGATAGTGGATTGTAGGTTTTGGTACGGGCATAATTGGTCTATTTGACATCCGTGTGAACAGCAGCGGCAAGTTTGTGTAAGATGAAGCTGTTTGTTTTACATTGTGAAGAAAACGATGATTTTAAGAAACAGCACCAAGCCACACGGGCCAAGACGGTAGGCAAATAGGCTTAGCACACTTTATCCTTACGAGAAATTAAAATCTTAAGGAACTAAACGCCAGTTGGCACCAGTTTGCCAAACGTACAATTCAAAGCATGCACTACCTGTCACACAGGTTGATTTTGGAGCACCATTGAAGTAAATACTTAAAAAAAAAAAAAAAATCATCCTATAAAGTTCTGCAATGTACTTTCATGCTTCTTTTTAAGGTAAATTAAGACGAAAAGGTGTTTCTTCTATATAAAAACAGCACTGATCCAAACAAGCAAGGGTTGTTTCGTGCTGGGCGCCAAATAATATGATTACATTATAAATATAGGAAAAATAAATGCCGCAAGGCTTGAAAACATCCCTGTGTTTAAAAGAAGCACCAAAATCTTTATTAATTTCTTTTTTTTGTTGTTGATGATCTTAATATAAATAAGCAGTCTAAAGTTGTACAGATTGTAGCACCATGTCTTTTTAGACTGCGAGTCAAGTACATACACACTTTGCACATGTTGTGCTCTGCTCTGAAACAAAATAAGAGCAATCACACACCAAAAAAATAACAAAAAAGACAGAAAATTAAAATGATAAATAACCCAAATTATATACACAATTATACAGTCTGAGAGAGACTACCATTCACAGTACAAGAAAAAAAAAATACACAAAGAAAAACAAAAGGATGAGTTGAAGATCCCCAGTAGTTGTTGTCGTTTTGTGATCTTGTATTTTCCCAGTGTGTGTACATCTTTTAATCAGTGTGTGTGTGTGTGTGTGTGTGTTTGTATTTAGCGTGTGCTGGTTTTCCAGATTGCGGAGAGCACCACGACAACATCGGATTTTGTAATCCGAAAGAAAACACCAAGAAATCGGTCAAGAAAACGGTTCAGCACCAGATTCACCTGAATAAGCCTGTACCGTGTAAGACGCCGCACCCCGATTGAACAAAATATGTGCATTGTGTTAAAGGTTCAGCAGTAACTGTTAGGAACGTGGAAGCTTGCGTATTACAACAGGGCCCTAAACCAAACGGTTAACGTAGTGATTCAATAAGATCCTTACAGGCATTCGCTCATTCTGTGGCTCTAACTGCTTCTCTCCCTGCAGATTGTGTTTTAATCATGTTTTCCTGGGAAGGTGCAATTGTTTACTTTATTTATGTTACGATTTATTTTATATGCGTGTAAAATGAAAGCCCCCCCCCCCACCCTTGATTAATAAAAGCTCGCAAATTTTAGAATTAAAAAATGACATGCAGTCATAATGTCATTAATAGCTCCACAGGTAAATTATTATCCAGTGTAAAAATAACAATTACATTATTTTATTATCAGTGTATCTCATGAAGCCTATCAAGAACATGGTCATATTATACCCCAAAAAAACAAAAAGAAGAAAAAAACATGAATAATAAGAATTTGAAATTTAAGTCCATTTTAAAATATTTTTTGTAGGGATGACAATCCACCTCAAACCCCAAAACTGTGACGCAAACAAATGTTATAGTTGCCATGCAAAATATATTTAGCTTTATATTCTATTATTTGAATATTTATTTCAGCTTTTTAATATTACTCTAATATAATTTGAATTGGTAAGAATTTATTAAGAAATAAACAAGATAGGTTCTAATACTTGTGCAATATATAATTTCATTTCCTTCTTTTTGGGGTAAAATATCACTTGGGAGATTCACTCTTTTACAGTCGGAGCTTGTGGTTTCCTATTATTTACCTTGTGTGGCAAACAACTCAAATGAAGAGATTAAAATACCCAATACATATATGAGGATATTATGCTATAGAACAGATTATTGGTCAAAAAAGTGAGTAAAATTTCTAAAATAGTGACTATAGCACAAGCTCAGGCTTTAAAGGTGAAATCCCAGCATGGGAATTGTATCTGGCTCTGGAGGCTTCATGGAGTCCACCCGAATAAGATTTTATCAATCATAAAAGCCACATTTCTTTTCATTGATAACAGCAGCAAGGTTATAGAGATTCACAAGTAAATTTTTTTTGTGTAGGGCCCATTGCGAGCGGACTGACTGAATTGAAATTCCTGACATTTAAAACACTTCCTGTGTCATCGAGTATAAATTCACCAGGAGATGGCTGCGAATTTAGCCATCCATCAAGCAAGGCCATGTTAAACTCACAATTATTGATAAATGACTATTAGCATCAGCCCAACATGGTGCAAGATGGTGAAAAACATGGAAGCTGTATACTGTGTAAATGTGAATATGATTCAGGGGGCATTGGTGTGTGTGTGTGTGTGTGTGTGTGTGTTAAGCTGCACCTGTGATAAGTTCTGATACCCATGCCAGTTTTACAGTGGCGGCTTTAGAAAATGTTCGAGCACCGGTGAGTGAGTCGAGCCCATTGGTCCACACCTGTCCATTGCATAGGTTATGTTGGGTTGAGGTAGATTTCTTCAGTTACCTGTAACCAGTCGGGGGTAAAATCCAGGAATTACACATGGTGTGGAGGACAGATATATCATGAACATCAGGGCTCAACAATTTATATGCCTGGCAAACTTATGCATTTGGATTGCGATTTTTTACATATCAGGGTTTTTTTTTTTTTTTTTATTGTGTAGGGGCGACTTGCTTGTAAACATTTACAATGGGCTGAAAATTATGTTCAGTGTGTGTGTATATATACACAGTAATTATAATAGTAAGACATTTACATATAACAAAAATAATTGTTTTTTTATAAACTTTTTGCTGGATGATTATGATTTGATTTCTTTTATAGATTCATATACAAATATAAAAGGTTTATATAAATTAATTGATTCATATTTTATATATAATATATATATATATATATATATATATATATATGATATTAAATAAGTGTATTTATATTAATTATGATTTAACTATTTATATTATTTAATTATATTTATACTGTGATTTAATTTATATATCTTTTTAATACTGTAATTTAATAATAATAATAATTATTATTATTATTATTATTTTATATATATATATATATATATATATATATATATATATATATATATATATATATATATATATATATATACACAAAATTACAGTACAATTAAATTAAATATAAATGGTTAAATTAAAATAAATTACATTCATTTATATATATATATATATATATATATAAATATATTTTATATACCTTTTATATTTGTATGTTTTGTATAAGCCATTATAATCATTTAGCAAAAATGTTTATAAAATTGTCACAGACTTACATTATATCTATTACATTTCCAACTATTATTTAATTGAATAAATCAGTCATTTTAAACTTCCTTTTAGGAGAAGGGAAAAACATTGAATGAAAAAATAATAAATATTTTTCAAACACTTACAAAAATAGAGTTACTAATATGTTTTGTTCATTGCTACTACGTAAAATAAAATAATATTTGTGGGGCTAGTATAGTAGAAATCACTCCGAATAACTCATTGTTGAGCCCTGAACATGTAATCATTTTCAATAGACATAACAAAATGGACAATTCTGACATTAATATTCTATAACTGCTGGTTTCTGAAACCAAAAGAACTCGCAGGAAATGCAGCTGCCAAAAAAAAAAAAATACTAATGAAAGAAAAGAATGAAAAGCAGCAAAGCATGTTGCCCATTTCCATGCTAACACCACATACCTTGTTCAGACTCATAATAATATAGCTGGCAGAATGCAGTAGCTTCCCTGTATCCGTCTAGTTAGAGTCTCTTTCAATCTCAACCCCCCCTCCCCCACCCCCGGACGTGTCCTATCTGGGGCGATTGCCGGGGATCTGCGAGGCCGTGTAAGAAGCCTGCAGACCCAGAGTCCTCCAGGAGACCCCGGCCCCGCCTGAACCAGTGCTGCCGGGGGGGTGCGGAGGCGGCAGATGTGGGGGATAGTGCACAGTGAAGGGCCGGGAGGAAGCGGAGGTGACTGAAGCGGATGAGGTGGCCAGAGATGGGGAGGAGGTGGAGGCGGGGAGGGACGACTGCGGCCTTGAGGAACGCGGGGAGGAAGGTTGGGGAGGGACGGCGGAGGACGCGTTCAGGAGGGGAGGGGGCGGAGGAAGGGTGAGGGTGGGCGTGTGCAGGACTGTCTGTGTGCGGCTGTGCTGCGAGGGGCCAGAGGCCAAGAACGAGGCCCCTGGTTTGGGATTCGTGTCCAGATGCCTCTGCTGGGAACTGAGGGCCCCGGGGCCCGGCAGATTGGCCCCAGACTGCTGTGAGGAGACTGAAGGCACCATATGGTGAAAAATCCCTGCAGACATACATCACAGAGAGGGGAGCAAAAGACAGAGAGAGACAGAAAATGGGGGCTCAGCCAGATTGTGCACAGCAGCAAGCCAATCCAACAAACAAGCACATAAAGCAACGAGGCACTGCGCTGATGTACCGTCATCACCTCAAACCAATTAAATCATAAACAGTTTACAATTTTTTATATATATATATATATATATATATATATATATATATATATATATATATATATATATATATATATATATATATATATATATATATACACACACACACATACAGTGGGGAGAACAAGTATTTGATACACTGCCGATTTTGCAGGTTTTCCCACTTACAAAGCATGTAGAAGTCTGTAATTTTTATCATAGGTACTCTTCAACTGTGAGTGACGGAATCTAAAACAAAAATCCAGAAAATCACATTGTATGATTTTTAAGTAATTAATTTGCATTTTATTGCAAGTATTTTATACATCAGAAAAACTGAACTTAATATTTGGTTCAGAAACCTTTGTTTGCAATTACAGAGATCATATGTTTCCTGTAGTTCTTGACCAGGTTTGCACACACTGCAGGAGGGATTTTGGCCCACTCCACCATACAGACCTTCTCCAGATCCTTCAGGTTTCGGGGCTGTCGCGGGGCAATACGGACTTTCAGCTCCCTCCAAAGATTCTCTATTGGGTTCAGGTCTGGAGACTGGCTAGGCCACTCCAGGACCTTGAGATGCTTCTTACTGAGCCACTCTTTAGTTGCCCTTGCTGTATGTTTCGGGTCGTCGTCATGCTGGAAGACCCAGCCACGACCCATCTTCAATGCTCTTACTGAGGGAAGGAGGTTGTTGGCCAAGATCTCACAATACATGGCCCCATCCATCCTCCCCTCAATACGGTGCAGTCGTCCTGTCCCCTTTGCAGAAAAGCATTCCCAAAGAATAATGTTTCCACCTCCATGCTTCACGGTTGGGATGGTGTTCTTGGGGTTGTACTCATCCTTCTTTTTCCTCCAAACACGGCGAGTGGAGTTTAGACCAAAAAGCTCTATTTTTGTCTCACCAGACCATATGACCTTCTCCCATTCCTCCTCTGGATCATCCAGATGGTCATTGGCAAACTTCAGACGGGCCTGGACATGCGCTGACTTGAGCAGGGGGACCTTGCGTGCGCTGCAGGATTTTAATCCATGACGGTGTAGTGTGTTACTAATGGTTTTCTTTGAGACTGTGGTCCCAGCTCTCTTCAGGTCATTGACCAGGTCCTGCCGTCTAGTTCTGGGCTGATCCCTCACCTTCCTCATGATCATTGATGCCCCACGAGGTGAGATCTTGCATGGTGCCCAAGACCGAGGGAGATTTACCGTCATCTTGAACTTCTTCCATTTTCTAATAATTGCGCCAACAGTTGTTGCCTTCTCACCAAGCTGCTTGCCTATTGTCCTGTAGCCCATCCCAGCCTTGTGCAGGTCTACAATTTTATCCCTGATGTCCTTACACAGCTCTCTGGTCTTGGCCATTGTGGAGAGGTTGGAGTCTGTTTGATTGAGAGTGTGGACAGGTGTCTTTTATACAAGTAACGAGTTCAAACAGGTGCAGTTAATACAGGTAATGAGTGGAGAACAGGAGGGCTTCTTAAAGAAAAACTAACAGGTCTGTGAGAGCCGGAATTCTTACTGGTTGGTAGGTGATCAAATACTTCTGTCATGCAATAAAATGCAAATTAATTATTTAAAAATCATCCAATGTGATTTTCTGGATTTTTGTTTTAGATTCCGTCTCTCACAGTTGAAGTGTACCTATGATAAAAATTACAGACTTCTACATGCTTTGTAAGTAGGAAAATCTGCTAAATCGGCAGTGCATCAAATTTTTGTTCTCCCCACTGTGTGTGTGTGTGTGTGTGTATATAATATATATATATATATATATATATATATATATATATAAATAAATAAATGGTAAATAAATCTCCATTCACAACTCCTGTCTTACTGATCATGTGACTAATTTCATTTTCATGGACTGCGAGGTGCTGGTACAGAGTGAAATGCCTCAACACCCAAAATCAAGAACTGCAATAAGACAAACACCCAGAGAAAATGTCAAGGAGTCGAGGAGTTTCTCGCCAATCTCAAACTACAAAGAGCTTGACGGCTCCGAATATTTTCACAGGCCTCTAAATCACCAGTTTACACCATAAAGGATTTGGCTTTGTAAGGTGTTGTGGGAAGCTTTATAAGCTTTGTGGGATTTACTCAATAAAACCTGCCAAGAGCATGTTTCACGGGAAAATCAAAAGAAAAAACCAAGATATCATAGTTGATTTTTTTATTATTACACACTACTGTTTAAAATGTTTGGGGCCTATAAGATTTTTTAATGTTTTTGAAAGAAGTCGCCTTAGAAGTTAAAGAAGTTATCTACAATAAAACAGTAATATTATGAAATATCATTACAACTTTTATAACTTTTCTATTTGAATATATTTTAGAATGTATATTTTTCCTGTGATAAAGCTGAATTTTCAGCATTATTACTCCAGTCTTCAGTGTCACATGATTTAATTATTTATAATGATTATTTATTTGAAATATCATCTTCACGATCCCCTTAAACAAATAAACCTTCCTAGTGTAAAGTTTAAAAAACTTTACTGTGATGTAAATAAATTTCACAATGCAGTCCAAGACAAATTAATAAAATGTTTTTGAAAAAAGATTGGATAATACTCATTACTGTTAAAGATTCATGACCATCATTAAGGATCATGATCAATTTAAACTTATTACAGTACTTACTAAAGGAATTTGAGTAATTACGGTAATGTGTCATTGTCAGGGGAAAAAGGTTTTTGTTTTCTCTTTTGACTGGGGTGAAACATATCCAGGACATCACTTTATTACAACCTGTTGTCATTTCCTCTAGGTGTGTAGCTTTAGCCTTTGCACAGTCTGCACAGCAAGCAGTGTGGGAGAGCCAGGCAAGGTGGCAGCACTGGGCTTTAACTTACCTTTTCTCAACACCCAAAGGACTGTTCTGACCATAAACTCAATTTCACCCAAAAACTGAAAGAAAGACAGATGTCTTCAACTCACCTCCTGCAGCGCCCCCTGCTAGACCGGCGCTGGAGAAACTGCCAAGCGCTGAATGTCCGTTGACCAACCGGGGGGCTCCGCTGGTGGCTGGTCCGGGCGTCTGAGCTCCAAAAAAGGACTGCAGAACTGAAGCTGAACCGCCCAGGGAAAAGTACGGTGCCCCTGAGGATGCAGAGGAAACGGTAGCGGTCCCGCCCACTTTCCCACTCAGGATACCTCCACTGGCCGCGGCAGATATAAAGAGGTTCTGGCTGGCCAATCCACTTTTCAGGTCCCTTTCCCGCACTTTCTGTTTCTGCAGCGGCCGCTCCGACGTGTTGACGACCGAGCGACCGCCACCATCCTGACTGAGGAAGAGGTTTGAGTTCCCGTAAGGCTCACGCTCTCGCTCTCGGTCACGCTCACGCTCCCCTCTCCTCTGTGGTTTCTGGTCTGAGTCAGAGTCCGTGCTTCCTTGGGATGTCCCCATGCCGAACGGCGAACCACCTTGGCGGAGGTCCGAAGGAGTTGGCTTGGTGTCAGAGATTGGGGAGAAGGTGGATTTCCACTTGCTGGCTCCGGAAGAAGAGGATACCTCGCTGCTCACGCTGCTGGCACCTGATTTACGTCCCTGCGAGCCTGTAAAAAGCCACGTTCCATTACAAATAGACAGTGGAGTCAGAACTTGAAATTTCCGTAAGCCAAAACACATGCCACTTACTGGCGATATGGTCAAAATATCATATCTCTGTATTTCTTTGTTAAATGGCGATATACGATATATCTCGGTACTTTCAACGTTTTTCTATTTGTATAAAGAAAATCTGTATTTATTAAAAAAATAAATTATTTCACATCCTGCCCAATGATATCCTACAAACAATGTTGATACTGACGGATATGGAAACAAATATAGTGAATGTAATGTAGGCTATGCAATATATTATGTGCAAAAAGGTAGTTAAATTCACATTACATTCTAACATTGTAACATTCACAATCTAAAAACAAAGATAATGCTTTTGCTTTTCAGGCTAAACTAAAAATGAAAATAAAAACAAAAGCACAAACCAATTGGTGAATGCAGGTTGATTGGGACACTTTTTTCCAGTCACTTCAAATGGCAAAATGTGTCCCAATCAACCTGAATTCACCCTATATTAGCCTGCATTTGATTACCCCATTATAATGGTCACTTTCATAAAAATATATTTACTAAAATTCCACATATGGCACATTTATTGTCTCCAACAACAAATATTTTAGCAGTATGTATATTTAGTCAGAATTATTGCGCTACTATTCTATTGTGCTCCGTCTGTTCAGCGCGAATGCGCGCGGTGGCGCTCATTCACGGAAGCTAGAATTTTAGCGGAGATTCACTTGCAAAGGGCTCGTCCTCTCCTGACAGTGAAATGGACATATTTGTTTGACTTTCTAACATTTACAGATGGAGAATATACCTGTGAAATGTAAGTTAAGCACTGAGGAAAGCACCACATCTCAAACGCATTAAACAGCGCAAGTGTTTATCTGTCAGTCAGCAACAGTATCTGTCAGAGCATCTGACAGGGCAAGCTGCTTTAAACTTATTAACTATATCTTACCAGTTATTTTGAAGCCCTTAAAGGAGAACTCCAGTCAATTTTAACATTGAGCTCATTTTTTTGTAAATTTGGAGTGCTGTCAGTACAGAGAACAACGACAAAAAGCGGTGTTGCCTACACCTTGTTATCCTCTTTTTAAAATTTGCACCGTTGACTTCAATGGGGCAGAACTCCGGTCGAAGTCCACAGTAATCGATTGTTGAGTTCACGCGCATAGGTTTAGTACCTGTGAACTCGACAATCGATTACTGTGGACTTTGACCGAAAACAGGAAGAAAATACAGGTATGTGCGCTGGCTGAATTAACATCACTTTTATTAATATCTTTCATATCTACTGCAGTCAGATTCACCCACGTTCACTCTGAAGGAATCACTCACATGACCTGTGCACTTGTAATGACACATCAAGGATGTTAAGAGGCTAAAAGCAGGTTTAAATATTGCCCCATTGAAGTCAACAGGGTGCAAATTTTAAAAAGAGGATAACACGGTGTAGGCAACACCGATTTTTGTCGTTGTTCTCTGTACTGACAGCACTCCAAATTGACAAAAAAATGAGCTCAATGTTAAAATTGACTGGAGTTCTCCTTTAATATAAGCTTGTGTCATGTTTAGGACAAATTGTACTATGTACTTCCACTGCAGCAGCTCACACTGCGTCCTCCGCTATTTTTCATGTATGCTCGAATCAAACTACTGTATCGAAATAAATGGTACTGCCTCATTCCATATCGTTTCTAAAAAAATATATCGATATATCGTACAAACTCGATATACCGCCCAGCCCTACCACTTACCCCTGTCCACATCTCTCATAGGTCCATCTCGGTCTAAGGAAATTGTGGCAATTTTCCGTTCAATTCTAAAAGAGAAAACAATAAAGGTACTAAATGAATCAACCATATATTCCACAAAGTTTAAAGACCAATGAACTGGATTTGAAAAGGAAAAATATATTACCGGCTTGAACTAGAGGTGTCTGGAGCGTAATTGGTGCCCTCTTCGTCCGAACTAGGGGTGGAGGAATAGCGACCTGTGTTGAGCTCCAGGGGACGCTCTCTTTTGAGCACGGGAGGCTGATCTAGATCTGGCCCGCATGGGCTTCGGCCTGATTGCTCCGGGGAAGAGATGGCGGAGATCTCCAAAGGCTGGTTTATGTTGTTCACCTGGTAAAAGAAAGAATACTTTGAGTCCGATTTGAGGCCAATCGTAAGTTTGAGCAATACTAACAGCCGCCATTGTTTTTGGCCACTCACCATAGAATTGATATTAAGCGGCGATCCAGAGGAATGGCTTGGGCAGCCCAGACCCGGAAACGCCCTTCTTTTAGGGGAGCCGCTCATGGGCATGACCCCGGAGGAGCTGCGCTTCCGCCGGCCGCGCTTCCGCCCCTCTTGGCTATGAGAACTTGGAGAGTGATGATTATGGTGGTGGTGGTGATGGTGCTTATTGTGATGATGGTGACCCTGCTTTACCGACCCATGGTGCAGCCTCGAGCCTCCAGTGGAGGATGAAGACGAAGAGGAAGAAGAGGACGAGGAGAAAAAAATACGGCGACGGGCCTCGCTGTCCAAGGGCTCTGTGTCGGATTCGTGGCCCTGGCGGTCATGGCCGTCCTCGGGTGGAAGCCTCGGTGGGCCATCGGCATACTGCAGCACACCTCCGGTGCCCAGTGGAGGACTGAGGCCAGAGCCGCGGGGCTGAAGCCCCATGATAGGTATGCTGTGAGGGGGAGGGGATGCGGTGTCACAGTCTTGGTCCTCGGTCAACATGGCAGAGTGACAGCCATTAACCAATCCTGAGCTGGAGGAGTACCCTAAGAGGAAACAGATTTTGATTTAGAAGATAACTTATGTAAATCACCTACATGGATGGATGGATGATGTTAGATTAGACCTTATTTTTGAACATCTGGTTTATGAGGTCTAAAAAAGCAGACCTTTGACCATTTTGCCAATTTAGCTGATCACGAGAGAAAAGAAAGCACAGGAAATGATGGGGAAAATGGGATCAGGAAAGGTCACAAGTCGGACTCGAACACACATTGCATGCTTGATTGTCGTGTCAAATCATTCACAATAAGAACAATATCATGAATTTATAAAAGAGATAGGGTGAATTTCCATGTTATGCTGACTTTAAATTTAAAACATACCAAAAGATAACCAATAGGCCTTGGTTACAAAAAACAAAGCAGCTGTACCTGAGGTAGGCGTGAGAGGTGCCTTGCCATTGCTCTGTCCAGCTGGATTTGAAACTGGACTAGGAGTGCTCCTCTGGCAAAAGAAAACAGCTTAAATTAATGCTGAAATGTGGGCAAGAAACATCCACAAGATCGTGTATCATCACTTCCGCCCACATAGATACGCACCAGTCTTTCTGCACGGTTCGGCAGCACCACGCTGGCCAGTGGGATGCTGACAGGAAGTTTACTGGGATGCACAGTGCTGAGGGGGATGCTTATTGGTAGACTGGTTATAGTGTCGCCGGGAGCAGCCGGGCTCTTTTCCTTATCGGCCTGTAATTGGGAAAGAGACGCTCAACATTTGCTGCATTTTCAAAAAGGGGTTTCCATAAACACAAATACACATTAGTTACCCTATCTGTGCTCTTGGGTGTGGTGGTCGTTTGAATATCAGATGAATTGGGTGAAGAGCAAGCCTGTTTTAATCCCAGAGTTGGAGATGAAACAGCAACAATGTCGCCCCTGAAAACACCCGTGAGTGATCAGTGACTAATCGACAAGCACTTAGTCAACTAAACGTGTTATTACTACTCACCGGTGGATGTTGCCAAGGGCTCTAAATTGATTGGCAGCTGAATCTTGATTGAGGTGCCTACGGAGGGCGATCTTGGCTGGAGAAAAGCGGGTGTAGTCGGGCAGGGGTTGCCCTAGCTGCCTGGTTCTCGAGTCTGGGGTGGGCGGCACAATTTCATGGTCAGGAGAAATGGGCAGGTAGCGGGTGAGGAGTTCATTTTTGCCCATTCCACTTCCACCGCCTCTCTCATAACCCGGCGAGGACGTGCCATTGATGGATAGCTCGGGACTGAGGCCGTTGAGTCCCGCAGAGGGTTGTGGGGTAAGTCTGGGAGTGTCGGAATCCAGTGTGGGCCGGGTCTCTGGGCAAGGGAGGGCCTTTCGGTAGGGGGACACCTCACACGGGCTGTAGGACGACTTGAGCTGTAGGAGCTCTTGCTGCCTCTGGCTCTTCTCTAGTTCAACAATGCTGATCTGCAAAGAAACACCAGGGGGAGCCGTTGATATAAATGCAGACAGAGCCAACCCGTAATGCTCATGGTAAAAATATCCCTTTAGGAGCTAGTTCATTCTTCTGTAAACAAGCTGTTGTCAGAACATTTAAAAAATGTCAGTAATTGATCCAAATAACATTTACAGTTTTTGATTTATTTATTATTTTTATTGATTTCTGTTGTGTCTTTCACATTCAATTCGGAGTCACTTTCTAATGTGCTTTGTGGAAAATCTTAAGTATGATTTAAGTCTCTTGAATCCAGATAGGGAAAATGTGATTGTGGCATGTTGCAGGCCTGAGCGTGTGCATTCCTTCATGTGTATAAAGGATCAACATGCCATAGCTCGGACACATGTATCGGCAGGGTTTACCTGCCTTTATTAAACAGAAATAGTGGAGAAACAGGAAGTTATCAGAGGCCAAAATGGGATTTCGGCATGTTTCATGCCAGAATCAAACTTTCACCACGTATCAGCATGCCACAACTTTAACACACATCAATTGTGAAACTAAAATATGCCATGGCCTGTTTGCTCTGAGCTGACTGAATAAAGCGTGTATGCGAGTTACCTGGAGCTCCAGACAGTGGCGCTGTTTCTCTGAGATTTGTCTTCGTAATGCAGCTTTTTCTTTCAACAGAGTCTCCAAACACAGAGACCCCCAGTCTAGCTTGAGCTCCTCACACCGAGCCTTCAGCTGACAAACATATGCGCAATGGGAGTTTAGTTCCAAATCTGCCATTTCTGAATCATAAGCATCCTTCTGCTCTGTTGAGGCAGGGCATGATGGTTTATATCGGATCACTCACCAGCACCAGGCTCTGATCGCGGAGCTCTGTCATGTCCTTCTCCAGCTGTTTGGTTTGTTCCCTCAGCTGCATGTTGTGGGCTGTGATCTCCTTCTGAGCTTGTACCAGGTCCTCCACGGTTACCGCCTTCACGCCCAGCTGTGACACAGGCGGAAGGATTTAAATTCAGCTCTGATGCCTACATATTATTGACTTAATATGTGCTGTCTATGTAGGCAGATCACTAGGTTGAGAAAAGTCTTACCTCCTCCAGTTTAGACTGGAAAAGGTCTCTGATCCTCTCCTTATGGGTATTACAAGCATTGAGCAGCTGTTGGGCTTGACCGGATAGTTCTGTGTGTCTCAGCTGGGAGGAGAAAAGAAACAATAACGTTATGACAAAAAAAACATTTAAAGTCCATTTATTTGCTGAGCTCACAAATTCACAAGACTGACTACCAAATATATATATATTTTTTTAATAAATGTACAAAAAAGATAATTTATTAAAATTCTTAAATATAACGCACACACACACACATATATATATATATATATATATATATATATATATATATATATTAGGGCTGGGTATTGACACAAATTTCACAATTCGATTCGATTTCGATTCACAAGCTTGCAATTCGATTCGATTTCGATTACGATTCGATTCGATTCAATATCGATTATTTTGGATATCAGGTACAATACATTGCAAATTTTCTCAAGGAAAACAAATCTCTTAACTAATGCTGTAAATTATGGGAGTCAGTGGTAGGCTAGCCTATAGGCTTCATTAGCCTACTATAATATTGAAAGTAAAAATTAACTGATTTGTATACAAACACTTAAAATACACTTTTATTTATTTTTATAATAATAAAGTTATATGAAATTATATAAAATTTTAAATGATGGCTGTCATAAAAAACTTTCCAGATTTATCCAAACATGCATTAAATATTGAAGAACATTAAAAATTATAATGATTATATAATATGGTGCATATATTTAACAAAATGCTCCTCTCTAGAGTTAACTTTCCTAGCTGACTAACGAGTTTATGGTCAGTGGATATGTTTTTTCTGAGGTAAATGTGACGTTACATGACATTGTTTACTAACGTCTTTCCACGGTTGAAACACTGATTGAGCGATTCCATGAGACATGATACGGACTTCGATAAGTTGTACTCTATCTTTTAACACACTTTCAGATGCTCATTCATGTTTATTTCGCGCTGTAACTGGTGTTATTAAGGCGGAAGAGTTGCTTCCGTTGCTTCTCTTGAGCTGAGCTGCGTCGGAGCGATCTCACGCAACAGCGCCAAAACGGTAATTATGTTTTTGAATTTCGTAAGAAAATGGACGTAATTTGAAATCTGAGACTTTGTTTCATATCAGTAATAACAAAGCACAAAGATTATTGCGATTTATTGGATGGGATGTGCGCAACAATGATCCATTCATCAACTGAAAACAGGATGACTAATCGATTCTTGGGATTTAAGAATCGATATTGTTTCATAAAAATGAGAATCGATTAAAATCGAGAAATCGATATTTTTTACCCAGCCCTAATATATATATATATATTTATAATTATATACTTCATTATAATATATTATTAATATAGAATATATATTCTAAGAGACAGATTTACCTTTTCCTGCTCAAGAGCTTGCTGCAGGTTGGTGCGGTACTGTGGTGTCTTCATGTAGGCCATGAACTGCAGGTACTGGACTTTCACGTTATCTAGAGCACGAACGAGGCAGTTTACGTTAACTGGGCGACTGACTATGTAACTAGAGCAGAAATGCATGTCTGTGGAACTGAAATGGATCTCCTCGTGTTAAATATGGAAGGAGAAGTGAGGCTGAGTGAAATTACCAAGAAGAGCCTGCAGGCCTGGTGGAGTGGGGCCCATGAGAAGCTGACTTGATGTATAATGCTGCACTTTGGGAGGTAGCTGATAGAACGGACTCTGAGGTGACCTGTACACATCTGTGGATCGACCGAAAGTACAAGTTAATGTCAAGGGTAACAATGCTGTTCAATTACCATGAAAAGCCTGATTTTAGATTAGTGTCTCACCCTGAGCGGGGGCCGCTGAGAGGGTCTTGGCATGAAGCAGATCAAGGGCGCTCTGGCTCTTCTTGCTCTTGCGCTCGGCTGCGGTGGTAGTGGCAGCCTTCTTGGGCCGCCCGCGCTTCCTGTTGCCGAGCTTGCGGCCCCTGGCCAGCAGTTTGGCCCGGCGGGGTTTGGGAGAAGGCTTCACGGGCACATGCGAGTTCGAGCGGATCTCCTCACCACCCGACTCATGCTGCGTTTGAGGTACACGGCAAAGACAATTTAATCAATAAAAAAAAAATAAAAAAATTATTGATTTTAAATAAACGTATAGACAAATACATATGAAATAAATGAATAGCATATTTATGCGATTCCTGAAGGTCAACCTTGTGCTCCTTGGGCTTGGTTGGGGTGGTGGTGTTGCTCTTATTCTCCTTACTGTCCTTCTGCTGCCGCCTTCTGGTTGCCTCCTGCTCCTCCTGGAACCAAAAACACACCGCATGTGTTGTGGGAAGAGATTTAGCAAGATATTTTGGACCAAAAAAAAAAAATCATCAAACAACATGCCAATCAAACACGACAATCTTACCCTGAGTTTAGGATTTTTGAGACTAGAAAAATAGTTTTCAAGCTGCAAAAAGAAAAAGCGTTTGGTTAGAGATCAATATACATACATACATGTGAAATATAATACTCAAAGAAGTTTTAGGGTGCTCTGTGTGCTTAATGCCAATTGCCTGGCAATAAAGGCTAACGCAAATAAGACTCCCATTGTACACCAAGAGGAACAACAGAACCAATGTGACATGAATAAAAGGGAACTTACTACGGTGCGGTCTATTGTATGCAGATAGTACGACACTGGCTTCCCCGTCCACGACACAGATCCCCTCAGAGGGGACAGTTCAACTACTCTCATTATTGTGCCAATATCTTAACAAAAACACAAAAAAAGAATATTACTCATCAAATGTATTGTTTCGTGAGCAGTCTAATAGGAATCTTTGTGTTCAGGAATTTCATGCAAGGGGCGAAAGACTTCCCCACTAGGGTTGTAAAGGTATACCGGTATGGCGGTTTATCGCGATACTGACATGTACGATTATCATATCGTGACCAGATCTCACCTGCGCATATGCAACTTCTTTCCACTTGACTGCTTAGACTCCACCCATACATGTACAGCGGATAAAATGTCTGAGACAGAGGCTGCGAATTCTAATCTCTATCCGCCGGCGAAAAAAAAAAGTTAAAATCTGCAGTGGGGAAATACTTTGGGTATCCGAAAAACGAACGCGAAGAGTGGCTGCAAAAGGAGGAAATACGTTGAACGTGTTCTCCCATATTCGCAGACACCGTCCCTCCGTGCAGATAAAGGCATGTTCCATTTATGGCCGAGGGTTGTAGTTGCAGAGGGAATTTACAATATAACGCAGATGTCACGTAAAATGGCAAAAGATTGATGATTAAATAAATAAATAAATAAATATATGCGTGTCTATGAATATACAGCGCAAAAGACTATATATTTTGCTTGTTCTGCGTGTCTGTGTGAATGAGCAACGCCGTTTCACCTAGTACATACTCAAGTATGTGACGCTCATGGTGTTTAAAGCGTCTGCCGTTTAACTCACTATGAGGACGTGAACATGAACATATCCAGAGCTGCTCTGAGAGAACTTAATGAGCATTTCATATTTTTATTTAAAAGAATCATCGTCAAATACACTCTGACTGAAACTCAAAGGAGTTTAGTACAACCTTTCAAAATAAAAGTTCAGTTTAGCTTGATTAGTCATTATTAGAAATAATGACTGAAATATATTACTATTGTACAATAGAATGTAGTCAACTTAAAGTTATAACAACAATAAAGTTGATTTAAGAATTTATTTTATTTTATTTAGTAAACCTCTGTTGTGTAGAGTCTGCAGACCAACAAAAGTTGTTACATTTCATCTGGCATTTTCAATAATATATTTGTATTAAATCATAGAATCCAGACCAATTATATCAGACAACCCAGAATTTCTGAGGAAATAAAATACATTTCATAAGACTCTATTATCTTAAATAATAATGACTAAATTAAGAATAAAAATAAGTTACGGTTTTATGAATTCAATTGATTAGACATGTTTTTGTCTATTATAAAAATGGGAATTAGTTTGCCCCATCTAAGTTATATCCCACATTTCAGTTCCCATTTAATAAATAACGTATTCCTTATTTTGTTCAAATGGGAGATGTGCAGCTTTATTTTTTCAAAAGGTAGACTCACACTTCCAGAAGGTTTTTTTCATTCAAAAAAAGTGTTATAATAAACCATATGTTCAACCAAAAAGGCCTATCTGCATTCATTCATTTAAGGGTAATTGTGGCTGATGATTATGATAATAATGACTGTTTAATCCCGTATACCGTGAAACCGTGATATTTTCTGAGACGATTATCATACCGTGAAAATATACCGTTACAACCCTTTTCCCCACACAAATTCGCAGTGTTGACTACCATAATTATCAATGGTGGTGCTGAATTCGCTGAGTTTTCAGGCTTGATTTATCCATTCGGCTCAATGTTCAAACACCAGCACAGCACAAGCTTACTAGAGCAGATCCTGACAAACGAACCCCTGCGCAACGATACAGACAGAAGGCTTTTCAATCTACAAATCACCATCATTTACTGTGGTAACACTAACTGGACCATGGTTTTGCGGCAGCTCAACAACTCAAGGACTTGTTTGCTGGCAGAAATCGGGAAATTTGCGTGAGGGCGAAAGATTTCCCCACACAGATTTCGCATGAGGTTGAATTTTTTCACATGAATTTGCCGCGTTGACCAATAGAAAGCTTCATGGTTTGAAAGTGACTTCTGTTGAGCTGTGCTTCGCTACACTATTGACAATTTTTTTTTTAATGAGCGAAATATCGCAAATGTGACGACACCTTAACACTTATAAAAATGTATCAGAGAATAACCACCAAACACTTTAAATAGTCGAGAAACTACCATGATAGTAAATTCTCTCTCTCTCCTTTTTTTTTTTTTTTTAACCATGGTACCATCTTTTTGTAGGGGAATCGTGTTGTGCAAACTTTTATACTTACCGCTTAAGTTTCGGCTGTTTATTCTGAAGTTAAGAGGTGCAAAAGGTTTTGAGGATACAATTTTTCCACCTGAAAGAAACGAGACTGAAATTCAGCCAGGTAACACCGAGGAGAAAATCTAAGCACATATTCATCTCTTTGACATCTGTAAGTCAATGCAAACTAAAAAACAAGTCTGTCTGGGGTCAAAGGTCAAGCATGACATGTTGACACAGGTGCCTTAGAGTTACTCTGACACAGAGCCCTTTCTTTTTCAAACGTAAGCAGCTGTGCAGTTTACTTCAAGTTAGGACTGCACCAAATGTGATGATTTCAATAGCAATTTGAATAGCAATTAAAACATTTAACATGATTTCCCAAAAATAAACATGGAAACAGCAGCGCTCATGCTAAACAATTAATTTGATTTAACTAGCTGTGCAGTCCTACTCATTATTTAGTCTTTTTTTAACAAGACCACAATGATGACACCACAAACCTTCCTTCATGTTGGCGAATCGTTCCTTCAGCTGGTGGTCCACCTCAGGACCAAAGGCAAAGTTATTCACAAAAATAACACTGCAAAAGAGCACATCACACTACATCCTTACACAAGACGTTATGTACAACATGCAAACGGTTCTGAATTATGAAGAATTAATGATGAAAATGTAACATGTCAAAAAAACGAACATTACTTGGAAAGATGCTCTGGTTATAATCAGGTTTATAAGCATTTAACTACCGTATTTTCCGGACTATAAGTCGCACTTTTTTTCATAGTTTGGCTGGTCCTGCGACTTATATTCAGGTGCGACTTATATATCAAAATTAATTCAGACTGAGATGAACCAAGAGAAAACATTACCGTCTACAGCCGCGAGAGGGCGCTCTAGTTGGCGGAGTTGTTCAAAAGCGACGCCAAGGATGAAGAAAATGATGTGGAATGAGATCGCGGGAGCTTGGTGAACTTGTTTATTGGTAACTTGCTTGTTGGGCTCGCTGGCTTATGTTAATTTAGCCTATTCAGCCTCCCAGGTATATGTTCTTAATGTTATCGTGTAGCTGAATAACTGTTAATGTGTTGCGTTAACATACCGGACACCTAACGTTATTCAGCCTGTTGTTCTGTGTAGTTGAATAACTTGCCTTTCCAGATTAAATGTCTGTTCTTGGTCTTGGATTTTGTGAAATAAATTTCTAAATAAATGCGACTTATAGTCCAGTGCGACTTATATATGTTTTTTTCCTCTTCATGACGCATTTTTTGACTGATGCGACTTATACTCCGGAGCGACTTATAGTCCGGAAAATACGGTAGTCTGTATGTGATCATACCTTGTGCTGGCTATTCGTTCCTTCCATTCTTCTGACAGGAAATCTCCCCTTTCCAACTGCCACACAAGACCGAACGACATCAAGTATGCATGGATTAGTCACAATACTGAAGTTTTCACAAGTAATAACATTTGTTTTAATAAACGAACACACTGGGGATGCGTTTTGGCGCATCACCAGAACACACACTCACCGTGTACTCCCCATGTTTTTTGCCATACCACTTCATCCACCTCTTAAACTCTTTGTCCATTGACTGTAAACAACATTCAGATATAAAGATTAGCGCAAAATCCAGGGTTATGTCAGGGTATTTAATTTCGGCTTCCTGTTGGTACCTCTGCATAGGTTGCTGGAGTGTCTGCTTTCTCCACGCCGAAGTAGTGTTTACAGTTGGTGGCTGCAGCGACCTGCAGGACTACCTGACCAACCCCTGCAATTCAAGCAAAAACCGACTGGACATTATTGGACTTTCAATCTTAAACTGCTACTCAAGGCCCGTTTATACCAATTTAGTAGTGAATTCGCTGTTGTGAGCTGTCGTGACATTAACAAGCTGTTTTATCGACGTCTTTCCACAGTGATAATGTTATGATAATGATAACATGATAATGATTTCGGTGCGTTGTACTGTATCTTTCAACATACCTTCTGATGTTCATTCATGTTTATTTGGTGCTGTAACTAGTAGTAAAGCGGAAGAGATCTGTCACGACGCATTAAAGAACGCCAAAGCGGTATTTATTGTTTGAATTTCGTAATAAATTGACAAGAATTTGAAAGCTGAGACTTTGTTTCATATCAAAAGTAACAAAACTTGCAATTTATTGGATGGGAGTTCTATTCATTCACCAAATGAAAACAGCATAGAGCAAAAGATCGACTCTTGGGATTTAAGAATCAATGTGGGTTCATAAAAATGAGAATTGATTAAAATCGAGAAATCTATTTTTTTAACCCAGCCCTGTTTACTGTTGCGTTTTTGAATTCCCGGTTGAGTTTTCCGATTTGTAGCTCACAATTCGCTTTTGTGTTTTTATTGGACATTCAATTTTAAGCTGCTTAAAATTTTATTGAAGTGAATTTTGAAGTTGTGTTTTCAGATTTGCAATGTACTTTAGGGCCCCCATCGAATCGGCCCTCATTACTGACCACTGCCCAAATCCACAAAGGTGTCTTCTTCCATCATCTCCATCTCATCAATGATCTGGGCCACCAGGTCGAAGGAGGTCTCTCCGTACACCTCGGGAGAGAACGGCTCGTAGTTGTTGAGTTTCTCCGGGTCGGTGACGGAGTGGTTGTAGACCTGCTGCAGGATGTGACGCAGCAGGCCGTTGGAAGGCCGCTTGTTCAGTTTCATGGGTTGGGTTGTCCCTTTCCACTGCAACACACAAACACAGTTTAACACTTTGTTTGAGGCAAAAATCATCTGTTGTCAGCGAGAAAGACTTGACGTACCAGTTGGTGAATGCTGTCAATGGCTCTGTTGTACTTATCACACAGTCTCTGCATACTCTCAAAGCTGCAAGAAAAAACACAAACTTGGCAAACTTCACAGAAACTGATTTTACTTTCACAAAACTATTGCATTACAATATTTTTATTAGCTCGTACAAATGGCACTTTTAATCATAAAATAAATAATACAATTATTATTATTAGCATTACAACTACATCAATAATAAGAATCATAATAATTATTATTTTTAAAGCTTTGTTTTTTAATGACACCTAATGGACCATACGTATGAGCAGGGCTTGACATTAGCCGCTTTCCGACCAAGTAGTTACAGGAACTTAGTTCTAGGAACTGTCCACTTCTAAACAGTTCTAAGAACTACTCTCCCCCAAACTCGGTTTTGCTGTTTGCGTTCGCACTGGCCAAGTGGCCATAGGAACTGGTAGGAGGGGTAAGGGAGTGACGCAAGCACGGCGACTTTTATTTTGACGGCGCGACGGACCTTTATTTTGGCGGCGCTGAGAACGCCAGAGCAAACAATGCTCGCATTCTCTGTGTTTATTAGTTAGCGATCTGTCTAACAGTACTGTTTAATATGTTATTAGATAGAACTGTTATAGAAAGTAGACAGTATATGAAAAAAGGTTATTAGCCTATGCCGTGTGGTTGATGTCCAGTGTTGCTAGCTGGGCAGATAAACATAATCATGTTTGGCTTGGTCCCATCAAAGTTGCGTTGGATTTTCTCTTCAGCATAAAGGTTTAGAGACCCATCTATCACTGTTTTCCATGTTTGTATAGTTAGTTTATGGAGTAAATATATAGGCTATCATCTGTGTGTTGGTTTACATTCTATCTGTTTTAAAAAATGGCGGGTGCTGGTGTTTTGCGTGCGTTCGGTCATCAGCGTACACTAACGTCACGGGTAGTTCCTATAGTGCTGGTTTAGACCCTACTCTGAAGTAGGACCTAAATTAGTTCCTACAAATGGAGTTCCTAGAACTAAAATCGTTCCTAGTTCCTGCGGTGCGAACACGCCGACATCCGGGTACTATAGGCAATAGTTCTAGGAACTGTGAAAAGGTTCCTCCGGTCGGAAAGCGGCTATTAACACCCACCAACTCGCCAAATGGGGGTGGATTTCAGCAGTGGTGTGTAATGCAGTCACTTCTACTAGCCACTTTGCCAAGTTGAATTTTATTAATATTGTTGGTGTTACAGGGCTTGAATTCTGCATAATTTTACTCGTTCCCGCAGATTTTGTGCTCGCATCTAATGTGCGTGCAAACAAAGCTGCCTCTCAGTACTAAATTGAGATTGTTTAAGCGCAATAAGCAGAGAAAAAGGTCAAATACACACAAAATGTCAAAATGCCGATCTTGGTGAGTATTCACAAACACAGTGAGTTTTATTTTAAGTGATGTAAACAGGTGACAAAGAAAATGCATGTGCAACAGTATCATGGATCAGTGCGTCAGGTCTTAAAGGAGACATATCATGCTTTTAAATCGTTCCTTTTTACATATAAATCATATATTTGTGGTCTATATAAAGCGGAACTGCAATGCTTGGGTCTGAATTCCTCATTATTATAGCTCCACAGGCCCCTTTTCTACCCCTTTTCTGATGTGCGTCTGAGAGCAACTCGTTTTGGTGCGATCTTTTTAAATGCAAATGAGACACGTCATACCCCGCCCCCTCTCCAGGTTGTAGAGGTGACACTCGGTTCAACTCCACCCCATTCGGCCATTTTTGTAGTTTGATAGCAGAGATACGCTTTTCAGAAAAGATAAGGCAACTTACCGTATTTAGCACAATTCACACGGTAATTCAGGAAAAAAATATGTCTGAATGCTCCACGTGAAACTTTGGTCTTCCGACCTTTTACCACCGTGTCGATTTATTTTGATTAATATGTGCGAGGGAGAGAGAGCAAGACAGCGCCTTGTTTGGAGACGGTGAAGTCTTGTTTACACTTTCGCCTGGCTCGGAAGAGAGAGAGAGCGCGTGCGCGACCGGGTCTCTCTCTCCGCTCGTTCTTTCAGTTAAACATGCGCCCTGTCACTCACAAGCGCAGCAGTTCATCTACATTACTCACCGATCAAATAAGACTTTGGCGGGACAAAAAAAAAAAACGCTTTGGCGGGCGCTAAAACAAGTTCAATGCAGGAAAAACCCTGTTGTTGCTGAAGTAGTTATCCTTGAAGTGCTTCGCGTTCGCGCACACAAAAATGACTTTATGGATACATTTCCGTTAAAAATAAAACTCAACCAGGCACTTCGAAGAGGTTCTGATGCTGGGAGACGGTGTAATGAAGCGTGTGGGTTACTACATCCAACAACCGAACATTTTGACTTACCCTCTCGTAAGTTCTGCATCTTTGAGCTTGGACTACAAAATCGTAGCGAGAAATAAAAATGGCGGATTGCTCGAAGTGTTGAGCCGTTAGTCGATGTCCTTATTTGGCAGTTCCGCGACGTAATTGTTCACAAAACGTCATAGAGAATAGAAAAATCGGAGCAGGTTGAAAAATAAGGCCAAAACAGAATATAAAGATATCAACGAAACACCTGAAGAGACTAATTTCAAATTTTCTATACTTCTAAACACTAAAAATATACAACAAAATGCATTTAAAGGCTAAAAAAAAGTGGATTTAGCATGATATGTCCCCTTTAAAGGGACACCAGCCTAATATACCTGCTGTCAAATTATGATATGATATATATATATATATATAGCAGTTTTTCCCCATGGTATCAGTGTCAAAATGGTGGCCAGTGACTAGTGGCTAGTAACTTTGGAAAACCACTAGCCACAGTGACTGGTGAGCAAAAACGTTATTGTCAAGCCCTGCTTATGAGACCATTTTGTGACAATTTCCTCACCTCTTGGTGTCGTAGTCGATAAGTACGTAGTTCTCCATGGCCAGCTTAAGATCTGGGATCTCTTCACACACCCAGCTGGACAAAGAGAAGAGACATGTTAGGTATTACTACATTGATTATTACTGTTTTATTGACAATACACCTTTTACAAACAGAGCAGTCAAATACAAGTGCAAAATCAAACCCATAATACCCATCACAGACTTACCGTATGGTCTCGATGATTTCATGTGCAGCATCATGATGTTTATCCTGGGGCAAAAGGAAAGAAATGCTGAGTTATAAACAAGGTTCAAATTACCGTTTACTTACTCACTAGACTACTTATTTAGCACATGATGTGTAGTTATCCATCTACAAGAAACAAGTTTCTACAACTACAACAGAAACTTGACCTTTCCAGTTTGAGCAGGGTCACGGATCACAACTGTAGCACATTCCTGCACACACAGAAGCCAGTGTGCCTTCAAGCAGGTAAACAAGTTCATTGGGCGCACATGCCCGGATAAGTACATTATGTCACCAAGCCGGCTTCACTGATCACGTATGTTGCAGTCTATGAATGCAAAGCAAGATCTATATCTCAGCACAAGCTTTGTGCAAAAGAAAATGGGCCTTATTCACAAAAAAAGCAGAAACCATGCCGTCGTATGTTACAGTGTTAAGTATTATTTATACAAGAGTATTAACTAATATTTAGAATTGAAGCTTATTTATATGTCCAGTTTCATGTTAATTGTACTTTTAATTTAGCTTTATTTTTAATTACCAAGGCCCTGAAGCCATCACACATGACAGTGCCATACTTAAATACGTGTAATGCTGGCCTTTTAAGAGCTCTGAGGTCATAACAAATCAGTTTTGATGCCAATTAACCCAGGATTGTGTCTAAAATGTGGATGTGACCCAGCCGACTCGCTCAGTCCTGCCGCTGGAGCTCTGCTGCTTCCTGACCCAGTGACCCACTTTCCGTCAACAGAGTCCTGAGAAACCCTCTGCCTGCCGGAGTGTGCCGCTGCTGGGCTCCGTTGCCTCACTAGGCTCCTCCTCATCCAGCAGGGAGCCGTTTTCCCGCTTCGCTCTAAGTATGGCGGGTCTCGTGCTTTTCCGCCCACCCCTGCAGCTCCGAGGCGGTGTGACCGCACTGGGAAATAATGCAGCCACAGTCTAAGGCGAACAAGGGCACTTATTTAAAGCGAGATGCGGCTGACTTGCGTTATTTCAATACTGCGTTAAATGCAAATGCTAAGACAGATGGCGGAGTGTGTACGTGCACAAGCAGACACTTCAGCTCATCGTGCTGCACGGGAGGAGGGGGGACGGCGTGTGTACGGGGTGTTCCGGCGCACAGCAACACCAGAGCCGCAGCTAAAAATATCCAGAGGAAAGGAGGGGAGGATGACAGAGAGCAAGAAATAAAAGCTAACAGCCTTCTGTTACAAGCAGGCTTGACTCACGAGCACAAAATCGGACTATTCGCTCACCTCACGCACACTTGATGTGACTCACGCCAGGAAGTCACGCCTTGTGAACACTTTGGTTTCGCCGTGATTACCTCTCAGCATAACTGTTCTTTTTGGCTGGGACGGCAAATCACCACACCTCGACGTGTTCACGTGTGACGTGTTTAACCGGGTTGTAACGTTCAAACTATGAGGAGTGTCCAATTATTATTTTCTCATACTCTAAACAAATCATTTTGTCTCCAAGTTCAAGGAACTTGATATGGAAGCAAACAAAGCTGATTTAAGTTTTCAGATATGGGATGTAAATGTGTCCGTGAACGTAGGTTTGAGGAGCGCTGGGAAGAAAGAAAACAGTGACGCTCAGTGTTCGATAAAACACCTCCTTCCTCCCACCCCAGGTGAGTGGGATGCTTTTGTTCGGAGCACAATGTGAAGCCGTGAGGCAAAATGGCACGCTAGTGGACGAAGGAGAAAAAAAATAAAAATCACTCAGCTGAGTCTCTGAAAAACAAGATTTGAATGGGTATTTCGGCCTTTGTAAAACACTCTGTCACCTCAAATAAAAGCAAAGAAATATTTCTTGAAAACATGTCACGAGAAAACTCTCTCACATATCCCCTCTTTTTCCATGTCTTAAAGGGTTAATTCTCCCAAGAAGTGTGCATTTTGTCATTAGGGTTAGAGTTAGACCCCATTTATGCTTGAATTTAGCGTCATCCACTTGTGATCCAATCAACTAAAATGCAAGGCGTAAAAAGGGCCTTATATATAATATCCCCCCTTCCCCACCCGGATACTTTCCTCGCCGTGACATCACTAAGGGGCAGCACTTTTCTTGGAGCTTTACCACATGCCTCTGCATTCACTATGAAAGCAGCGTGAACATTCTGCCAAACATCTCTTTTTGTGTTCCTCACAAGAAAGAAAGCAATATGAGTTTGGAATGACACAGGGTGAATTTTTCCTTTAGGGGTAGTCTAAATCAACAGTGCATGTGGATAACCACCACCCAGACTCCCTAATTAACAGAATACATCCCTCCCTAAACAAAAAATATTCAAGGCATATCTGCAGCTTGCCAATCAGGGGCGCTCTGCAATTCAGTTTACCCAACAGCAGGGTAGAAATATGTCTCTCAGGAGGTGGGGCATCCATCCCACATCAGACAAAGTCAAAGACGGAAGTCATCTGAGGCCAAGTGAGACAGTAAAACTGCTGAGGTCACAACGACCAGAAAGGGCACGCTGAATGACAAATGAAAGAGATGGGAGTTTTAGTGACGAAAAGAACCTGCACTTCCCACATTCTCAGTTTGAGTAAGATGAGCATGAATCGTAATATTAGCTGGCGAAAGGGACAAATGAGACAGCTGTTTCTGTGGAAACCACAGCCTTTTGATCTGCCCCCCCATTTCCGCCTAAGACCGAAATTGCGTTGAAAACCTTGATGGCGTGAGAAAAGTCTTTCCGAACACGTTCTTGTAATGAATATTAAAACAAATACGCTTGTCTTGTTTTTTTAGACATTTGTAGACATTCTCATCTCGACTCTTAGACCCTAAATAGTACTTTCTTCTATAACAGGGTAAATAGTTATAGAACTATTATGGGGGGTTTGTTAATCACGGTGTGGAATCTGTGTGTTATGATTACTGTACATGTGCAATGACTGTAATGCTTTCAGAAACAACAGACAGAAGAATGGTGGCTGACTCAGAATGGATGATATGAACAAGACAAGACTTTTTGATGTCATTATGGGAACAACGGTCATAGAAACTAGAATACTACATTTTCAAAAGAAAAATAACTTGCCATCACTATGCTAGGGTGTTCTGGGTGGTTACCAGGGCGTTGCTATGCAGATGCTAAGGCGTTCAAAGCATATTAAGAGTCACCACCACCATTTCTCTATGATATACGCAAATCTAAATATTTGCGCCCCTGCTTCAATGCCAATATACAGTTTGTTTTATTTCAGCTTTATCTTCTACCAGGTGAAACTCCCCTATGTTAGGATATCTAATCCTCTGAGCAATAATAATAATTAATAATAGTAGCAAGCAAGCGTCAATAATAATGTAAATTTGGTGTAGTGGTCGACCGATATATCGGCCGATATTTGGTATTTTTAAAATATCGGCATCGGCCGATAAGTTTTTCTGATTGGCCGATGTGTTGTAAGCGGGACTTATTTTGACGGGGGCGCTGAGAACACCACAGAGAACGGCAGCGCCTGATCACACAGCGCTCACTCACATTCTCGGTCGGTCCGTGCAAAGTGAGTGCCTTTTTATTCACATATTTTAAACAATTACTTTATTTGTAAAAAAAAAAAAAAAAAAAAAACCTAATAGGATTGCAGATTCAAGAAGTTTGCATCTGAAGTATAAGCATGTTTATTTCAAAGATTTGTTTTCTAATTTATTAAATATTGATTAAAATAAATATAAAGTATATATATAGGCTTTATATCGGCCACCCTGCTTTCTAAGATATCGGCATAAAAAACACGCACCAATATTCAAGTCCAGCAAGTTTTACAACCCACTAGCAACCACCAAAAAGTCAGTTATTGCCAAACTTCCTAAATAATCTTGCATACTAGCTTGTTTTTCAAGAAATGTCAGTCATATGGGTTTCGACATGACACTTAGGCCCTTTCAAGGTGTATACAGATGGTAACCAAAATAAAGTGAAAGGGCTGCCAAATTAGCAACCGCATTTTAAGCCGCCAGTGACAAATCTGACACTTCCAGAGCAGTATTCAATACTTCAAAGGATCCCATATGTTATATAAAGACCATACTAGAATCATACAACCGCCAAATATTGTGAAGCAAACATTCAAACTGTAAAAAAAACTGAGAAACGTTACAGGACACAAACCAGAGCAATTTGTCAATAAAAGGCACTAGGAGATGCAGTCCTGTCGCCTGAGTGCACTACTCGCCTTTTGTTTAACACCCTTCGTGCGATATTTAGCCGGTACGAAGCATATCACACCCTAATATATTCACTTCAGATATCTACACACACACACACACACACTTCTGAGACATTTGTACTGTTTACGTTATCTAGAGTTTGACGGCTATTGGCATTGGGTAAAAAGCGATAAAGTTAGCTAGCCCTGCTATCTGACTGTTAGCATGACGGCTAGCGTGAACTCCAGTCTCTATACACATTCGTTGAATACAGAGTCATGCAAACCGTCGTTTTAGGCTTAAAATGTGCATTACTGTAAGTCAAAACAATTTGTTCGTGAATAACGAGTGTTATACACACTCTCTCAGGTTTTGGTTAGGACTCCGTCTCAAACTCTAATGAGCTGCCTACTTAGTGAGCGTATAGTATTTTTAGTTCACTGCTTTTCCTTCCTTCAAAGACTGACAACAGCACGAACCAATAGTATTCGAGTGCGGGATGTCACGCCGCATTCAATTGGTTTGACCTACTAAATTAATACGCCCCCTTCAAGGAGTCATTTTGATTTTAATAAACTATTTGTTTCGTATTTGTTTAACAATGAGTCAATGATTCGATGTGAAGTGAGTTTGTTTAAGGGTGTTATGAGTAGGTCAACTAACTGGCATAATAAATATAACCTCTAGAAAGAGTCCCTGACATAATATTTGAAAAATAAAATGTAGCTAATTTAAACGATTCGAATAACACCAAATTCACGTTTAAATCGCATTTAATCTGCCACTTCAGTGTAATCATGCTGCCTAGGTAGCCAGCTCACTAGAATCTAAGACGCAACCACTGTGCGAGATGGCCAACTGGGTCAGCAGGCTACACACAGCCAGTGTGTGTTTCCAACGATCCAAATATGATTTTATTCGAGGTTATAATATATTTTGTCTTTTTAAAACACAACCGTCTGTGTCATATCAGGTCTAACTAGTGTTTAGTGATCTTCTGAGCACCTTTATGAATATATACACAAATGCTTACGGGTATCCAACACTTTAGGATGTAACGTTATTGACACTCTCGTGTCCCAGTTGTACGCGGTTGATAAAACACTAGTAGAGAAACAAGCACGCAAAAAAGCCAAAACAACAATGAGAAAATGTACACACTGTAGGTTAGCTACTCGTTTTGATGCACGCTGTTCTCTACCTAAATGACCCACTTCGCCTGATCGCAAGGGAATCCCGGTGTTGGTTTCGGTTTATATTTAAATAATAAGACGGATAGTACTTACATATATAGGCAAGGGCCACGGGTAGCCTGCAGCTTCGGCTCCGGCCGGCGACTTCAGTTTTAACTCCAGCTTTTCTCCCATTATCCCCAGTACAGCTAATGGACGAGACACAAGCTAGAGTAAGGGCATATTCCGTGGAAAAAAACAGCCGGTTTAACGCGATAGGATCTCACGTTGGATATCGCAGGTTGGGGGTGATTTCACAAAGTTGAGCCGCAAGATTTGGTCGGTTTGGATCCGATCTGCCCCGGTGATTTCGAGAAAATGATCGATTATGCCGAGCGGCTGCTCAGTCTCGGCAGTAGCACCGCCGCCATCTTCACCGGCTCACGAATGAAAAAAATGCGCCCGAGTGTGTATGTGTGGAAGTCCGATTCATTTCCGCGAATCGGTTCTTTCGAACAGTTCTTTCAAGGAATGATTTCAAACGAGTATTTTGCGTCATAAAATAGTCATTTGTGTCCCATATGCGTTTAGCCTACATATCATGAGTGAAAGGTTTTAATTAAACGTTTCGTCGATTACTCAAACCGTTTCCTGAACGTCCTATCCGTTAACGAATCGCTCACATCGGTTTTAGGAATCGGCTCAATTGATTCATTGAAAAGATCCGACTGACATGAACAATTCGCGCGTGCGAGTGTAGCCCACAGATCGTACCAACAAAACCGAAAGAAAAGGGAGAGTGAATTCGGTATGTATAAAACTAGAGGGGCGAGGCGTCGGTTCTCTGACACACAAACGGCGGGGATTTCTCCTCGACAACTCTCTCACATTGGCTGGGTAACGATGACACGGATCAACAATTAACCGGGCAGTTTGAATCAGGATGCCGGTGCCAATAACCGTTGACTGGGCGGGACGTACCATTTCCCCCCCCCCCAGCACATGTGCCGAATGCAAATAATTCATGTTTACTATCAGGATAAGTTTGCTGGGCCATTACTTTCAAATACAGTGTGAAAATGTGAAGTGAAACTAATATTTAGCTTTCTTTTTAGTATTTTTTATTTATTTATTTTTGTTAAGATTTGAGAACAGAGACAAAGTTATTATAAAGTAGCCCAATTCAACATTATTCCCCCCTTTTATAGGCTAGGTGTGATAATTTTAGATAATTTGGGATCAAATGCTAGTCCCTAATAATGTCTTGGGTGTCAAAAATTTTAAGTAAATCTGTGAGCTGTACAGTTGTGGCATATGTTCATTTGGCTGTGTATATTTGATGTTGCTTGATCTATTTTATACCAATTTATTTTTCCAATTCTACTGTCAGATCACAATCTGGTTGACTGAATCGAACCAGAACTACATAAATCATTCACTACTTCTAGTGTTGTTCCAGTGTGACTAAAATCATTAAAAATCGTGATTTCATTTACTAAAATAAAATTAATAATATTAATAATAATAAAAATGTCGACTTTGCAATTAAAAAGTTTATGTACTACAATTACTAAAATCAAAAAGTAATTAAAAAAAAGTTTACACAAAAAGTTTCCATAAACACAGTTGGTTATGTCTAAAGTGAAAGCAAACATTTGAGTGAAAATCGGGTGCGTGTATATTAGATGCATGCCGGTCTTAAAGTGACAGTAGCCTAATAGTAAACATAGGCCTAGTTCACCCAAAAATGAAAATTCTGTCCTTATTTATTCAACATGCACCAATGCTTCATTTTTCTAAATGTCATAATCTTTTGTTTACAAACAAGTATTCATTATAGACTCTCCCCTTTGAAGGCCTCATCCACATGACTGATCCTCAACAAACCCGTTTCCATACCGGCGTGATGACTCCGATCTTCAACCAGATGGAACATGGTTATATTCTAAATGTCCAATCCAATCTGACTTCTGACCTGTAATGCTGGCTGAATCATAATCATACACTGTTGGTTCATTGGCCAGAGGAGAACTGGCCCCCGACTGAGCCTGGGGTTCTCCCTGATGGAGTTTTGGTTCCTTGTCACTGTCGCCTTTTTCGCCTTTTTGGTTTTTGGCTTGCTTAGTTGGGGACATTTAATTTAATTTAATAAAAAACAATATTATTGATTTGCCTGCATTGACACCATTATATGAGAACTGAACTGAGCTGGACAATGACATCACGGTTTTCTCGTGGCTATATAAATAAATGATTAAATTAATAACTTTTTTACAACAAAAATGAAACATCACTAAGCTTACTTAAGCTGGACTGTGATGCTATTTTCTTCTAGAAATAAACTGTGTTGCATTATTTTCCTGTTATCACTGTAAAGCTGCTTTGATACAATCTGTATTGTAAAAAGCGCTATATAAATAAAAGTGAATTGAATTGAATTTACTCACTCGAATGTTGTTCCAAACCTGTATTAATTTCTAAAACAAAAAGCAGAGAGAAAACCACTCACTGCTCTGAGAACTTCAACAGTAGCTTTAATAAGCATCAGTGTATAATTTATACAGTGAAGTCTATGTAGTGTTTTATTTTTATATTAGTTCATTTCATTTCTTTCTTGAATGCTTCTGTTAATGTAGCTGAAAAAATAAAGCACTGCTTAATTCATTTGTATATTATACCTTGTGTAACGTGTATCTTTGTTCATATCTTTTAATAAAGAAAATAATGACAAATATTTTTATCTTGGCCTAAATGTCTGCCATTCTTTTTTATTTTCTATTTTGTTACCTTGTAAGGCCTTGTTTTTAAAATGGGGACATTATTTTGGCTGTAATGCTCAGTCACTTGCAAAATAGTAAAACCAGCATGAAAAAGAATCGTGATAAAATCATTATTCGTGATTTTCTTGAAAAATGATATATTTTAGATCGTGATTTTGCCACCCCTAATGCCATATTCTTATTGTTTGATCGTCATGATTGTTCACAGGTGTTTCTTGTTAGTCATTAGTCTTGGTGTATAAATAGCCCTCATGTTTCCATTTTATCTTGTTCCGTGTCGGTGTCGGTGTCCGTGTCGGTGTGTCCAAGCTGGTGTCCGTGTCTGTGCCGGTGTCCATGCTGGTGTCCGTGTCTGTGCTGGAGTCCGTGCCAGTGTCCGTGCCAGTGTCCGTGTCTGTGCCGGTGTCCATGCTGGTGTCCATGCTGGTGTCCGTGTCTGTGCCGGTGTCCGTGCCAGTGTCCGTGTCTGTGCTGGTGTCCATGCCAGTGTCCGTGTCCGTGCCGGTGTCAGTGTCCGTGTCCGTGCCCGTGTCTGTGCTGGTGTCCGTGCCAGTGTCCGTGCCGGTGTCTGTGCCGGTGTCCGTGCCGGTGTCCGTGCCAGTGTCCGTGTCTGTGCTGGAGTCCGTGCCAGTGTCTGTGTCTGTGCCGGGGTCCATGCTGGTGTCCGTGTCTGTGCCGGTGTTCGTGCCAGTGTCCGTGTCTGTGCCGGTGTCCGTGCCAGTGTCCGTGTCCGTGTCCGTGTCCGTGTCCGTGTCCGTGCCGGTGTCAGTGTCCGTGTCCGTGCCCGTGTCTGTGCTGGTGTCCGTGCCAGTGTCCGTGCCGGTGTCCATGCCGGTGTCCGTGCCAGTGTCCGTGCCGGTGTCCATGCCGGTGTCCGTGCCAGTGTCCGTGCCGGTGTCCATGCCGGTGTCCGTGCCAGTGTCCGTGCCGGTGTCCATGCCGGTGTCCGTGCCAGTGTCCGTGCCGGTGTCCATGCCGGTGTCCGTGCCAGTGTCCGTGCCGGTGTCCATGCCGGTGTCCGTGCCAGTGTCCGTGTCTGTGCTGGAGTCCGTGCCAGTGTCCGTGCCGGTGTCCATGCCGGTGTCCGTGCCAGTGTCCGTGTCTGTGCCGGTGTCCATGCTGGTGTCCGTGTCTGTGCCGGTGTCCGTGTCTGTGCCCATGCCGGGTTTTGTTTTGTCGGTGTCCGGTGTCATATTCTTATTGGTTGATCGTCATGATTGTTCACAGGTGTTTCTTGTTAATCATTAGTCTTGGTGTATCAATTAGCCCTCATGTTTCCATTGTATCTTGTCTAGTTTTGTTTGTGTAACCGGTGTTGGTGAGTCTCATATAACCATGTCAAATTCACGTTTTTTGTCATGTCCATGTCGGTGCCGTTGTGTCTGTGCCATGTGTGTCCATGCCGGTGCCCATGTTTCCGTGTCCGTGCCGGTTCTGGTGTCTGTGCCATTGTGTCCATGTCGGTGTGTCCCCATCCCATGTGTGTCCATGCCGGTGCCCGTGTTTCCGTGCCGTGCTGGTGTCTGTGCCATTGTGTCCGTGTCGGTGTGTGTCCATCCCATGTGTGTCCATGCCGGTGCCCGTGTTTCTGTGTCGGTGCTGGTGTCCATGCCTGTGCCGATGTCCATCCCGGGTTTTGTTTTGTCGGTGTCCATGCCGGTGTGTCCATTAAAATCGGATGCGTGTCATATGCGTGTATATTAGATGAGTGCAGGTCTTATAGTGACAGTAGCCTAATAGTAAACATGCTGCCGCTTGTCCTTAAAAGGAAAGTTCAACCAAAAATGAAAAATGTACTCTCTAATGATGTTCCAAACCTGTATTTTATACTTTGTTACATTGTAAGGACATTATTTTGGCTGTAATGCTCAGTCACTTGCGAAATAGTAAAACCAGCATGAAAAAGAATTGTGATAAAATCGTGAATTGTGATTTTCCTGAAAAAAAAAAAAATCGTGATATGATATTTTTGACATATCGCCCACCCCTAACCTGTTGTTATTATTAGCCTGATATTTAAATGTACATTTCTGATTTAGATTGTGGATTTCTCAACATGAATCAAGGCGTATTAAAGTCTTTCAAGCATTCCAGCACTTCTTACACTCCATGTGATGTTGAGATATAGGCTACTGAATTACTGCACAAAGCAAAAACATGTGGAATCCACCATAATACTCTGAAAGTTGTTGTTCTACATTCAACCAGTGACAAACAGCTTGTATATGAATAGAAACCCATCCCAAACATGGACTTGAAGCTATATTAAAAGTGCATTCCCACAATCTTGAGGGAAATGTAAATATGGACAATTAGAGTGCAATTTGTGGGCCTAAGCAAACAGGAAGGAAAGTCTTAAATCTTGAGGGCGTCTTCCAACTGTCAGGGGGTTCGGTGTGTTGTAACGGGATGAACGAGGACAGGGCAGGGAGAGACCCAAATGAGCCAGGAACGAGAGGCTGGCGCAGTGCCAAACTGAACTCGCTGACTCCCCTCGAGCTCTCCTAAAATTGAGGCCAACATAACACCATGAAGGCAGCTGAGGATTTCACATGACATTTCCTTTATAGTATACATCCAAACGTGCCCTCTACTCAGAGTTTAGTCGGCTAGTGTTTATAAAGAACCAGAGGGTTGAGTACCAAATAAGGCACAAAAAGCCACTAAAATGAGTGCAGTACACGTTATGATATTTAAGAACTATTTCCGACCAGATATAGAACCATATTTACGCTTATAAACTGACCTACTGGCTGTAAATAAAGGGACTACAACAACTTGATCAAAAACAAAACCTGTGCTGCCATCTAGTGGCTATTGACTGAACAGTCTATGCATTAGTTAACAGAAAGAGCTTATTTAAAGGGACAGTTCACCCAAAAACAAAAATTCTGTCATCATTTACTCACCCTCATGTTGTTCCAAATCTGTGAGTTTCTTTCTTCTGTTGAACACAAAAGAAGTTATTTAGAAGAATGATGGTATCCATAAAGTAAATGGTAGCCATTGACTTCCATGGTATTTTGTTCCTATGGAAGTCAATGGCTGCCGTAAACTGTTTGATTACCAACATTCTTTAAAATATCTTCTTTTGTGTTCAACAGAAGAAAGAAACTCTCAGATTTGAAACAACTTGAGGGTGAGTAAATGATGGCAGAATTAATTTTTTTGGATGAACTATGCAGGAAATATCGTATTTACGAGCTGAATGTAACAACAAAGTCGTAAATACAAGTTTACGAGTTGGGGGCGTGTCAGTGGGTGCGCGATGACGTCACTTCACCCCCCGGAACACGCCCCCTCAGCCAGACTGAGTGGCAAAACTTCCTGCAACATGACTGGCAAAACAAACGATTATCTTCTTAAATTAAAGGCAAATGGACTCGACAGTTATTCTTACAACTTACCAAAGAACCAGTAGTCCATGGACATTAACATGTGGCCAGGAATCAGGTTTCCTTACATTTATTTGTGCCTGATTTCGACGCCTGGGAAACACAAAGTAAAGCCTGCGAACGCTTTATCCGCTAGACTACACTATAAATATACAGGTATATATGTAATGTAGGTAGATCTAAATCTGGATGATCACTTGGATCACTGTTATATTGCCATATCGCCCAGCCCTAAAACTTATTAAAGCATTAGGGAATTATAGACATAAAATTATACCTTTAAGCTGTTTGGAAACGATGTGTATTGTGAAATAAATTTGACTGGACACTTGGTCGTGCTTCAAGATGGGATAAAGTTGACGAGGACATCATATACTAGTTGTTTCTATATATTTTGTAGAAACTTTTAATTTTATTTTTAACTTTTCTAAGTTATCTGGAGAACTGTCATGCAGTCTATCCATCTATCAACTGGATTTGTCAAACATTATCCAAACAATGTAAGGCTCATCATAATGGATGGGAAATATTGAATTGATTTGTCAATACAAATGTATGACCTTGAGTATAATTTTACCCACGTTTCTGGAGGGCCACCACAGCCCTGCTCCAATAGTTTTCAAATCAGCCTGAGGGACTTGATTAGCTGGATCATGTGCGTTTAATTAAAGTTAAAGCTAAATGGTGCAGGGTGGTGGTTTTCACCCTTTTTTTTACAACATAAGCTAAAAAATTTATATTAAAAAATATAATAGTATTGTAATATAACAATATAACAGTTTTGAGTGCCCCCCCCCCAAAAAAGCAAAACATTATTTGTTCTTTATTTTCTAGAACTAGAGTTTAAAAACCTTGCTGTGTTTTTGTGTAGTTAAGTAATCTTCCTCCAAAGAACGTGACTGAACGACGTAAACTACTTCCCAACTCGTACATATGAACGTCTTCCCAAGAGGACTTGAACACTCCCCTAAGAAACATAATTTGGACACACAAAATAACACTTCAGAATAAAAAGCAAGTTTTCCAAGAATTTTATTGAAATACCAAGATAAATTTCAGTCCCGGTCCCTTGTTATTTCAAAAAGCGCGCTTTGGGTTTGAGCGTTGACGTCGCAAGCCTTCGTCCCAAAGCTCCTCCCACTCCCTTTATTTTTCTTTTCTCTTTTGCTAAAACAGCAACATATTTCATCTGATGCAAACCTATACAACAGGTCATTTGGCACATTTCCCCCCCCCCGCCCGGTTGTCTCGACATAGTTTGAAGAATCGTAGCAGTTTCCAATCCAAACAAACGTCATTCGTATTTGTCGTTGAATTGTTTGCAGCATTTTCAGACTGTTTCTTCGGGTAACGTAAAAGACCGTGATTAAAAAAAAGAGAATTCTCAGGACTAAATATCTGTGGTTTACCTGGTAAATTTGTGATTGAGAATTGTTGATTTAAATTTCTCAATTGCTTTTAAACAATCGATTCAGAAGAGTCAAATTTGGCTTTATTTCAATTCTTGTAATTGCGCTCCTTAAAAATCGTAACACTAAACTAATGCTGGCCAGGTAAATTCGGGGCAATTTGAGAAGTATTTGGCTTCAAATGCTCTTGAACATTAAACAGCAATGTAAAACCGCTCTAAACACTGGCCTTTACCCTTTTTTATGTCTTCAACAGTCAGAAAGCATGCATACACAGACAGACAAGGCAAGTGTCTCCTTGCAACAAAACCCAGGTAAGAGTAACAGCAAGAAGCTGAGCAAAGTGCTGAATTTTAATATTTAAACATAAAAAGAGTTCAGATATCAGAAGTACAACTGATGCTTCAACAGGACCTGACAGATGATCAACTTGTGGTCGAGCTTCCACGAGGCGGATGCCACAGTAATGCGAGGAGCACGTCAGAGGTTTGTAATGGATCCTCCACGATGAGATGCCTTAATGGAATTTAACAGTCATCTCATAATGAAAATACTGTCTGAAATGGTCAAACGCCCCACAAATACTCAGTATTCAAGAAAGCATTGAATTGCTAAAGGGTTCAGACTGTGAGCGAAGGTTGCGTTTCTGCCATTTTGTCTCTCCACCAACCAGCCCATTGGAAAATACCATAGGGCTACGTTAAAGGGATACAATCACCATTTTCTGGAAGAATACCAAGTAAGTTTGGCCAAAGACGTGATGTTACCGTCACACTCGTAACTAGCAATACTGGATCACTCTAGATACCTGAGGGACGACGCACGGCTCACGTGAGGCACAATTTCGCAAGATTTGCCTGCACTTTACAACCACACCTGATTCATGATTCAATATGATGAGGGTTGTGATAAAGCAATATTTTTCATTCAAAAGTATGTAATATTGCAAAAAAAAAGTGCCGACACCGACCCTCACTTCTGGAATGGCAAGTTAATCCGAAAGCATGGAGCTTTACCATGGCCGTCGCTTAATACTGATTCTGTCAAAGCCTCTAAACAGACGGTGATCTTCCTCGGATAGGCATCTGATTCATGTCCATTGCACGTGGTCTAGAGCATTGCACAAAATAAGGAGCCAGATAGTGCCGTTTCAGACACTACAGCACTCTAAAAAAAAAAAAAGAAAAGAAAATGGGGAAAGTGTACTGCGATAGGGATCTCTTGAAATCCAAGGCAGCTTTTGCATAAAATACTGACTGATTAAGGAGATAAAGACCAAAGGGACGGGACGAGATGTTTAGCACTCAATCTGAGGAGTGTGAAATAATCGGACTGATGTATGCCTATGGAAGACTGAAAAAAAAAAAAAAAGAATGAGGAAAAATAAATATAAAATAAAATAAAATAGTTTATCATTAGGACCTTCCATTTTAGTACATACAGGAAAATAATATCCACTTAACTTCTTTTTTCTTCCTTTTTATAAACCTTAAACTATTAGAATCTGGGAAAGGCTGTTGGTCATCCTCGTTCGCAAAGCCAGGAAAAAAAGCTTCAAAAGAAAGTTTTTCCTTTCACACATTCGAGAATGGAAGGGAGCTGGCAACCAATCCCATAATGCATTAGGCTACACAGGTAAGCATGGCTGAGTACGCCCATGTCCCACGTCCCATAAATGAAATTCATGGGTCTGTATGGTCCTTACTAGAGCACTTGGCCCACTACAGAGGGGGGAAAAAGAAATCAGTTTCGTGGCATTTTACATTAGAGCAACTTGTTTTAAGAGAAAACCAAGAAAAACAATAACAAAAAAAAAAAGAAAAAAATCCAGAGTTTGTTTCTTTTTCTCAAGGGAGAAAGAAGCAAAAACAATGAGACAAAAAATATTGTTATTAGTGCCAGTTTTGAAGTTGCTGTTGATCATATTCTGCTATCAGTTTTTTAATATGTGCCAGTTTGTTGTGTAGATATTCACAGCGGTTCTTCTCTTGGCTATAGTTTGGATTAGTCTGTGAGAAAAGAAGAGAATGTGATCAGTATTTGAAACGCAAAGTATTTTTTTTTAACAAAAAAAAGGTGGAAGAGACTGTCGGTTTACCTTTTTGATTTTACGATACTCTTCAAGTATCTGGTTGTGGATTGTCTGTGAAAAGGAGAAACAGTTCTTTTCAATGCTGTTCCTACTTGAATACAGTAGTTTCAAATGTGTTATAAGATCATAAACAAAAGAGTTTGAAGACAAGCTCTATGATCAGCTTCTTTTACTAAATCAAGTTAGCGCTTATAACACAAAGTATGATTGACCAAAGTAGTAGCGGTCAAAACTGTTCAAGACACTGTAAATTTCCTCCCTTGTTTCTGCCTTTTTTGTTGTTTTGTCAAACCATATTGCTTAATTTTCCTAGCCAGATCTGGTAACAGTTTTACAGCTACAATGCAAATAGCAGTTGTCACCTGACCTGTAACTCTCAAACTGGCCGCAATCCAGCGTGATAACTTCATTATTGAGCCCTATAAAGGATTATGACTACGTGTAGGAGAAATAAATGATGCCTCACGACATTCTGCTCTGGTTATTTAACATGATTGCCTCTAATCAGTCAGATGATTGTGTTGTTTATTTCATTACTCTCCCAGACTAGATTGGGAGAGGCAAGGAAAGAAAAACAGTAACAGTTTCCAATTTATCAAGATGTGAAAATTACAGTAGGACCCTGGATGAGTCAACTGCCCTCTTTAATATTTTATTTTCCGGAGGAAGACATGGCTACTGGGATCAGGCTGGGGCCGACAGTACATTAATAAAAAATTAGTTGTAATCAAATGCGTGGATGAATGCACTGCATTTTTGGTATGGGATTTTCAATAAAGATACCTTGTACTTGTCTGTGCCTTGCTGGAGTTGTTTGAGCTCTGAGTCGAGTATAGTGAACTGTCGGGTGATGCCCTCTATCCGTGAGTGGAGGCCCCGGTACTCGCTGTACTCTGAGTTGAAGTCAATCTTGTAAGTCTGACGTTGCTCTTGCGAGCTTATCACTGTGTATTTTCTGTTTAGGAAACCAAGCGGAAAAAAACACCAGTTTTATAAACTTCATAAAAGTTTAATGTTATTTTCATCCTCTTTTAGTTATATAACGCAACTTTTTTTCTTTTAAAAAAAAAAAAAAAAAACCTGACGCAAAAGCTAAGTGAAAAGACTTTTTCAATTTGAAAATGTACAAAGAGGTGCTTACAATAAATAGTCTGTTGTCTCTGATGAAGATGCAGGAATACTGGAGCTGTTGCACGTTCCGTTTAGACCTGAAAAAAAATTTAATAAAAGGATTTCAAGGACAGTTTTATCCTGCAGACTGAGGGACAAGGACAATATGCCATGACGTCAGTCCACACGTATGCTGGGAGAGGGAGAAAACTGCTAAAACAATATGAAGGATGTGCAAAACTATACATGTAATGTATCTGCTTGTTTTCCACTCTTTGGCCACCAGGTGTTATTGAAGCCTCGAGAAATGAACCACTTGGCTGAAAAGCTTCAATGGGGCTTCATCTCGCCACCACTACTTGCTGTTGTTAGACTACTTATCAAATATTCGATGGATTGTCTGAATGACTTTTCCACTAATTGACCTTGCTAACAGGCCACGCTAGATTTTGGGACTATTAATCAACTAGTTGGTGAGCCGTCTGAATAATTATTTAGCTAATTAACTTCACTAAATCAACTAGTCTGTTGTTAGACTATTAAATCAAATAATTGATGGGTTATCTGAGCGACTATTCAACAAATCGACCCATCTAACAAACTAGGTCGGTTGCTGGACTACTAATCGAATAGTTGGTGTGTTGCCTGAATAGTTATTCAGCGAATGACCTCACTTAACCCTCCATGTCGGATTTTGGACTAGTAATTGCCTACTTGAATAGATGTTCAGACAGCCCACCCCACCAATTAATCGGCCTCACTAACGACTAGGTTGGTCGTTAGACTAATTGACTAGTCAGTGAGTTGTCTGAGCGATTCCGCTAATTACTTCACTAACTGAATGTGTTAGTTGTTGGACTACTTTTTGTTAAATTGATGGGCCTCCTGTGCGACTATTTAACTAAAGTTGGTTGTTTATTAAATCAACTTTTTTTAGCCGTTTACTTGTTTGCTAAACATACTCTTCAAAATAAGATCCGAAATATAAAATCTTTTGTGTCCTAGATCTAATTGAGATAATAGACTAAACTCAAATGGGACAAAAGTTCACCTGCTGCATTCTGGGGTGCTTTCTGACATCATAACCCTTGACATTATAAATTATTCAGAGAAAGTAATCCGCACCTGTCCTCCTATCGCTTGTTGTGACATCACAGGTTTTCCTCTGATCCAAGCCATGGTCTTCATCAACTCTCCTCTCCTTCTTCATGTCCCGCTCTCGGTCTTTTTCCTTAGACTTGTCTTTGTCCTTGTGTTTTTTGGACTTCTTCTTAGGCTTGCCATGCAGTGAGAGTTGAGCGGTCCGGGTCTGAGATCCGTCCAGGCTGCTGTGGGTTGGGGACATGGATCCCAGAACTTCATTTTGCGTTGTGGAGCGAGGGGCGAATGACGGGGGCTGACTCAGTCTTTCCGCCACTGCCGCCTCTAGACTTTCACAGTCTCTGCCGTTGGAGTCGTTGCTGACATCCGAAAGGGGGTCGAAGGGTCGGGGGATCTCCAGCGGAGGGATTTGAGAGCTCGACGACGTCTCTGCTGCTTGAGAACTAGAAGTAGAAGAGTCCTTACCATTGGATGAGCTCAGTTTGCCGTTGATGAGCCCTGTAGACTTGCTAGCTAGATGCGATATTCTGGGTTTCTTATTGGCCAGGGGATCGATGAATTCTGCTGCAGGTCGTTTCTGTTGGCCACGAACAATGATGGTTCGTTAAACTGGGATGTTATTAAATAGTGATTAAATGTCGTCTACTAGTAGTGCATCATTTTGAATGATGAATGATTTGATGTAAGACAAATATGGGAGCAAGAAAGGATTAACCCTTACATATTTCCTCATAACACAAACAGATCCATCATAACAGTTCTATTCCAGCTTTGATGGGTCTAAAACGAGGCAAAAGGCTGACCTGAGAGGGTGAGCTGCTGGCTGGCTCTTTGTGCGGGCTGACCGGGCTCTCCACAGACACAGGGGCACTGCTCTGAGGCTTACACAGTTTTCTGTGGAGAATGTAAGACAAGGAATCATCAGTTTTAAAAAGAACCAAGGAACAGCCTCAGAGAGAGAGATCAAAAGAACCCGACTAATCCAGAAAAGTGCTGCAGACTGTGCTGTAAAAATTTTACCTTAATTGATTTGCATGTATAACTGAGATATTAATTATTGAAGCATAACACATCAAAATATCTCTGATAAAGACCCATCTGAACTTGTCTTGCAATTGATAAGCAATTTACTGATAAGCAGATGGTTATGCGAATATCGTATCCACAACATTTTTGACAATTCCGACTAGTCTTCATGAAGATAGAATACGATGAAGCCGTTTAAAATGTCACTTTGGCAAACGCATTACTGCACTAAATACATTTAAATGGCACAGTAGGAAAACAAATGTATTGACCATAAGATTCTTAAAAAAAAAAAAAAAAAAAAAAAGATTGACCAACTTGTGTGACGTATATATCATCAGTTAAAACAACATATACATCAAAATATGGGCAGTGTAAATACTAGGGGTGTAACAATATATCGTGTCACAATACAAAAATAAGTATCGTGGAGTATAGTGTATAGTTCACCCAAAATAAAAATTAATGTGTGAGAAAAAATTCAAGTTTACAGAGTTTTAGTTCTACATTAAACTACTATATATATATATAATGTTGAAAATAATGTAGCTATAATAATGCAATGGGGGGAATATTTATGGGTCCTGATAATGCCAAAAGTCTTATGTTCCCAGTAAAAAGTGGCCTACATTATTTTAAATATATCTAGTCAGTGGAAGAGTGCAAGCATATTCTTCTGAAATAATTCTGTATTTATTTTCAGCTTCAGAATCATGAATATTTTTATTTTTTCTGGTATCCCTATTGTCCTTGTGCATTGGGTTACCAGCCCCAAGTCCAAGCCTATTTATTTACACCCACAATGTAATATCAAAATTAGTATTTTAATCAACAGTACATTTTTTGTTAACCTTTTATCATATGTCTTGGAGTATCACAATAATATCGTATTGTGAGTTCAGTATCATGATATCTATCGAATCATAACATGCATCGTTACACCCCTAGTAAACGCATAAAAATTTGTCGTTGGTCAGAGTCATGCGAAACACCACCACAGAGAATGGGCACTCCAATCACTTCAGATGATTTAATTTTCCATATAAATGTGTATTTTAACATCAAACATGGTAACTTAAGTGCACTAAAATAATAAAATCAAGCAATCAGCCAAAGTTCATAATGCTGCTTGAGGTCAAGTGCACTGAGGGAGTTTGTGTGCATGTCAACAGGGGGCAGTACGACACGGGACAATACGTCCCGATAGCAGGCCCCGCCTCCGTCGAGGGTGCATGGACAGGGGTCTATGCCTGAGAGTAGGTGGGTGGGCATGAGTCGCTATGGTCTCGATCAAACTGCGTATGCCCATGCACGGACTGGCCTTGGACCTGGACCTGCGCCACCCACACACGGATCAGCATGTGCTGGAATAAGGTTGCATCACTAACCTCCCGACTGCACACAGTCACGGCTCTTACGTGACAGCACGTCGTTCAAGACCAGATGGGAAAGTGGGTGGGTGCAAGAGGGGGGTGTGTGGATGTAAAAAGGCCCGTCAGCCGATAAGCTTCACCACCAGTCTCGAAATGCAAGCGCGTGTAATGTCTTCCACACGGGTGTTGGGTTTGTTTCTGGCAAATATTTTCATTTTGTTTTGAACCGATATCACAACACCATGTTCTCCTCGGTCTAGCATGTAGCATGGCCTCTCTAAATTTAGCTTCCAGGGGTCTCACACCACCAGAGTTCATGGGAACCCAGACGTTTCCATGTAAAGGCACCCACACACTACAAAATAATCGGGCTGATTTTGGGCCAAATTCTCCCCTGACAATCCTAGGTAAAGTCACGATAATCTTGCGGGCCAGCCTTGAGTAAATAAAGCTGTACAACTACTGAAAAGGCAAAAAATTTCAAGCAGTATTGCAGTTGAAATGCGTTATGACATGGAAAGGAGTATATTGTCGTGCTTATGCAAAACACTGGCACATGGCAGAAAATGAATACTCAATTTTTGCATAAAAGTGTGTATATTGTGAATGACATACAAACCTACTATCGAAGTATCATCTTGTTTTGAGAACATCAAATATTGAGATGATTAATTTAAATTACCCTTTAATTTAATGATATAAAACCATGTAATAACAATATATAATTTATAATAAAATCATCAAGAAAAGAGTCCTTAAACTTTACTGCAAAATGTATATGTATAAATGCACCACGAGTGAGAAACACCCCCACAAAAAAAAAAAAAAAAAAAAAAACCCAAAGAAGAAATGAAAGATAATTCAGTGTGGATATGAAAGTCACTGAAGCTTACCGTGCAAGAATTCTCTTCAGAATCTGCTGGTCCATCTCAGTGTAACCAGGCCAGTCCTTATGAACTTCCTTAAACAAACAATCCTTCAATGTGAAGGTGTTGTCCTTACTATTCAGGTTAGCCACCTACACAAAAAAATAAATAAAACACAGCAAAATGAAACAAGAGGCTTAAGTCTTTGGCTCTCTAAAAATAAGCGCTGTATTTCAACACCAGTGCAGAAAAACAAACAACACTACAACAGCGTGCTGACAGCCTCTGTATATTACTGTACATGCTTTGGCTTTATGCAGGCCTGAGTCTGTCTATGTTTTGACAAATGTGTCTAGGTTGAGCCATTATGTCCAAGTAGAGTTCAAAAACACGATTTAGAATGGGTCAAACAAAGTAACTACTTGCATATTACTTGTACTATTTTTACAGCGTGCAGTATGGATATCGTGTTTTGCGTGTAACAAAGCTATCAATTAGTATTTCTAGTGCTGGTTACGAACCTGTTGCAGGAGGCTGTCCAGTGTCTCCTTGTCCTGAGGAGACAGGCCTTCTTTCGTGAGCCGCACCAGCAGTTCGGGTTTGCGGTAGGGCTTGAGGGCCAGTAAATGCACTAGCCGTTCCCTCAGCGGCCGGGGCGGGCTCTTTTTCTGACTGCTGGAGATGATAACCGGCCTCGTGAGCCGCCGCGACAGAGCCACATCTGACAAACCCGTTATCGGCTTCCGGATCTGTACACGCTTACCTGAACAGTAAAGGGAAAAGAGTTGGTCAAAAAATTTTTTTATGTTAAACGAACAGAGGGTAGTCTCTTGAATGAGCAAGTATTCAAGTATATCAAGACATCATTAAAATGGTCCATGTGACTACAGTGGTTCAAATGTAATGTTATAAAGCGACAAGCACAAAAAGTACTTGTTTAATGGCATCTTTATGGATGAAGGTCACTGAGACTCACTGAGACTAATACAGCTATTGATGAACTTCAAACAATCCTCATATAAACCCATAATAGATGTCATATTTGCCTGTGCCCTTCCTGTCTAACATTGACAGAACAATATACAGAAATTGAATAAAGTTCTCAAACAGTCTGCACGGCATAAATAGATTAAATAGACTAATCCTTAAAGCTACAAAAGTTCTTTAGTCAAGAGCAATTAGTGATTTTCTCTGTTCCCTTTGTTCTTTGATTAACATTAATGCCAGAGATTTAGTGGCTGCTGTCCCTTTAAAACCAGCCGCTGCTGCAAGATATCTCACACGCGCCTCATTCACTCAACTCTCCACGTTCATTTTAGACTTTATTTAACTTAAGAGTGCTCTTATGTTATGAGGATGCTCGACAAAACGTGCGTTACTGTTCGTTCAAGCCAAGTTCAGGTTCAAAGCATTTGCATGAATAAGACCAGGATCATATAATGTAAAACTAGCCAAACGATGAAAATAAAACTTTCCCATTTTTCTGGTCTAGTTTTATTCCTGTTATTCCTGCTGTACAAAATGCCCGCGTCACCTCCGCATCATGGCAATTCTGCTCCAGCTGGAAGCAATTACCAAACTGGCTCCGTGTGTTTATCACACTAAGGTACATATTTTGTGACAGCAAATAAAAATGATTCATTATGAAGGCTATATTAAAATAAATTGATAGTATAAAATACTTCAAAACTATATCTACATTTTTAATGCCTGTAGGATTCAAATGTAATGCTTTTTAAGGCCTTAATTTTCGCAAAACTCATTTAATGACTTTTAATGCCCCGCGGAAACCCTGTTTAAGGACCCGCAGGGACCCTGTAATTATTTATTCCAATTTGAGGGGGGCACATTTTTTATTTGACTTCACTGGCACATTTGACTTAAGCTAGTGATAGTATTGTGCAAGTTACAGAGTACTCCATATAACATTTTCAGTGAGCAATAATAATAACCAACAGCTTCATTAATTATGTAGCAGGCTGCAGTTTCAGACATGTGGAGACGAACTGGCTCTGATCGCAACCCCCCTCTTCCACCTGTCTGTGTGCACCATGTGTAAACAGATGGGATTTTGACCAAAACGAGGTTCTTCCGCTCAAGCCTTACAGGAACAGTCGCATACATTCAAATGTGGCGGCCCAAGATGCGTCAAACCTACCCACGTATCTCCCGCCAGGCTTGATGACGATGGCTCCACGGCTGCGGGTCTCCTCCTCGGCCTGAGCCATGCTTTGCCTGGCTTTCTGGTAGGAGTCGTCAGTGGCGCATACCGTGATTTTGTCCTGGATCCCTCCGAGGCAGTCCAGTTGTATGCTCCCTTCACTGGACAGAAACCAAGCCTGTCAGACACTCCAAATGGCACCGACTACGCCACCTTCTCACCAGTTATGCATTTCAAATGTGTTGCAATGGCTCATTTACAGCCCAGGTGGTTGGATGGGCGTCCTCTAAAGGGCAACACCTGTAGAGAGGTTCTTTACGGACAGCTCATCCACCCTGAAACCCTGTCAAATGCCTTTGATCTGCTTGCCCAAAGCTTGGCAACATCTGATCACAGTTAAGGCACATAGTGTTTTCCCACTATGCCTGTGCAAAACAGCAAGTTGGCAGGTTTTCGAAAGTAGTCGGAAGGAAGCCCTGTAAAAATAAGCTGCTAAAGTCACTGAATATGCATATTCTCAGCAGACAACTAGAAGTCTGACAGTAATGGTCTTGAAACGTTTTGATGAAGCAAGTGAATTTGTTGCGAAAGCGATGCTATGATGGCTGATGCTACAGATAAATTTAGAGAACTTCATGTAGAGGGTTTATAGTGCACTGACAATGTTAGTAGGGCTGACTAGATTAGGGCTTTTTTTTTTTAGGGTTAATATTTAATGAAATTATATAAAACTCAGTTAAAATATTCAATATGCATAAAAATAATTGTAAGTATCATAAATTATGGAAAAACTACACTACTGTGTGTGGTTAGTAAGATTTTTAATAAAAGAAATTAATACTTTATTCAAAAAGAATGCATTAAATTGATCAAAAGACAAAAATAAATAAGATAATTTTAGATGAATGGATAAAAATCGGGCAGCGCAGCTATTTTTAACATTCATAAGAAATGTTAGTAAGGATGCTGAAAATTCAGCTTTGTATCATAGGAATAAATTACATTTAATATATTAAAGTTATAATAATTTCAAACTTACTGTTTTTACTGTATTTTTTACTAAAATGCAGCCTTGGTGCTTCTTTGGCTTTCAAAAACAAAAATCTTACTGAACCCAAAATTTGGGATATTATAGAATTTATAATTTAATAATGTAAAAAAAAAGTATACTTAAAATATATTTAATAAAAAAAAACTCAGTCAACCTAACAAACCATACCAAACTGGCACTTGACACAGGAGTCATGTGATCTAGTGGTTGAAGATATAGGCTGAGACCATCCGCTTAAGTCTGACACCACGCGTCACTGCTTCCGGTTCCAAACGCTCTACCACACGCCCCAAAACAACAAACGAAGCTAATATACACTCACGATGTGATGTAATACTACCGAAAAATTATAATCCTAACCTTTATCTTCATAATGAAATCCAAGATGGCCAGACAGTGATTCATCTTTTATAAATCATGTCTGGGACGCTGAGATCACGGAGACTGTAGTGTACACCGTACGTTTTTAAATGCTTAGCTTAAATGTGTATTATGAATAAATAGTGCTCATAAACAGCTTCTGAGATAGTATTCTCAAGTGAAACGAGTAGAGGCTTGGACCTGGAATGAGCATTCCTTACATCATGATTTAACAAGCGGATAAGATCAAACCCCAAAAGGGTGATCCAGAATTCAAGGTCTTTGTCATTTACTTTCATTGAACAAAAGCTACAGCTAAATTGACAAATTAGCTAATTATGTGGTGCAACTGGCTGAAGATGGTGAAAAGTTGGACTAACTGTTCATTCACACAAATCAACAACAAATGGCTTCGAAAGCCTTTTGTTGTAGATTTGTTGTAGAAAGAGAAACTCACGCAACGTAACGCCTGAACTTCAGCTGACCCTTTGATCTTATTGTGAACATGGGAGGACATGAACAGCAGCAACAGTATGCATTCCCAGTTTCCTCCTCATTTGGTTGGACAATTGGCCAAATTCAATTTATTCTCTCTGTTCTGGTGTTCATCCAGAACTGAACAGTAGCGAGAACAGAGAAAGGAACAGATGGCGCTCGTAACGATGCCATGGATGCAAGTTTTTTGACGTTGTCTGAAGAAATCAAATCAACTGTTTTCATGGTTTTGTGTCTCCTTTCAAAAAGACAAACGTACTTGTACATCGGAAATCGTTACACTACCTTGAGACGGCATGAATCTGTCTGAATAAAAGATGTGGTTTATTCTTCTTTCTTACCTTGTAATATACTGCTGAATGCAGTCGAAGCTGCCCTGGGGGTTGTCCTTCCCCACGTTGGACAGGTAGAACGTAAACGTTCGCAGCTCATTTGGATTCTCTGACTGCGGTATTGAGATTTTCTGTTGACACAGAGGAGAAGAGCAGCCAACATAAGCATTGAGACAGACGAGAGAGAAAACCCTGTTTAAAGCAGCTGGCTAGACCTAGTACAAAATGGATTACACAGATCTACTTCTATAAAAAGGTTCAAGTTCTATTTTCAAAAATAAATGAATAAACAAAATATAAATATGAATGAATTAGGGCTGCAACAACTAATCGATAAAATGTATTATCGATAATGAAAATAATCATCAACGCTGTGCTCGGGAAACCATAAGCCATAAGATTTGCACTTAACCTCTTTTAAAACAACTGAGGTTTGTGGCCCTAAGGGGCCCTTCTGTAATCTCCTTAATGTGCAACCATGCCGACCAACCCCCGGCTCCAGCAGCCGTCACACAGGTGTTTCAGCAGCACACCTGAGAAGCCAGCAAACAAACGTGTCTTCAGCCAAATTACACCCATCATCAGAGCAGCAGCTGTCAAGCACAGATGCACGGCTGGAGAGCACGGCCAATCATTTCACAGCAATTTCCTGAGATTCGTCTTTGTGTGAGTGGCAACTCTACCTGCCTTGTTCCTACTCATATTTTATTTTTTAATTTCTCATTCAACAAGAGAACTGTGATCTCATCCACAGAGATACACAAGCACATTGACATTGTGCACGCAGCAGGAATTCTCCTTAAACTCAGCAAAAGCATACCTTTAATATGGGGGGGGGGGGGATTAAATATAATAATAAAGAAATAAAGTATTTGTATAATATATTTGTATAAAATGTATAAATTTAAATAGTTCCGGCCCAATGCTGTCCTCCACACAATGTACAATATAAAGGCTATAAAAACAAATATAGTGAATGTATCCATGTAGACTACGCTATACATTAAGTGTTAAAATATAACTTTCTATAACCTTTTCCCGCAGAGGCCCAGTGAACAGTAACCCGACAACATGCGTTGAGCACTGGCTCCGTTTACCCAGGGTTCCTCACCCGTGTGTGGCCTGCCGGTGGCCGACTGCAAATAACAGCCAGTGTCCGAGGCTCACACCACCAGCCCGAGTGCTCCCTCGGCTCAACGCTTTACTTCGCTGGCTCACACGCCATTTTTCACACTCCCACATGAGATATTCAACAAGCAAAGACGGTGGGTCCATAAGCTCTGCTGCCACTTACAATCACTCCGTGGTGTCGCAATAAAAGCTGTTGATTTACATTAGCAGTTACGGCTTTTATTTTGTTGTGTTTTATTATATGCCTTGGCTGAGACGTTGCAGTTTAATACGCTTTAAGAAATACAAATTGCAATTCATAGTTTCTTCATTCAGAAAACATGACGCAGCTGCAAACCTCACTTTCTAGATGCGCTGTCACTGACTGAGAAAAAAAAACTCACAGAGAGGAAAGGCTCTCAAAGGAAGAGCTTGCGTCATAGGCCAAAAACATGATGCACTTCAAAAGAACAAAATCTAATTTTAACAGTCAGTGCAATTAACTTATTGAAAAGTTCTTGTAGATGGTAATACTTTAAAAAGTAATTTATTCCTGTGAATTTTCAGCATCATTACTCCTGGCTTCAGTGTCACATGATCCTTCAGAAATCCTTTTCTCATTCCACACATTTCTTATCATCAATGTTGAAAACAGCTGTGCTGCTTAGCCTAATATCTGAGAAAAGTTCAAAAGAGCAGCAATTATATAAAAAAATCTTTTGTAAAATTATAAATATCTTTACTGTCACTTTGGATCAATTTAATGCTTGCTGGATTTCTTAACCATCAATTCTCTGGACTTATGGTCACTTCACCATTGCAAAATGCTGTACAAACCACTGAGCCTTTTGGATCTCCCAAAAGGTTATGAATCAACTCATCACAAGCAGTGAAAGAGCGTGACGTTACTGGAGTTTCCCCAGGTCTCAACTCTGCTCCAAACCAGGAACAAAGCTTCTTCTTACGGCCATGTGGCGGCACCTCTGCTCCTCTGACAGGATGCTGCTCATTCCTGGACAAGAACTTTGCCTTGCTCATTCAGAAAGGCCAGGCTGTCCACGTAAAGCTCATGGATGCACCTGCCCTTTGCTAATTTCAACCCAACCAATTGGTTACCAACGCAAGGCTCATGGGCCTGCGAGATAAACACTGTGTCGAGGAACATGCGCGACTGGCCGCCTCTCCATCCTTTCTGGTTCGCTGCATCCAAATAGCATTTCAAGGTTTCTCATGCTGTCTGCCTGCTCATATTATGCCACTAAAAGCTCTGATACAGCTTTAATTCGACAAGCAAACAGGCAGTCTTATCTCACATGTGACGCAGTGAACCGTGGTGGAGTGTGAACATGCAGTTCCTGATGAGTCAGTAAATAGATACACCATGAAGTGAAATCCTACTGATGATTTATAGACAAACCACTACACATCCCAGAATAGCAAGCATCTTTAACAACTGACAGTAATAAAACCGTACCATGGTATGGCAGAAAACTGTTTATCTGGTGCCACTTGAGTTTAAAATTAAAAGCTCCAACCCATGTTCAGTGTGCAAATTGAACAAAGAAAAAAAAAAGTCTGTGAATTGACTTGTACCTGAACTTTAAAAGGGGACTCAACACAGCCTTCATTTGAGAAGGGGATGAAGCAATATTGCAATTTCAGCTATTTTGACAGATACTTTGCCAAAGCAATGGTGCAAAACACAACGTTAAAGAACTTAAGTTAAACAATAACTGATATATTGCAAAGTCTATATTGTCTTATAACAATAAACTAAATATATATTAATCATAATAATAATGGCCAATAACTTAGCGATATCATGACATTTTTATGGTGCGTTTCCTGTAATGTGTAGTGATGCACCAAAATCCTGGTCAATAAGCCAATAATTTTAATACACAAAACGACAAATTTATTTTAATTTTAATAATAATAAAATACATTTCCGATAATCATTGGTCACCAATTTTCTGGTATTTAAAAGTTATGTATATTGATTTTTTTTGGTATTGGCCAGAATTATGAAAACAAGCAGCCTGTAGATTCTACTAAACTTCTCCGTGTGTGTCCCACTGAAGAAATAAAGTAATATCGGTTTCGAAAGACATGAGGTTGAGTAAATTTGTCAGTTTATTGGCTAAATGTCTGGGAAACATACGCCTTAAACACCAATTGTTGCAAGTTTTAGCATTAGGAGAGAAGCAGCCATGTTTCTGCATGTTTACATAAGACTATTTCAGTTTAAAGTCACCGTGATCCAGACGTTGCGACCAACTTTACTTCAGTACTGTGTCATTTTTCTGAGTGAAACTGAATTTTAAATGAAAAAAATAGAGGGCGTGGTTTGTCTTTTCCTGCTGGGAATTGATTGATCTAGAAAAGAGGGCGTTCCATTCAGCTCATGACAAGAAAGGCCATTCTAGAGGGGAAGTACATTTTCAGATTTTGATCAAAGATAACAAAAAAAATTAGTGAATCAACTTGATCAGCACAGATGAATAGTTCACCACAAGACTAGTAACGTGCACTAAAAAAGTAAATAGGGGTCAATTTTGATTTCATGCCTTCTGAAATCAGTGCGAGGCAGACAAACCACATTCTTCAACATGTGTAGATAACAGCAACATGAACATTTACTGGGCCATTTGCTGTCAGGTCTGGGTTGAGCTAGAGCGCATGAAAAAAACAAAACCAGGCATACAAAAATCACGTAGTGGGTTTTGATAACAGAAGAGGGGGATTCATTTGTCGTCAACCACTTCCTGTACAGTATGTCTGAGAAAATGAGTCCCGACCACTGTCAGTTTTGAAGAGTCGGAGATCTACACCAATGGCTTTCTATGACTTAGCATGGATTCACCGCTGATTTTGCAACAGTCAGCAGAGGATACTGTGGTTTCTGCGATTTCTGCAATGTGATGACTTCCAGCTACACAGTCAAAGTCTCACTGCTTCCGTATTACCTACACAACCAGGACACTTCACATGAACTGGGGAGAATCCCAGGTTCACACAAGGTCTGTGGCTCCATGATGGAACATGACAATCAATGTTTCAAGTGGTTTATGGCCCCAAACAAAAGGTCGAACATTGTGCATACTCACCCCTTGGTTTCCTGTGAATCCTATTAGTGGTTTAGCAGTCAGGCCCTGCAAAACAAACAAGATAAATTATTCATATGAGAAATCAAAGTCAAATATATAATTATAAAGTGTGCGTATGTAAATAATTATATTGTGATCACATTATTTATATACCACATACATATACATTTATAGTAATAAAATATACATATTTTATTGTTTTATGCTGATGGCGCATGGTTTTGAAATTATAAAAATGAGGAATCATAACCAGATATGTTTTATGCATTTTAAGCTGACAAGCACTGGCATTTCCATTACTCAAAGCAGAGTTTAAATTTACAAGATGCTCTCAGATACTTCAAGAAGGAATCAAACACCAATAAACATGCAGACTGTTTGATCAACACTAGAAAAGCTCTACAAAGTGCTCCATAATACACTCCCGAAACCACGTCTGGTATTTCAGATTTCAAATACAGGACGTGCAAGTGCAATAAGAAGACGCTTTACAAGTAATTCCTCGTTTGAGCCATGTGGTTTGTTTCCCAATATAAAGAGCTTTAGCCCAGGCAAGAGCAGAGTTTCAGCAGGCACTCAAAGACTGGAGCATGTGCCAAGAAAATGAAAAGAAAAAAGAAAATACCCACAATGTCATCAGATCAAACCCATGGCACTCAGTAAAGGCTAGTTGTTTATGACATTTATATAGAGCGTTCTGGAGTAATTGCGTAGTGGAGCGAACTACATCGGCTACATGGCCTTGAGTAGCGCAGACAACTTGAATATGAAGGGTTCAGCTCCGGCCATCATTGTCTAAAGCAATCATGCCACCTACGACCCACTTCATACTAAATAACGCATCTTTTATAGACAAGTATTCATCAACAAAGCAATTTCAGTAAACACACTAGATTCATCTGAGGCTGACAAAACAATCTGAACGCGAGCACTTATAACGTTAATGCTGGAGCTGGAAAAGGCCAATTGTTCTGGTCCATTCAATCAGCCAATCAAATGGCTGAATCTCAAACAAGGTGCTTTGGTGCTAATTAGCGAGGTAGATGAGCTGGAAACGTCTGGCTGGGCGATTCAGATCGAAGTCCGCAAAAAGCGCGACATAGGAGTCTGAGAACATCTTGTCTGGTTAGTCGCACCAGTCACTGTGGGCTCGTTTCTCGGAAGGAAGCATTTCTCAAACCACTGAGTGTAAACAAGACATGTCGCACTTCCTTCCTCAGATAATACCGTTGTTCTGGAGAAAAAAGGGAAACTAAAAGATTATACCAGTAAAGAGAACTAGGTGTTTTGGAGTGATAGTAAAGATGTTAGCCTTGTTATAATGACAAAATCAGGCAGCCAATCAGATTCCACCCATTTTTCACATTTATTTGCGTTTGTTAATCTATCATCACTACCACTGATAATCAGGGTTTAGTGTTTGCTCAAAAGGTTTAGTTTTCTCGACAGTAGTTGACCTGAAAGGTAGACTGGACCATTGAGCAACAGTTCATACAAGGGCCAAACGATTAATCATAATGCAGGTCAATGGATGAAATTTTTTTTGTAACTACTAAGTATCACGCCTTCACACCAGCTGAACGTATAATCAGTGTTTGTACAGTTCATCTTAAGCTTTTCACCCCTGCGAGAATATCCAAGAGTCAACATGACGACTTGGGTAGCCGAAGTCACAAAGCAGGTAATGCAAACTCATCCAAATCTGGCTTTCTAAAAACATTTATAATATTGACAATGTACAGACGTAAAACTGGTCACGATCTCAAACATTCCGAGCTCAAATCGTGAGACTGCAGTAGCATGTCATCATGGCTCAGTTCATCTAGTTTGGCAAATTGTACAAATGCATTGAAGCGCTGTGCTCGGTCCATGGGGTTCTGGGTCACATCAGGAAATGAATAAATCATCCTTTTGATTCCATCTGTGACTGAGATGCACGTGTAATGAAGACATTACACTGCAGGCACAGGCGGTGTATGGCAAAATCCAATGCGATAGTAATTACCGACATCTGTACATTCATAGAAGTCAGGACACAGGAAAAATTAGCTTAATGTATATTCTATATGGACAATGTCGAGTCGTATGCACGTAATAATACATCAATTCAGATTAGGCCTGGTTGTGAAGGCTGAAGAGTTTATTACATTAGGGCTCAACAATAAGGATGATCTGATGGCCTGGGGTCAGAGTAAAAGTATTTCAGGTCAGTTGATGGCAGGCCAAAAAATTAATATGGAGTCTATACAAATTATTCACAAATATTTTTTTTAAAATGATACATTTTCAGAAAATCAGTCATATTTTTTGATTAAACTATTTTTGCAATATTTTTTTATTGTAATAAAATATGGGGTCAGGGAAAAGGCTGAATACTGAACGTCTGAACTACAGAAAAAAATCCTTATTGTCCACGCCTGTTAGTTCCTTGATCAATTGAAATACATTTAAGAGATAAACATGACGATCAGATCTCAAAAGCGTTATAAATACAGGCAACAACCCGAGTCGGTCTCTCTCGACAGCCCTAAAAAGAGTGCAACCCTCAGCCTGTTCATTTGAATGGGCTGCTGACATGTCACTATTCACTGGGACACGAGCCCAGAACGTTCCACAGAGCTAACCTTGGGACAGAGGATGGCTCCGGACCAACACTCACAGTCGGAACCCCAGCGGATCACACAACACGGATCTAGGCGGAGCACCGGCACCAATTTCGGACAACGCTAGATATGCACAGATATGGACATTTTGACCTCGAACATGACTCATAAGTGATTTGTTGACCGGTATAATAATAGCTGTGTAGTAAGCAGAAGCATATTGATAAATTAGATTTCTATATTTTTACCTCAGATATATTTATTTGATCTAGATTTATAATACCAGTCCCCATAACAAAATAATCATCAGTTTCAAGCATCCCAAAGCTGTGGAAGTGATTCAGCAAGGACACCAGGACTCATAACAGCAAAATTAATGAAAAACTTGTTTTTAATGAGCATGATCTATTTTCAGGTTTGAAATATGACCTTTAATCCACAATATGCAAATTAAATCATAGTGAGGAGTGAAATGGTTTAACAGCATTAAAAAAAAGAAGTGCAAAGTGCAGTGGTCTCATGACAGCCTGACATTTCAGAGTCATATTTGGCACTAATTTTGGTTTCCCAGGCCCTAGTTTCAGCATTGAAAAATGTAGAATCAGCATTCCTTAAATATCCATGACACAGTGGCTGACCTCCACGTGAATCCAGTCCATCATACTGCAGTCAGGTTGAGCAACAAGGTTTGCGATTAATGCTGTGAAGAATGGCTCATCAATGGACAAAACTAAACTGGCTTGGTCTGAATTCATGTTATTAGAATGACATCTTGGCCACATGTCATTATAAATACATTATACTACTACTACTAGAAAAAACAATCTTTATTAGGATGAGCAAACTCAAAACATTGAACCAAAAATATGAATAAACAGCAGTATTTAACAATGATGCGATGAAGAAAATACAATGACACAAGGAGACTTTAGTGAACTCTACCGAGGAATGAATCAGAAAATCTATGTTTGGACTACCCAATTAAAATGAGTTATCCGAACAGTGATTCACTAAAACTGATTAAATGAAATGATTCAGATTTCCCAAAGCCATCTGTCAGACATTCTCATTACTGGAAAGGTTACATTTATAAAGATTTTTTAAAGAAAAATAATAGTTACACTATACTGAAAAAAATTAGTTAGCTAATAAGCTACTAGTAATAGTGCTTAAAAGTCAGATAATTTGATAAACATGTTTCTCTGTGTTCAACAAAAGAAATAAAGTCATTCAACATGAGGGTGAGTAATTTAATTTTGGGGGTGAACTATTCCTTTTAAACTACCTGTGAACTCGTTTAAGCACCAGGCTTGGAACCAGTCAGATAAGGCTATCGCTTGAGAGACAACAAATCGATGGCAGTCACCTGTGGAACTGCAAAAAAAAGTGCAAACTAAGAGGAAAGTAAAGACTCTGCTGTTTGTGCTTCCCCTCCAGTGTCACTTAAGCCATTACGTTGGTCGATAACACCGGACACCAAATGCAGAAGCAAAACACCCACCATGTAATGTAGTTTATCCATGAAGGAGTAGATAAACATTCTCAAGATCATTATGTCACTTTAATGACGGTTACTGCAGGCTCCTGACCGAAGACATCTCTACAGGAACGTAATGTAGAAATTCACACGATCCAAGAACAACCTCTGAATTACTTCAACTATTGACACCTTAAGACTCTGTGCCAAGGCTCCAACTTCCTTTTGATGGCAAATCGAGTCCAATTTGATTTTTTCTTCACCATCAACATGTCAATTTGATACCAAAGGGACTAATCTGAACACCTTGTAAATAAAATCATAGTTTATACTATGCACCGGAATTTAAGCGACTGAAAATATTCGGCCGAATATTTTGGCTAAAATAGTTTTGGTGGGCCAAAATATTGATGTCAATGGTTTCGGCCCTTGATAACTACTTAATCCGAAAAAGAAACTAAACATTTCTCTGCTGTTGAGTTTCAGTGTGTATTTCATGCAGTTCAACTGAAATACTAGTGTTCGGCTTGTTGCCGAAGAACTTAACTATGACTGGTTGACTATGACTTAGTTTTCAACTTAGTTTTGGTAAAAAAATAAAATAATTGGTGCATCCACTAGTTTATATATTTACATACTAAAGAATTGACTTAGGCTACATCTACATTAATCCGGATACTCCGTCCACACTAGCATTTTCAGGCGTTTTCCACAAGTTTCTCATCTACACTGAAACTTACTGCACATGCGTTAACCCTCACAAAAGCTTACTGATATACAGATGGAAAGATAAATCAAGTTTAATGTTGGCAGGATCATTTTATTTAGCAAAACATCTCACCATTCACTGATGCGTCCAGGTCGCACTCAGTAACCATATGTTCTAAAACAACTGCTCATGTATTGCCGGAGGACAGCAAATGAGAGTACATTTTCTGTCATCTTTGCAGGACTGTGATATGTGTGTGCAAAGTAACATTTTAGCAACTGTGTGAAAGTGAATAGCACACAACAGGCACAATACCAGTATAAACATGAATATCTATTGGTACAATATGCGTCACATGACTAAACATGCCATCGTTTTCAAATACCTTCGTTTTCACAGTCCACACTAACATGTGAAAACAGCGTTTTCAACTGTATCCACTTTGGAGAGCGTTTTCAAAAAGCTTTTCTACTCCGGACAAATTGCATTGTAATATTTCGATCATTTGAAATGATTGCAAAGTCTGTAAACAGGACGTTAACACAGGCCAGAGATGGGACACGCTGAAGACCGCGCCAAAAGAAATTTGCTTAAAGAAATTTGTTGGCAACTGGTATCGGACAATTTGCTTGTAAAATCGGAATTGGCCATGAAAAATGATGATCGCCAGATCACCAATGACGACATAACTTAGTGACCGTTCACATGAAAATTTAAGCTCTGTGTCCCTCTCATGTCATCCAAACCCTTATGACATCCTTACATTTTCATGTGAACTATCATTTTAAAGAGATTTTGAAAACTATTTTTCAGTTACAACAAACAGAAAAAGCAACAGTGTGATGAAGTTAAAGATGCCACAACACATTTCCCTATTGACATTCAAACAACAGGCCAGGGCGGCCCCTGTAAAATGGCTGACCCATTTATTTGCAGAGCCAAGTCATTCTGATTATCACTGTTTTTCTCTCCAAGCATCAAGAACTAAAGAGGTAGGCCCAGCTCTTATCCTTATACAGTATTGATAAGATGCGACAGACACAAACTACTTTTTTCCACAGGTAACTAAGATGCACACGTGATGCAATCTGGCCATCACTGGCAGGTGCGAAAAATGGTTCCTTGCGATCAGAATTTGTCTGAATTAAAGGGGTCCTATTATGCTTTACACTAAACTAAAGTTGAAAAAGTGGAAATGTTGCTGTTTGAGCATAAAAAAAGATTTTTTGATCCTTTACGGTTTGGATCACCTTAGTTTTCCGACAAATATCACGATTAAATGGTGGATAAAATCGCATCTATAATGTATAAGAACATTACAAAAACATACCACTCTGAAACAACATGTGAAATCCATGCTTGCATGTTGTGTGCATGAAATCAGTTCTGCATGATCCTCCTGTTCATTAACATTGTCAGGGTCTGAATCTGGCTCGAATTGGTTTGAAATTGTATCATACATAATATTTACACTAGAGAAGAACTTGCAGTTATGGAGGAGCGTGACATTTCCCGAACACGCGCTAAGTGTTGCCAATCACAACACACTGGGCCAGCTAACCGATCACAGCACATTTTGTATTTCCGAAGGAGGGGCTTCATCGAAATCGGAGTGTTCGAGCCAGACTGGGAGAGAGGAACAGTAATAATGTTAAATGTAAAAAATAAAAATACGTTTTTTGAACAATCAAGCATGAAAACATTCTAGTACACCCCAAAAACAAAACTACAAACTTTATAAAAGGGCATAATAGGACCCCTTTAAGCAAAGTTTCCTGTGCTAGACATGAACGAGATCTCAAATCATGTAACTTAATGAGGACACATGAGCTATTACTTTTCTAAAAGCCGGGACACACCAAGCCGAAGGTTGGCCGTCGGGCAATGCCGTTTTTGAGCATTGGTTGGCTTATTTTTTTCGGCTCTTGTCAGACGCCATTGTTTTTTTTGTTGGGACGATTCAGTATGCTGAATCTGCGTTAGGCCGTCGGTGAGAGAACTCTGATTGGCTGTTCAGCTTAGTGAACGAGTCAGTGCACGAGAATAAAAGTGATGAAAGCGAGAATTCAAATGCAGACAATTTTCATAATACAATAACCCAACTGGAATGAAGAGTAATCAGCATGATTGATATTAAAAATGACAAAAACATATTGATACCAGCTGATAGACAGATATTTATATGACAAAGACAAAAGGCACAGAACGCATGTTCTAGTTGAGAATCACCTCCAGTCCCTTTGGTGTGTTCAAGCGCAGATTTTTGACCGAGACGCAGCTGATGAGAGGCGACTTATTCGAGTTATTTGACGCCGGCTTGGTGTGTCCTGGGCTTAAGAGGTCAAAATTATGATTTTCACTAAAGATGCACTGATATTAAATATTCATATAAATGTCTGAATAAAATAATAATCTATATACATTTATATACACAAATAGATTCCTATAAATTCCAATAAACAATTGTTTAAATTAACTATCAATTAATTGTTAACCGTAACCTCTGAATCCGAAGCGGGGGTGCTACTAAGTTATCAGGGTACTTAACTTGGTATCATTGCTTAACCTGCACAAAATAGGCGTAATTTTAAAGGGGTCATCGGATGCAAAATTCACTTTTATATGGTGTTGGCATATAAATGTGTCTTTGCAGTGTGTGGACAACCACCATACAATGAAAAAAAAAATGCATTCACTCCTTTTTTAATCCTGAAAAAGTCTAAATCTCAATCAAGCCATTTAGATTTTCTGAGCAATATGATGTAATATTGCTCATGCTTCGCCCACGACCACTGAAGGACTGTCCCGTATTAGCATATATCCGCCCTCAGACTTTTGTATACTGTTCACCAAGGCAGGTTGCCAAGGCAGATTATGTCTTGTGTGACACCCCCCATGGAAGAAAGGGGTGGGGTGAGCAGTTGCTCATTATCATTTAAAGAGACATGCACCGAAAAGAGTCGCTGTGAACAGAGCTGTTTTTGAGGAGGTAAAAAGGGAGCCGTTTTACACAACCATTGAGGAATTTTAACCAATGTATGCTACAAACTTTACATGAAGACCCTAAAGAATCACACCAACTTGTGGAAAATGGGCATCCGATGACCCCTTTAAAGCTTAGAAGCTTGGCTTTACAATATAGGGAATCACGTAACAAGTCCTTTTAAATTTGCTGACATATTAGAAGTGCTCTATTTCATAGCGTGAAAACATAACTGCTTTACATGAAAATGTGATCTGTAAAATCACAGTACATAACAGAGTCATATATCACTGAAAAGGTCTAGCAAATTTGTTTTAGTTAAAGTCCAAACTATACCAAGTATGTTTATGAAAAAGTGCCACCGTCAGTCTTGATTTACCACGCGCCATAGAATAGGAGCGCACAGCTGAAACAGAGCTGGAAGAGCATCACTCATCAACCAGGATCTTATTACTTGTTTATTCTATGTAGTTTTATTGTGGCGTTTACACAAGTAGTTCTTATGTTCAGTAAAATCACTTGTTTGGAGTGTTTTTTTTTGGAACCTGTTAATTATGTTTCAAAATGAACGGCTAGCCCACCTAATCCATTGCATGGCTTGAAAACATTAGGTGTGTTTGACAAAGCGGTGCTGCGTATTTCTTGCGGTACTTTGATGTTATACACTGATCGGTCTATCAGTGACCGTTCCAAGCTTGTCTGCAGCATGTGTTTTTTGCATGTCACACACACCTCAAAACTACGCATTAATGATACACATACACACACACAAAAAGTTACGCATTACGTATAGAGCTGGTCCCGCCCCTTCCGCTAACCCCACTAGACCTTTAGGTTGAAAAATCGTCAATGCAAGTGAATGGGAGAAAATCATTATTTTCTGGTCCCGTTGTGCCATGAATGTGAACATATGTTGTCTGTGAATTTTTAATATAACTTTTCGTGTAAAGAATGCTACAATTTAGCGGGTAGAAGTTTGATACGGTTAGACTTTGTGTGAGAGCACTTTGTGGACTACAACTCTTCGCTGCTTTCGACGCGTTTGAAACGTCAACACCACTCGCACACGGACACTAGCTCACGGATCCCGCTAAACATGGCTGTGTCTTTGGTGCACTTCACCGACTTCTTTCAGAGGACAAAATCGTTGAGGTTAGTGAAAACCACGGGTAAGTCATCTTTATGGGGTGACGTCACATAGGCGACATGTAGTCTTTCTCGTTATGTCTTTTCCACAACTGCTAGCTGAAGAATCATACCATATACTGTCAAACTCGTAACATGAAAAATTATATAAAAAATTCACAGACAACATATGTTCACATTCATGGCACAATTCAAACGGGACCAGAAAATAATTATTTTCTCCCATTCACTTGCATTGACGATTTTTCAACCTAGAGGTCCAGTGGGGTTTTACGGATGGGCGGGACTTACCAGCTCTATCCACAATTTGTATATGCTGTAAACAACAGAACAATAACTTGAATTATTAATTATTTAAGGCTACACATTTAGAGGTTCACATTACCTTAATTTTTTAAAAATATATTATTCATAACAGTCCATTTGAAAAAGGTTATGCTGTCAATTAGCAGATAGGATTCACAGTTTGTGAAATCCAGTAAGTACTTAAATACAACGTCAAAGTATGTGCACGTTACACAACACCCGTCACATAAGTAGCCAACATGTTTCAAAACACGAGACGAAGGATTTAACAGATGCATTAAACTACTTTTAAGAACATTGCAACATTTCAAATCAACAAGCTCTTCAGAGGACAGTTGAGTCGAACACATTTAAATGTGTGATAGCTATAAAATAAAATGGCAAAAAACAAATCAGAAAAAATAAAATGACCATCTAGACAAATTTCTCATGAGCAACCAAAATGCCCTAAGCAATAAAAGCTAAAGTACATATGCAAATATACCAAATGAAGACTATCCTACTCTAAACTTACAAGTAGCATTTATGCACTCTGCTTGAAAGCTAAAAATACTCCAGCAAAGCTCCAGCCTCCCTCACAGTGTCACATGTAGCCAGTCGACTTGAGTTCCACATATCACATCTAAAGAATACGCCATATTAATCACTGCATAAGAGAACACTTAAACCAGACTTAGATAAGCTGACATTCACTGTTTTATCCAACTGTTACAAACAGCTTGGGTGTAGGCCGAAAGTTGTAATTTTATTCCTACAATCCCTTTTTTCTGACATCAGAAGTGTGACTCAACTTCCACTCTAGTTTGAATACGGAGAGTCTTGGCCTTTGTTGAATTTTGGATCGAGTTGCATTTGCTTTATTCCACCAAACATGAACCGCGCAACACGAGGGTCTTCCTTAGATCTGAAACAGCGCGGACAAATCAATGCATGTTATTAACAAATATCATCCACCTGACCAACCTGTTGTATCTGCAACAGTTCACGATCCTTTCATCCAAAAGGTGCCATTCAATATGCCATATTTGCTTTTCAGATCAGTGGACACTCAACTGGGCTTCTTGAAGATGTGGCAGCCATGTTTACACTCATCATGATAGATTCCAATGGCATTAACAACTCACAATCTCAAAGACACAGATTCACTGCTTTGCAATGTGGAAAACAGCGTCCAACTAAAACTGGTGGGTTCAAATTACACTTAAAACTGCTGAATACAAATTAGAAGCAGGGCTGGTTTAAAAGAGAAACGATTGGTCCGGGCTCATAGGCTGAAAACAGCATCTTTCATATCTTATCCAAACTTCTACAGCTTACATTAAGCACTCGTTTCTGGTTTAAACTTTAGGACTTTTATATTCAACAAACAAATGTTATCAATGCAACGTCATACGTTCAGTTAAACCCTGACTGCCTTGCATTACTTTATCTTTTTTTTTTAGTAGATAAGCTTGTTGGCTTGTAAAAATGGCCAATACACATATTAAAAACAAATCAAATTTAAAAAATTATAATTAATGGGTTTAATTCCACTGTGACAAATGTCCATTTTATTAGAAAATTGACTAATGAACTAAAATAAAATATGAAGACTGATTATATATGCATGTATGTATGTCTGAAAAAGTACATTTCATATTAAGTTACATTTAATATTGCATTATTGAAACATTAAAAAGGGCCAAAAAAAAAAAAAAAAAAAAGTTTAAATCAGTGGTTCTCAACCTTTTGGATTCCCTTTTCATGATCTTTAACTTAGCAATTAAGTAATCTTGTGGTCCCTTTCTGGGCCCCTGGTTGAGAGCCAACATAACTAGAAAAAAAATGTCTATTCATTATTGGAATTTCCATGACTTTCCCAGACCTGTAAATCGCAATCCTACAATTCTCAGGCATTTCCAGGTTCTCCAAGAACCTGTGAACCCAGTTGCTTTAACCCAAACTAGACTGTCCGCCACCAGACCAACACATAAGTTATATATATTTTTTAATTACCTGCTGTAGGTTTAATTAATGGTTTTGTTAGTGTATGAAGTGCTTAGTTAATAAGGAAGGTAACGACAGCAAATGACAGGGATAGGTTCGCTACACCAAAGTTCCTGGTCGCTTTAAGGGGAATTTGTTCAGCTGAGAGGGTGATTTGCTGTCAGGCAGGGAAATAACTGTCGCCTGCTGCTCACTGTTAGCCTGTTAGCAATGTTTATCCAGCCTCGCGTTGCGGTCGACGCGCGTCTTACCTTGTTGCTCTGGTAGTCTTCAAATGCTCGCAGCGCGCTGTCAGTCAGCTTGACGTGATAGACGGAGATGTTGCTGCCATTGCTCACTCTTCCACAGGACAGTCCGTAGCACTGCTCCTCCTTCAACGCCGCCATCTTGCTCGCATTTCCCACCACGCTCACGCGCCTCTGCCGTGAACGCAACAAGCAGCTCGAGTGAGGGAAGGGTATGATTATTCATGAGGCGTGAATTACGTACAGGCGGGAGGGGGCGTGGCTTCGGGGTAATCATAAGAGGGATGGCCAGTGATGGGAAGTCTGGCTCATTTCCGCGATTCGGTTCTTTCGAGCAGATCTTTTCAAAGAACCGATTCGAAAACGGTTCTGCTGTTTTTTATGTGATTACTGATATATTACAAGCTCTAAAAACGCAACACATTTGTATCTGTGTATCTTTTCGTCTTCTTTGTTTTGTTGTTTCCATGTTTATATATATTGCCTTGATGATTTGACATTTTGTATGGTTTAATAAATTAAAATAAAAAAAACTTTAAAAGCCACAGGAACATACTGCTGTTAATAACAATTGTGTTTTATTATTAAGGGCGTTTATAACGTCTCAATTCGGATTTTTGCTGGGATTAAGATTTTTTTTTTTAGATCTTGTTTAGATCCTAAATCTTACATAATTGGCTACACAAAAGTAAAATTGATTTACTTTTAGTTGAAAAGTCACTGTTATGCACATTAATAAAACAGACAATCAAGCCATAAACATAAGTTTAGCATAGTTGGCGAATAAAGTAACTTAATTTGTACTTTTTTGCCATTATAGTTCTTTGAGTGAGTGGATTTGAGTAAGAATTATTGACTCGAGATCCACTTAGACCGATTCAGTCCAATTAATGAACGACTCGTTGCGAACCGTTTCACTGAAAAGATCCGACTCGAACGAACAATTCTTTCATGCACTGGACATCGCTAGAAATAACAGATGAATGGCGTCATTAGAAAGAGCTTTTAAGCACTATGTTGTCCTTACTTTCCAAATATATATCAACAATAAGACAAACGTATATGTTTAGCAATTTTGATTTGATCATGTTTGGCAGTGTTTTTGTACACTGGAAAACTCTTGGTTGGGGGTGGGGGAAGGTTTTGGATCGAACGCTTCACACTCAGAATTGCGTCAGAATAACGTCAGTGTCTGGAAAAAAACCCCATGAATAGGGAATGCCCCAAAAGACTACAACGAAAGGGATGAGGATGTTATGCACGTCAAATACATTCTTCATTTCATCAGAACGCACGTGTTAAATAGATTGTTCATTAACGTTCACATCGAATCCATACGTCATAAATGAGTATTATAGTAGTTAATAATACAGCGCGTGCAAAGAACCATTGTACTGCATTATTATGTTAACAGTTCACTTTTGTTACCTTTCAACCAAAAATATTTTCAGTAGAAACATTTTCAAGAAATCACTTTATTTTCAACCATATGAACAGAGAGTGCAAAAGTATATTTTAGGATTTACAAAACAACTTTAAGGGGAATGCTGGAAGTTATCAATACTACAAAAAAATGGAATGGGGAACTGAGACAATCAACATAAGGATCAATGAAAAAAAATTATGACAACACACATCTGTTCATCCTAAATAAATAATTCAAATTAAATGCACAGAATTCTTGTAGAAGCTGAAAAATATTAACCGAAAAGGTCTGTATGACTTTCCTTGCAGTGTTTGGTCACGAAAATATGAAAATATTATTGAGAATCAGACATTTTACGTCTTTAACACCGGCCCAGGGATATTTTGGAGACTATAAATGGGAAGAAAGTGTGAAAACGTACCACATCAGTGTAAGGACTTTTAAAATAGTGTTGTCTTTTGCATCAGAAGCTAAAGATACCTGTAGATACTGCAAAAGAAAAGGCATACAATCATATTCTTGAATGTTCACAAGCAAGTTTCAGTTCACCAAAATAAGATTACGGAACTTCACAAATGTTTTTTTGCAGTCGGAGTTCTAAAGCAAAACACAACTGTGTCCAACAACCTGAAGAGCATCATTCTGTACATCAATACATTTCTTCATTATAACTAGGATCCTTTCTGTACATATATAGGAATAATATAATATTTCTCACATCTATTTCTTCCCAGCTGATCTTTCATGCATTTAAAGTAAAAAGTGAACACCATTTAAAACCTCTAAAGCATGATGGAGGGCAACAGAACTTACAACCAGCTCACTTTCACTTATATTTTATAAAAGATCAGTAAGGTGTTTTGAGGGCTTGGCATGCTCAAAGTCTTGAGCACCACGTCATCCATCATGTCACAGTAAATTTCGGTTAATTTCTAGCTGCGATGACAACCGACAAAGCTACACCTCCAATCGCGACGGCTGTAGCCCCAAAAAGCCACTTCCAGCTGAGACTCTGTAAAAAGATAAATACTTGATTACAAGAAATATTTATTACAAAATAAAATTGGTCATTATTTACTCACCCTGTGGTTTTAAAACTGTTTATTTTGAAAGCTTTGTGTGATGAACAAATCAAAATTGAATATTTAATTCGCTTATTCATTTTCTGCTCCAGTGAGGTTTGAGTCATTGAGGTAAACAGGAGAATCAGAATAATCCGATTGGTCAGTAAAACATTAAGGCCGATTTGTAGCAAGATAACTGAAAATAAACGCCTCAAATTAATTATTTGTACGGAGCCCCTAATAGGACATGGTGAAAGGAAAAAAAATTAGATGGGAGAAAATGTATATTTTAATGATTTTTCATTCTCTCGCAAATCTTTTACATTCCCCCACTAAACTGTAAAGATTGGAGGGAAAATGATTTCAAAGCTTTTGCGAGAGAACTTAATTTCTCTGGGGAACGCAACACTTTTGCAAGAGAACGCAAAGTTTCTCTAAGGAACGCAACGTTTCTCTGGGGAACGCAACACTTTTGCGAGAGAACGCAATGTTTCTCTGGGGAACGCAACACTTTTGCGAGAGAACGCAATGTTTCTCTGGGGAACGCAACACTTTTGCGAGAGAACGCAATGTTTCTCTGGGGAACGCAACACTTTTGCGAGACAACGCAACATTTCTCTGGGGAACGCAACACTTTTGCGAGAGAACGCAATGTTTCTCTGGGGAACGCAACACTTTTGCGAGAGAACGCAATGTTTCTCTGGGGAACGCAACACTTTTGCGAGAGAACGCAATGTTTCTCTGGGGAACGCAACACTTTTGCGAGAGAACGCAATGTTTCTCTGGGGAACGCAACACTTTTGCGAGAGAACGCAATGTTTCTCTGGGGAACGCAACACTTTTGCGAGACAACGCAACATTTCTCTGGGGAACGCAACACTTTTGCGAGAGAACGCAATGTTTCTCTGGGGAACGCAACACTTTTGCGAGAGAACGCAATGTTTCTCTGGGGAACGCAACACTTTTGCGAGACAACGCAACGTTTCTCTGGGGAACGCAACACTTTTGCGAGAGAACGCAAAGTTTCTCTGGGGAACGCAACACTTTTGCGAGAGAATGCAATGTTTCTCTGGGGAACGCAACACTTTTGCGAGAGAACGTGAAGTTTCTCTGGGGAACGCAACACTTTTGCGAGAGAACGTGAAGTTTCTCTGGGGAACGCAACACTTTTGCGAGAGAACGTGAAGTTTCTCTGGGGAACGCAACACTTTTGCGAGAGAACGTGAAGTTTCTTTGGGGAACGCAACACTTTTGCGAGAGAACGCAAAGTTTCTCTGGGGAACGCAACACTTTTGCGAGAGAACGCAATGTTTCTCTGGGGAACGCAACACTTTTGCGAGAGAACGCAATGTTTCTCTGGGGAACGCAACACTTTTGCGAGACAACGCAACATTTCTCTGGGGAACGCAACACTTTTGCGAGACAACGCAACGTTTCTCTGGGGAACGCAACACTTTTGCGAGAGAACGCAAAGTTTCTCTGGGGAACGCAACACTTTTGCGAGAGAATGCAATGTTTCTCTGGGGAACGCAACACTTTTGCGAGAGAACGTGAAGTTTCTCTGGGGAACGCAACACTTTTGCGAGAGAACGTGAAGTTTCTCTGGGGAACGCAACACTTTTGCGAGAGAACGTGAAGTTTCTCTGGGGAACGCAACACTTTTGCGAGAGAACGTGAAGTTTCTTTGGGGAACGCAACACTTTTGCGAGAGAACACAAAGTTTCTCTGGGGAACGCAACACTTTTGCGAGAGAACGCAAAGTTTCTCTGGGGAACGCAACACTTTTGCAAGAGAACGCAAAGTTTCTCTGGGGAACGCAACACTTTTGCAAGAGAACGCAAAGTTTCTCTGGGGAACGCAACACTTTTGCTAAAGAACGCAATGTTTCTCTGGGGAACGCAACACTTTTGCGAGAGAACGCAATGTTTTTCTGGGGAACGCAACACTTTTGCGAGAGAACACAATGTTTCTCTGGGGAACGCAACACTTTATCAAGAAAATTTAAAGTTTATCCAAAGAACGCAACATTTTTGCAAGAGAATGCAAAAGTTTTGTGAGCAAACGCAAAAGCATTTAAACATAATTTTTTTCTCCCGTCTCATTTATTTGCATTAACATGTCCCTTTAGGGGCTGGTAAATTAATTCATAAATCTGACTGATCTGATTAGACTCACTCACAAACTCGATCCATTCTCAGCGTTAAGTTTATAAAATTTCCCTGCCATGCTCATTTGTGTCACCTGCGCTTTTCGGATAAAATAAGTCTTTGATGTCCCAAAAGTGTGTATTGTGAAGTTTTAGCTCAAAATACCCCACAGATATTTTTATATAGCTTGTTAAAGTTGTCACTTTTTGAGGGTGAACAAAAACGCACGGTTTTTGTGTCTGTCCCTTTAAATGCAAATGAGCTGCTGCTCCCAGCACAAGGGGCGGAGCTTCAACAGTTTTTGTGCTTTTACCTCACACAGACATGCACTGAAAATTTCAAAAACTTTTAGCCTTTTATGTTCAAACCGGAGTCAGAAAGATGGAGAGACTCAAGAAGAAGTGACAACATGTAGACAACGTTTCTGAATGGTTAGTTGATGAATTTATGTAGCTTATGTGTAGTTATCTTGTAGTCATTGATTAGCATATTCTGTCTTGATAATCTATAAATCGTGTTCCGGAGAGGGGTTTATGTAAATTTTAGGGTTCATGATGTCACTAACCCGGGAGGAATGCCGTGTAGTCCCTACAAGCCGTTTGTTGTAGTCCTTAAAAAGTGATTTTTTAAGACTTTGAGCGTCATAACTTTGCAGACATTGTTTATGCTCAAACAGCAACATTACACACTAACTAAAGTTAGAAAAGTGAAAACATATTCAACCACCCCTTTAAGAATAGCCACTTACAAGTTTGGAACAACATGAGGGTGATAAAATAATGACCGATTTTTTTTTTTTTTTTTTTTAAATAAACTATCCCTTTAACAGGTTAAGGCATAAATGTGCACTTTATGATTTGTAAACCCCACTTCCTGTTGAGAGTAAACATAGATATGCGACCTCATAACAAAATAAACAAACAGTGCATAGTGTTAAATAGTTTAAATAGGGGCAGTTCATGCTCTCACCCATGAGGACTTGGCACGGTGTTTCTGCACACTGGCGTTTGACGGGTTACCCAGCATCTTTTTATACATGGCCTGTTCGGCTCCTTTCTCCTCAGAGTGTTTCTTCACAAGCTTCGACAGCTCAGCGTGGATGGTCTGCCGAGAAAAGGGCAGAGAGAATGAATAGTGTGTGTGTGAGGGGTAATCGCCAGGCTGATGAAACTTGCTCACTGCAGTACACCAACACATTTGGGCGGTACGCAAATGATTAAACGTGACAATGCTGTTGGAGATTGAGTAAAAGCCTACACAAAAGTTCAAGAATAAACCAATTCAAGATTAAAACTGCATTCACATGCTTTCAAAAATCAGCTGCAATGCCACAGAAGACAAAAGCAGAAGCGAAAACATCTTGTACTGAAGAAACGTGCCTTTATATGGATGTGTCACACATTTCCATTATCAGTTTTCTCATAATCAAGACCCCTGAGCTTCATTCACTCCATGGCTGAGTGAAGAGGTTTAGATCTACTCTGGTTTAAGCCAATGACTGTGCAGGCAATATATGCGAATGCAATTTTGAAAAACAGTTGTTATATTCAGTTTATAGACTATTAGTTTACCAAATAATTTGGAGTCATCACTACAAATGTAAGGTGATTCATTTACAAATTGATTCTTTCAAGTTGTGTAAATTCTTCAAGTGAATCTGAATCGATCATATTATTGACTGGTTTAAAAAAAAAAAAAGGTTTATCAGTTTGTTTTAAAGAATGATTCATTTGCAAACGAAAAATTGGCATTATGATAAAAGAACACTGCTAAATCAAAGCAGTAACCTACAAACATCAAAATTACAGCTCAAAACATGACGGTAAACAATTATTGCTAATTACACAGATTGTCATTATTGTTAATTAGCAAGGACTGTGAATGGCACCTAAAATGTAGACTTTCAGGAGTCAAAGTCAAAATATACCATGACAACCTGCCATTTAGTTGAATTAGCGCTAAAGTTGAATTACTGGCTAATGACTAAAACAAGTAGGGTAAAGACGAACTGACGAGATGGGATCAGAGTGGATTAAGGAATTCTGTACTGGAGCCTCTGTAAAGGCCAGTCACATGAGAAGAGAGGGGTGTAAATGTGCAGACGTAGGTGGCTTGGCAGTGGCAGGCTGGTCATACAGCAGAAAGCCGTGGCAGTCAGGAGCTGTCAGATGGTGGGACACAGGGAACCTCATCCGTCCGCCTGTGTAAGCAGAGCAGGCCAACACTGCTTTAGATATGGCGAGTGTGCAGAGGGACCCGGTTATTTATAGACACGGAAAGAAATGCGATCCTAGAAGTTTTTGAACACTTTGTACTGTGTGCAGACAGGATATTTTTGGGGGTCTGTGGTTCCATCTGCAGGTTATAATGAGAAACGTACGTTTTCTGGACCTGTTACACCGGTAGTTCTCAACAGATTCCAATTTTCAATAAAACACAATTTACCGGAATATATTTAATGAAAAATAAAAGGAAATAAAAAATATTAGTAAAATAAAATAGTAGTTTTCAACAGATCCCAATTTTCAATAGCACAATTTATGATATGTATAAAATACAGAAAAACGTTAGATAAAATAAAACAGAGACAAAAAAGATACAAATAAAATAAGATGTAATATAAAAATACAACAAAATATAATATTTCTCTGAATATTTCAATGAATAAGATAAGATTTAAAATAAAATATAAAATAAATCAGACAAAATAAAATAAAAAATAAGATATACAAATAAAAAATATATAAACAAACAAATAATATTAAATAAAATATATAAATAAACAAATAATATTAACTAAAATATATAAATAAACATAAATAATATTAAATAAAATATAAAAATATATATATAAACAAACAAATAATATTAAATAAAATATAAAATAAAACTATTATCAGCCACGATATCAGTTTACTGAAATCGGTTCTGTTAAATTGTCCCTTGTGTTACCTTGTTACTTGGCTCCAACTTCAAGGCCCCTTTCAGTGTTTTAATGGCTTCAGCAAACTTGCCCTGCAGAGCCAGTACCTGCAGACACAAACACATGTCAGCACTTTTTAATCTCAACACATCTCAAGCTATTCTTTTTGTTTTCCCCCCTGTGCCGTGGCCAGAAACCTGAATGGAACCAAATGACCGAACAACTCGCTTTCGTTGTGTCCAAAACCAGGAGTGCATTACTATTTAATGAGAGTGAGTGAAAATGATACGCATCTGAACCCAGGAAACCAACCTTGCCTTTGCGGAACAGGGCTTTGACATTGTCTGGCTGGTGCGCCAGGACGGAGACGCAGGAGCGCAGTGCGGCTTCATAGTGGTCTAGCTTGAGTTGAGCAGCGGCCATATTGTTGAGACATCTCACCTTCATGTCCAAAAGTTCATCCTCTTCTTGTTGACTGATATCCACTAAAAGATACCAAATGATTGCAGACGTGTTGCAGATGTATTTAGAAATAAACTAAATGAATCACGAATGAAGCAGTATCACCTCTGAAACTGGCTTCAGTTATCTGTAGCGCGATTCCATATGAGTTGACGGCAAAGGCGTAGTCGGCGCGCTGGTAGTGGACGTTTCCTCGCTCTCGCTTTCTGTTGGCCAAACTGATTCTCTCCGAGGGCGGCATGAGCTCCAGGTCTGGGGCGTCATCTGCCGACAACAGCTGCACCTCCAGGATGAGATCAGCATCAGGAGGCACAGGAGGAGTAGAGCTGACAGAACAGAGGAACGCAGAGAGTTGCAATCAAAATTATTCAACCCCCTTGACCTGCAAGACATTTTGCTGCCAAGAACAAACTAGTGAAAACAAAGGCACCAGTAAACTATTATAGAAAGTCTATTAATACACATTTGAGTGATTCTGAGAACGTTAAGTTGATGAGAAACGAAAAAAAAAAAAATCGAATTGGCTCTAAACATTCATGTTCAAAAATATTCAACCCCCAAAAGTCAAGTTTTGTGCAGAATCTTTTATTCTTTATAACCTCCAATTAGAAGCTTCTGTCACCTCTACTGCAATCGTGGCCCATTCCTCTCATGGAAAAGCTTCCAGTTCACTGATGATCTTTGGTTTTCACGTTACCACTGCTTTCCTCAAATTCCACCAAATATTTTCAATCAGATTTAAATCTGAAGACAGCACAGGCCAAGCTTAAGTAGATTTGGATGTATAGTTTGGGATGGCTGTCCTGCAGGGAAGTCCATTGATCATCAAGCTTCAGTCTCTGCACCGAAGGCATCACCATCTTTGCCAAAATGGCTTGATACTTCAAAGAATTCAAGATGTCCTTCATACAGTCAAGATTTCCACTTCCTGCAACACCAAAGCGCACCCATAACAAGACTGGACCGCTTCCATGTTTGACCATGAGTTCTTCTGCTCATAAGTTTTGGCTTTTTTTTGCACCAGACATCCACGGGTCCAAAAAGTTCCAGCTTGATCACATCTCTCCATAAAACATTCTTCCAGAACTCCACGGGTCTATCCAAATGCATTTTAGCATATTCAAGTCGGCCTTTTATGTTCTTCTTGGTCAAGAGTGGCATTCGGCAAGATGTCCCAACATGAAGGTCATGCTTGTCTAGTGTTCTTCTTCTACTCTCAGCTCAAGTCTTTGGCAGTAAATTAAGGGTTTTTCTCATTTGCTCTGATCAAACATTTTATTCCCCTTAATGATATTGTGATTGTTCTTCAACACCCTCAAAGGTTTTCTGGTACAACAAATTGTAAACTTATTAATAAGTCTGCCAGCTGTGTCTCTAGGAACTTTTAGTGTTTTGGAAATCTTGTAGCCATAGACTTCGTAATGAAATAAATCAATTTGTTCTATAGCTATTGTGAGAGCTCTTCAGACTTGGCCATATATGCTACTCAACTTTAGCACATGCATGGGCTAAATGCATGTATGTGTAACAGCACAAGCTAATTTAGTTTTGTTATAGAGTTTCCAAAGGCTTAATTGAGTTTTTACACAATTTTGTACCATACCATACAAATAAGTGACTTAAAACCAGCAGCGTTGAATAATTATGACATAGCTGTATTACAAAAAATCCTACAAATCAAAAGCATTACATTATCACTTTTAATTTGCCATTCAATTATTAAATGCAATTTTTTTAAAAACTCTGTATCTTTAGAAAAGCTTACATTTGTAAATTGTTACAGACTCCAGGGGGTGAATAATTTTGCTCACAACCGTATATATAAACTGTTACCGTTTCTGAAAAGTCTCTTATGCTCACGAAGGCTGCATTTAAAAGTATTTATTTTATTATACAAGTATTAAACAATCATTTTAAACATTACGATTTTATATCAAATTTAAAAAAAAAAATATATATATATAGAATCTAACCTGCCAAGGGCACCATACGTGTATTTAGCACCCGCTTCAATCAAAGCCTTTTCGCCCATTTCCATCAGCTGTACAGTGAGATCCAGACCCTAATTAAAACAGAAACATATGTTTTAATCATTTTAATCATCATAACTGAGGGGCCTATACATATATGAAAATTTATAATATAGGTAATATTTAGAAGAAAAAAAAAATAGACAATATTCTAAAAATTAAATATATAATATGATATAATACAATAATACCTGGAGGACGTCCCCATCACCAAGAGTGAAAGATAAGTTTGGCAGCTCTTCTACCACAGTTCCATCAGTAAGACTGGTTTTAAGATGAATTGTGACATTTTGGCCTCTCTGGGGTCTGCTCTCTGGACCAGCTCCCGGTTCCAGAACTTTCTTTCTAAGCTGCCCATTTCCTGTGCGTTTAAGCAGAAAATGTTTTAAAACCAGCTAAAAATCACCATCGTACTTCACTCCACCATCTAGACATGACTATGCTGTGAACGGATATTTGCTCATTATAGTGTTCATCTCCATTAATTAATGAATTACGGTATTGCTGACAAAATAAACGTACCTAAAACATCCAGCCACTCTTCCGGCTCCGCAGAAGGGGTTTGATCGGCACACGCGTCTGCTTTTGCAGCGTCTTTAGTCGGATTGTTTTTCTTCTTTCCTCCACCTGCGTCTTCTAAAGGTGGGAGGTCGTCATCCACATCCTCTTCCACATCTTCCAACGTTTCAAAGTCTTCACCACTATCGAGCAGCGAGGCACGTCCAGATTTCTTACCCGACGGCGCCACCTCCTGGTTATCAGCCGAGCCATTCACAACCTCACCGTCGGCCATCTGGACTCACGTTCTACAGGAAAAAAAAATAACAAGTTTCCTTAATGTAGATGTTTAGCAGAATATCCAAGCTGCTCTTTTCCATATAATGAAAGTGAATGGTGACCAAAACAATCACGCTCCAAAAAAAGACAAAAAACAACGTCGTTTCAATTTACTTTTGAATGTCCACAACTAAACATCTCCTTCTGTGTTTCACAGTTAAATATGTTTCCTCCCACCTATTGTTTAGCATACACAGTACACACCTTTATGCACTACTTTACATGCGTTTCTAGGATAAGCTCAACGTTTTTTTGTGTGAAAATTTTCAGAGAAAAGGTCAACCCGTGACCTTAAACATACAGTGAAAATCTAGAAAAATCAGCAAACACATTCGCCGCCAACAATCTCTGTAAATAATAAACCAACAGCGGTTGAGCTTTATCTACCAATTTCACAAGCATTTCTACTTGTGCATATTATATAAGCTTATTTATTGCTTTTTAACATTAAAAAAATGATTGTGTAAAGTGTTTATCATACTCCCATTGGCATTCAACTCCCAAAAGCATTCAGCAAGATATCGTCGAAGAAACTGCATCCCTAGATTGAATTTTTGGGAACAAATATTGTTTATACCACTTCCAATTCAATCAAAGTAACTCCAGAAACAAAAAGACTAATTAATTATTTGTCCTTTCAAATTAATAAATGATCATATAGAATACAAATCACTTTTAAAACATTTACATATAAAAGGTTAAAAACTATATAATAGGCTAATTGAACCCTTATAAAAAAACACTGTGGAATGATTAGAGTATTTACATTTCATTCATTGTATTAATGCCATACTCCAAATACTCGCCACATCAAGAAAAAAAACAAAAACATGGTATTACCATGGTACTTTTTGGAAAAGAAACCCTACTTATCATAGAATACTAATAATAAATAAATTATGTATTAATGTGCAATTTAGAAGTGTGAATAGGCTAATTACACCCTTATAAAAAAATACTGTGGTGGAACTATGGTACTAACAAATAATTACCTCATTGACAATCCATGGTATTTACATGATACTTCAAGTACTCGTTATACTAATGTACACGAGCAAAACAACAACAACACGGTATTACCATAGTCATTTTTGAAGAAATCGTAATTGTAAAACTATATCAATTTAAACACAATATAATTTAATGTGCATCTTATAAGTGTGTTTGTCCTGTTGTAATTAGAGTGAAATTTATTCCTGCAGTTTAAGACAGCAATAAACGTTTATTTAATAAGGTCGTAGAGGTTTTGTGTTTAATTATGAGTGGGAGAGCATGCATTCATAAAATATTTTTTTTAAAAGCAGCAATTATTTGCAGAAATTACAGCTTTTCCAGAACATTCCAGCAACTTTGATAACGAGCTCGCGCTCTGCAAGCGCCACAACTCATTGCGTTACGTACAGTGAGAAGACACAACTTTCGATTAAAGGTTTATGTGCAGTAATATGTTTTGAAAGTGTGGTGAACATGAAAAGAGATGAGCCTACTTACCGCAATCTGCTTGGAGCTGCGCAGCAACAACTTTGACAACAAAACAAGATCAATCTGTGCAACTTCCGGGTAAAGGTCAACGGTCAATCGTGACAAGTACAAAATAAAAGTCATGTAGTCAAGGTCGCTGCAGGGGACTTTTATATGAAATAATAACTAACTCTATATATAATTTATACATATAATTTTTATAACAATAATTTTAAGCATTAAATTATATATATATATATACACACACACTTACGTATATAATTTTAATGCTTAAAATGATTGTTTCATATATAAATGTATATATTATTTAATATTTTTGGGGGTGTTTGTTATTTCATTCAAATAACAAAACTGAAACACATAAAAATATCAAATTACATTTATTATTGATGCAATCATTTCTTTTTGATAAGCAAATTTTTTTTTTTTTTTTTTTCTCTCAGTCTAAAGAAACTTTACAATATAAAGAAACATACAAAGGACATATTTACCTACACAAGACACCTAAGGTCCTAGGACAAAGATCTGAGCTACCCTACTATAAAATACAAAGCAAACCCAAAGGGACAGACTGCTTCATATTGAATACTGCCATGTCGCAAGAAAGGACAATGTAAAATTACAGGAGAAATTTCTGTCATGACCCTTCCTGCTTCAAAATACACATTTTCTTCTCAAACGTCTTTCTAATGTTACAATATTATACATCACAACAGAAGTGCAGAGATGGCCAACAATTGAGCAACTTATATATTTCATCCTTAGAACCCTTATAATTTGATGTAAACCGACTCGATATTCTGTTCAGTATCAAAAGCCATTTCCGTCACACAAACTAAACGTTTGAGGAACTTGAGCTTTGATTATTTACGAAGAAATAAATGCATAAGCCTGTTGCAGACTTGATTTACAATAGGGGTGAGCGTCGACCCGCGGTTTTTTTTACAGCAAAAGCATCTCTTTAAAATACAAAAACACAAACAGATTCTTTATAACTTATTTTCAGCTGTACTCATTGGTTGTGACTGACATATCAAAACATGTCAATGATATCAAAATGCATTTTACAGTATTTACAGTAAACCAAAGGTCAGGGGTGAGGGTCAAGAAAGGTTGTGGGCTGCGTACCAGACAAACCGAAGACAAGCACGGAAATCCCTTCAAAATTGACCAGGACGCTGAGCCTGGTTCTCTCAGATGGCCAATATACCAAAATATCCTTAATACTGGACAAAAGGCATTTTAAACTGGGCTGGCAAGGTCGAGTGATTTTTAATGTCCCAAAATATTGATTCATATATCCTGTGATGAAGCACTATTAAATAATTGTAGGCATGAAATGGCTGTTCAATGGTAATAAGTGTCAATTATATACAAAGGAGAATCTCACCAAACCTGTCCAAGTCATATTTCACCCCAAATTCAGAATAAATTAAAGAAAATTATCGTTGCTAATTTATAACAAAAATATATATATTTTATAATATAGTAATTTACATTTTAACCAAAACTATTAGTTACTACTATATTAAATAATAATGTTAAAAACAGTTTAATCTATTTTTAACAGTATTTTTTTATAATTTTATTTTCATAATAGGCACATTCCATTCCAAGTATATACTGTAAAGCAATAAAAGCCTTTTTTATTATGCCAAAAAAGGCTAAATATTCACAGAACATGATAGTATTTGTTGTACTCCCTATATTTATGCTGAATTCTAAAAAAAACAAAAACGCAAAATGTCCAAATGTCATAATACAAAAAAAACAAAAACAACAACAACGGACCTAAAAGAGTCACTTAATTGAATTGTGTTTTTTTTTACTCATTATTGAGGGGTAAAATGTGACCCAGACATCTTTTCATGTGATTTTCCCTCTTTTGCCATGATTAAATTCCTCATTCTGTACCACAAGTATGTTGCCCGCAAACTCTACATTTGAAGAACCTCATTTGAAGAAAGAGATGGGACCACACATGAGCTTCACAGACAAGAAGTGTATTGAAAATATCAATAAGGTCCATGACCCCAAAAAAAAAAAAAAAAAAAAAAGAAGTTATATTTACAGACATGGGACTATAGAGCACAAGGAAACTCGTGCTTGTAAGAGCAGCCTGCGTCCAACTACTTTTACAAACACGTGGGTAATATCTCTAAAAAGACTTGCAAAACAACGTGGCAAACACGTAGTGGCAAAATTACAATGAAGTATCGGCGGAAAATCATCAAGAATGGATGGTAAAAATGTATTCGTTATTGGCTGTATGTGACCAAGCCAAGGATGGAGCAACACGCAATGGCAGTGAATATGAAACCGTCACCCTTTTAGACTTTGAAATGTACTCCGATCTTTAAATACAGTGCCGACGGGTGCATTAAACCAGTGATTGTAGCCACTTCGTTGACATAGACGCACGATTCAGCTTGTCCATCTCGGTAGTGATGACATCAGTTGGATGAAGAACACAGGAAGAGGTATATGCAAAGACACAAAATTCAAACAAAAGAGACAAACAAATACCTAAAATCATGTAAACAGAAGTGTCATTGTGCATTTGAATGTGTGCTTATTCTGTCATTGATGTTTTTGAGATACAAATGTGCCCTTTACAGGAAAATCCATAAAATTATGAGTACATCATCATCATCATCATAGCAATTATGAAAATTATAACAATAATATTATCAATAATATACAAATATAGTAATATGAAACCATTCCTGCCCCTAGCGTCACCAGTTTAGCTTTTTCCATTTTAAAATGTACACAGCAATCAAACAACCACTAGTTTCAGTGTTTCATTGCCGAAAGAAATGATCAAACTGGTCTGAAATAAAGCCACCAGCTTCAATGCTGATGAGCAGCTAGTTATGAAGTGTCTTCCTGGCACAGTCCCACACACACACACGCACATGTACAAACACACACACGGTGGTTCGATCGAGGGCCCGGTCCAGATGAGTCCGTCAGAAGGCTCTTCCTGTGACCCGAGGCCTGCGTCCTTTCGGCTTTGCGCTGGGCGTCCTTCGCTCCGTGGCCGCGCCGACCGGCTGAAGGGCGCCAACCCAGAGTGTTTGAGGGGAGTTGTGGGGAGTTGAAGATCGAGCGAATAAAATAAAAACAAAAACAACAACATGCCGAACGCAGCAGAGACGAGGAGAACAGGAAGTGGGGTGGGGTTAAAAAAAAATCAAAATAAAATAAAAAAAAACAAAATTAAAAAAGAAGAATCACACACTCATCGTCATGTTGGGTGAATACTGCAACGAGAAGAGAGGAAGGGGAAAGTGGAGGGACAAAATGAGTCAATGAAGTTAAGATCAAGAAATATCGTCCGATTATGTTTTATTACAACATTATAATGCACGTGTGAAACAGGTAGTGGTGCAACGGATCACAAAGCTCACGGTTTGGATCATATTATGGTATTTGAGTCACGGATCAGACCATTAAAAGAAAAATGGGGGGGTGGGGACTTTACTTTCCATTTATTTCTTAAAGCACACTTTAAGTACTTTGATACTACATCAAAAACAACTAGCCTAACTAATAAAGTTCAAACATTATTAAAGACGAACAGTCAGTAATAAAATAAGAACAAATATACTAATTACAAGCATTATACAAAGTTATAAATAAAGTAAGGTCTAACAGTAGTATTCAGGTGCAGAAATGTAATTAGTGTTTACTGTATAAATTAAATATAGAGTAATCTTTGTTAAAGATTTTATTGTTTGATTAACAGTGGCAGACAGCAGCAGACATATTTATAGGCGGCTGTCACTTTTAGACCGAATGCACTGATCCAATATACTGATACACATCCAATTACTTTCTCAGCTGTTAACGTTTACGCCATAACCGACTGTGTTTACGAGAAAACTTGCTGAGATGGGTATTTTAACTCCTTTCAAGTGAAAGGAGACAGGAAAGAGGGATCAATTCCATGCTTGAATGGTTTAAAATGGCCTGAATGTGTTCATTGGCCAAACTAAACACGTGCAAATGATACATTTTCACTCTGTGATGCTTGAACTTTGCAATTAGTCCGCGAATCACATGCGTGCCGTACATGTGGGTCTGGTCTAGGGCTGAACGATATTCTGTTTTAACATCGACATCACGATGTGCGCATGAGCGATAGTCACATCGCCGGAACATGCGATGTGAAGGGTAGTAGCACTCATGGTGTATTAAAAGAACAGTAGCACACAGTAAACACGAGTTTGTTGTATGGCTTGTTGCTGCGGTGACATTTGCACGTTCCGCGTGCCTGCACAGTGATTGGTTCGCTGTGCCGCTGCTCACCGCTCACAGCCAACATTCACTGGCAATCCTATAGCTAAAAATGGGCGACGAAGAGGATCCGCCGCAAAAAAAATGATGATTTCGTACCAAAAATCAAAATCAGCTATTTGGAACTATTTCGGCTCCAAAAAGGAGGATGTTGACCAAAAAGAGGTACTTTGCCTGGAGTGTTATAAAGTTGTGGATGGTTGTCTTTTTTAAAAAGTCTTTTGTCTTTTATTTTTCGTGTTCGCATTTATGAGGAAAAAACAATGTTACGTGACAGTTCTCCATTACGGACGCGACCGTTATGATGCGGCACTAAAAGACTGCTTTAAAACTTTCACAGAGACCTCAAACAGAAAGCACAAAGCCTTTCTTTAAAACGAATTTCGTTTTGTATTAATTGTATCTTAATTTTAATCTGTTTCATTATCCAATTTCCTGGATTTAATAAATAAAAAGTTAATAATAATAAATAATCACGACACGGAGGCGCCAGCGACTGAACAGCTTAAGCTATCATCCATGACCCGAAACCCGTAGCTTATCTATCTAAATATATCTATTATCTACAGAAATCTCTACTTTTAAAAATAACCATTCAAAACAAAATAAAACTGTATGAAATGTGCATTTCTCTCCGGCGTGTTCACTACTGCGAAGATCGCGAGTCAGTATCATCAGTATCGATAGAGAATAAGATTTTTTTTACTTATTTTGAGGAATTAGGCTATAGCCTAATGAACAAACAAACATCTGTTATGATCGCCGCCACGTTGGATTGCGTAGAACGTTCACCGAATTCTTACAGAAATATGTTCTAATTTTGGAATAAAATATTAAGTGACCTTTTTGTCACTTGTAATGAAGCTTGTTTATTAGTGAAATTATTAATATCATGGAATGGTAATTATTGACTTTAGCCTGGATTGATGGCTCGCAATATCGCAATATATATCGTTGGGAAAAAAAATATCGCAATGTGTTTTTTTTTTCCAATATCGTGCAGCCCTAGTCTGGTCCGTATGGATAACGGGTCAACTACGATCCGTTGCACCCCTAGAAACAGGAAAGCAGGGGAGGAGAGATATAGAGCGGGTCGGTGTGACGTGAACTTACACTTTCACTTTGGAATGGGTTTAAGAAGTTGCCTGCCATCTCCCCGTCGTCCCGCGGAGTCCCTGGGGGATTGTTCATACCTGTCATGTTGTTCGGAGAGTTCTAGAAATCCAGACAAAGGATGATTAGTGACATACACAAAAACATTCACAAAATGGAGGAAACGGCATCCAACAGGAAACGATAAGCCGATAATTATTTTCACGTCATGGACAATAATAAAATTCTCTACTATTTTGATTACAAAAAATGTCAATAAAATAGCCTACTAAAAAATAATTAAATTATTTAAATGCTACAAGTGATTTAAGCATCACAACATTATATACAGTAGGAAAAGTGGATATTGATTTTGAGATTTAACAGCGTTATTAAATAAGTTAAATCAAAGGTAATCTAAACATAACCATAGCTGAAACAACAATGAAAAATTCTATTTAAAAAAAATTATTTTTATTTTAAATTCACATCAGTATTGTTATTGTTCACTAAAACTAATTAAAATAAAACTAGATATAATTATTAAATGAAAAACTTAAGAAAACGAATATGAAATCTTGCCTTGTCAACTAACTGAAAAAGTATTAAAATGACGAAAAATTAAATAAAAAAATGAAGCTAAATAGAAATATTTTTAACAAAATGAAGAAAACTTAAACTAAAATGAAAACTGAAAATAAAAAAAGGAAAGTTATTTTAAAATATTAATAAATACCGTACTATATAAAAATATAAATAGTAGATAAATAATACATAGATCTCACCTTTGGCAACCCATCCATATCACCCGAGCCTGTAATCAAAAGCAGGTAAGAGTGAGACCATTAGAAATGTTTGCTATTTTGTACATATTAGATGTTTGTATGACGAAGTCTTACCTAAAGACCCGTTCATATGGTGCGGCTCCATCGCTCCCATTCCACCCATTGGACCGTCGGGCCCCGGCCCCATTGGGAACTGCAGAAACACAGATACTATTAGCCTCCAGTAAATCAACGATGATACTAAAACTACAAAATACTGCATTAAAACATCATCTTACGTTCGGTCTGTTGCCACCAGGGCCGATTGGATTCATCATCGTGTAAATGTTTTCACTGGAATTCGTCGAGTCTACGAGAAAACAGATGATATTTCTTAGCGTTTCACTGGGAAATTCTCCTCAGCGTTTCCCAAAACGAGAGCTTTCCGTTTTAAGATAATCTCCAGTCACTATTGTTATGAACTTTCAATAATAAAAAAAGACTGATGTGAAATTCCAGATAAAATCCTATGGATTAGATGAAAGCAAACTGACCTCCTGGGCTTGGCATGATGGGAGTTCCTGGAGGCCCGCCACCTCCTGGAGGCCCCTGAGAGACGAGCACAGAAAACGATTACTCACAAAAAACATTTCGGACAAACAGAGAGACTAAATCTTGTGCGTGCGACTCACCACATAGTTTCCTGGTGATGAAGATGAGTATGCTATCTGTGGGAAGAAGAGATAGTTATGAAGCCGTTTCTCAGAGTTATTGCGATATTGACATTTTTGGAAGTGACACTTACTGAGTTTGCGTTAGGATTAGGCCACGGCCCTCGACCTCCCGGACCCCTGAAAACACAAGAGGAAATGTTAAGGTGCGTATAAGCGCAGCAGAGACAGTTTAAGTGTGTTATACTGTGGCGTCGACTCACATGTTCATGCCAGGCATTCCAGGACCGCCGAGAGAGTTCGGAGGAGGCCTCATTCCACCGCCGTAGTTCTACAAATGGAGGGATGGCAAAGGTTAATCTACATATGAAACATGTTATGGCACTGTCACTAGAATGTGCTTTTCTTTCCCTGAATTCCCTTAAATGCTAAATTCATTACCTCATCTTCAATATATTAATCAATTTTCTAAATTCATAATAGTATTATAATGACTACAGGCAGGGTTCCCACATTCTATATAAAAATTATATATATATATATATATATATATATATATATATATATATATATATATATATATATATATATATATATATATATATATATATATATATATATAAAATAAATGACATTTACTATAACAATGCCCATTTCCATGGCTTCTTATACTTATTTATTGCTTTTTATTAGATTTATTAATTTTATGAACTTTTAATATGACTTTTTTAGACATATTTGCTATTAACATTGCTATGCATTTAAATTCTATATAATAATATATCTAATAAATGAATAAATAATAACTAACATATCAACTATAACAATTTGCAATTTATTTTAAATTTTATTATTTTATTTATACTTGTATAATAATATATAAATACAATAAATAATAAATAACCTGTGTTTTCTATTAAAATGTCCATTATATATATATATATATATATAAAATTTCTATTCACTCTAAATAATACAATATAATAATTATATATAATAAGTAAATAAAAAACTATTCCCATAGTTTATTTTATTTATTTATTTTATTAGATTATTTTATTTATATGAAATATACAATACATAAAATATATATTTTCTATAATATATACATTTCTATAACATATAATCTAACATTTCTATTTCCATGGATTTAAATTAGACACTTTTATTTTTATTTTATTTTTATATTTTCTATGACTATGTTCTCAGGGTTCCCAATCTAAGCATGACTGTTTTACTGAAAGGAACATCAGCCAACCTGTGGGCCCATGCCTCCCATTCCTCTGGGTGGGTTCATCCTCATTGGGCCGCCCATGTTTGGATGTCCTGATGGGGAAGAGGAACCACAACACTTTTACAAATGCCATAGCAAAACATTTTTGAAGCACAGCTGGTTGTAAAGTCTATGGTGCAGTGTGGTACCTTGCGGTCTGGTGGGGTCCAAACTGTTTGGCAGTAGCGGCTGTGACCCGGGGACTCCAACGGGAGGCTGAAACCAAGAAAGAGAGTATGAAACAAGAGAAAACAGCAGTAGCAAAATGTAAAAATGAGGGGTCGCGGGTGGGGTCAGTACCTGATTTGGCATGCGGAGTGATGGGCGGGGTCCACCTGGGTACCGTGGAGACATGAAAGGCTATGGGGAGAGAGCATATGATCTGTCAATCAAAAGACAGGGTGGAATACACCACAGTTAACCTGTCATTAGGACATAAGCACTACTTTAGGGCATTCCACACTAGTTAACTTAGCCCTGGGTTATTATAAACCCTGGATATTCATATGCTGATAGTTCACACTTTACATGCCTATCCCCTGGGTTAACAGCCAGTGTCATTGATTGGACGAAAATAACCCGGGGAAAGGCGCAGAGTGAAAAGCCCTTTTGCTTGAAACACAGTAGTATGCCGCTGTGAATTCTCTTTAGAACATATTCCTAAACTGTACTTGATGGAAATCACATGCACTATAACTCTGATGATTATACTGGACTGTTCAAAAGCAATTAATAGTATCTTACGGATTTACAATTGATTAAAATCGTATGGATTTATAATTTAAAATTAAAGAAAATGTGGTAACACTTTATTTTACAGTGTCCTCCTTGTTACATGTAGTTCCTATAGTTATAACTTAATAAATTATGCATAATTACATGCAACTAACCCTAAACCAAACCCCAATCCTAACTCTATAGTAAGTACATGTAGTTCATTATTATTACTCTGCACTTCAATGTATAATTACACTGTAACACAGACACCAATAAAGTGTAACTGAAAATGTTTAAATATAGCATTGTAGCATTCGAGATGCACAGTACAACGGTTACCAGCAGGGGGCGCAATCACACTACCTAAAAGACATCAGTTTGAGCCTAAAGGGAAGACATCATAAACATTGGTTCTCTACACTGACAAGGGGAGGCTGCTGCTATCACATTGTTTAACAGAGGAAACCTATGGTATTTTAAACAAGACTTTACAGCGAGAACAAAGCTAGAAAGAGGTTTCACAGAAGAGCAGAAAGAGAGAATGACCCCTTGCATGCAAAGATATGCTAAACATCATATCCCAATCAGGCATGGAATAGACAAGTTACAGCAACAAGTAATTTGTCTCTCCACACTTAAAGCAAAAATGCTGCCTGATGCCACAATCTCGGCCAATAAGAACATATTTGCTTCATACACAGCTATACATTCAACCAATGAGATTTCACTGTGGGTGAAGTCATCCAGCATAATGTCACAGAAACAAAGCAACCGGTAAAACGATCTATCGATCAAAGCTTTATTACGTCACAGAGTAATAAGTCATTTCACGGGCTTTGATCCAACAACCATTTGGATTGACCCTTCTTGTTCAAACTTGGTTCCCGCTCCGTCTACCCATGTTCGCTCCAAGTTGCAGCAAGTTTGTGTACTCAGAAGGGTGTGTTGGTGTTTGCGTATTTGTGTTTGAGTGCCTGTGTTTATGCTTGCATGTGTAAACGCAAGAGCATGTTTATGTGTGCGTGCGCGTGCGCGTGCTGCATTATTAATAGGATATTGATGGACTATGAAGGACTGAGTGCAGGGTGCAGGGAGGGACCAGTCTGCAGAGTCCCAGCTAGATGAACTTCCACTCCTGATGGGCTGGGCCACAGCCTGCATTATTTATCTGGCAACATCGTCACTGTCAGCGAGGAATATGTGCATGTGTGCGCACGTGTGTGTTCTCAGAGAGAACAGAGAATGAGGTAATGGACTGATTTGTGCTCTATCTAGGGATGGGTCAAGATGGCAACCAGTCGTCCAAAAACTGGACTAAATTAGATTTTTATTTTATCCTTAATATAATATAATTAAATTAGCACGAGTCTAATAGTATACAGTCAAACCAAAATGTATTCAGACAGTTTCTTTGCTATATTTTAGAAAACGGTAATAAAATATATGACAAGAATTCAAGAGTTATCAAATCAGTTGACATTTCACTGGTTTTGGCCATCCTTCAGTTAGACTGTCTCACAAATGAATTAGGTTGAATAGCTGTCAGCTGTTAAATTTAAGTACACAATTAGATAATACCAATTTAGCTCAACCAATTACCAAGCAATGCTTAATTTTGTTCAGTCTGTGGTGTAAAAAGGTCGCATTAGCAATTAAAGAAAAAACACTTAAGCAAAACATGGTCGGGTCAAAGTGTCTGAATAAATTTTGGTCCCAAATATTCATAATTAAATTTTACTGGTAGTCCACTGTATGAATAATTTTTGGGTATAATATGTCACAGTTAACTTTATTTTGCTATCCTCACTTACATAAATTAACTATAGTGTCCAGCACCCACTAGTAAAAAAACAAAAAAAAAACAAATTCAAAAATTATATCTGGTGTCAATTATTGGTTTGACTGTATATACTAAAAATGAACTAAACATCCTGTAGCTCAAATAGATCTAGTAACACCAAGGACATGGGTTCAATTCCCAGGGAATGAGTAAGCCGATAAACTATATAACTTAAATGTAATACAATTCACTTTGGATAAAATAATCCGCCAAATATGTAAAATAAAAGTAAAGAGTTTAGTCAAGTCAGATTAGTAAGGTTGGGTACCGAACTCTGTACTTTTAAGGACACTTACCGAATGACGTCGATACTACAGAGTACCGATTAACATTAAGTCAATCGGTGCCAAATTTCGATACCTGAGAATGCATCTGGGTCCAAGAGTAAGACTATTTAAATACGAATCCTGCATGTTCTCTGTGTGAATGAATGGCGTGACGCTTACTCTGTTTTCAGCCTCTGCCGTCAATTTAGATACTTCTCAATGTTATAATAATACTAACACTAATAATAACAAATGATCAAATCTTTATTTAAGGAATAATAAAAAAGAAATCCTCCATGTTTTAATTTTAACAGTATAAAGCTCAGTTGTGCAGCATGTTTGACAAAAAAAGTTTAATTTCATATGATTAAATTTTGTTTTGATTAACAGAAAATACACAACATAATTTGTGAAAAACAAAACATTTCATAGAAATGACCTTTTCCAATTAATTAAGTAGCTGTAGCCTACTATTTACAGGTAAATATTACAGTATACAAACACCACAGACAATGGCAGATTGCGACCAAGGCAGCTCTGACATAATGTCAATAACACTTCTAGTTTCTTTACAGTTATTGAGGTAAACATGCCTAAAGTACCGAAAAAATGTACCGTTGGGTACCGGCACCTAATTTCATGTAGCGGTACTGGTACTGGTACGGATAAAAAGTGAACGGAACCCAAACCCTACAGATTAGTCGACTAGTCATTTAGGAACCCCATCCACAAGTTGACTTTTTTTCTTTTTTTTTTTTAGTCTGAAGTTTTGCACACTACTAGATCTAGCTAGTTAGGAAATGCAAGGAGGAAAAGAATGGAGGGGTTGAGGAAGGAAAAGGTGAATTGAAAGTTGTGACAAAGGCACTCCTGAAATTTTAAACTATACCCAACATGTATCTATTGATGTATCTGTGAGGAAGTACAAGAAAACAGGGGGAAGTGTGTCTTACCTGGCCATGCGGCCCCATCATGGGGTTGTTGGGGTTGTGTGGAGGGGGCTGTGCATGAGGTGATGGTTGTGACCCAGGTGGGCCCTGAGAAAGAGAGGAAAAAAACAAAACGGTTAGAGATATTACACTCGACGTACCATTAAATATGTCTTTGCTGTGGTAGGTTGACCAACAAAGTCTTGCTGGTTAAGATTAGGTTAAGAAGTTGATGATTCCGATGGTCTCTAATAACGATGCAGCCCCTAGATTAGTAATAAATCCACCATTTATCCGCCAGCAAAGGGCATCTCCAACAGGGCTGGGCAGCTGCTGAACCCCATAACAGAGCTACACCACAAGGCCTCCAATGGAGTCCATTATTGGTAACTGAGAGAGGCATATGGCCTTTACCGAGACGCCTGTTCCTGCACCACATCCCTGTAGAGAGTGACTGAGGAATAACTTGGGATTGTGTGTGTGTGTCTTGGGTGAGGCGTGGGGGGGGGGGGCGCCGTATGTTAAATGAAGCAATTAATAAAATCATTTTCTACCCAGCTAAGGAGATAACGGCTTGGCACCAAACTACAAAACCATTAAGAGTAGCCCCTCCCGCCGAGAAAGGGAACGGCACATAGTATTCCTAGCGGGACAGTGGCATAGAGGACAGTAGCAACCACAGAGTCCAAGTGTTTCAGAGAAGCAATGTTGCTTCCCAACCAAAAGGGGGCAGTGTGTAGCCACTTGCCGAGTGACTGTCGGGACACAAAGTACCAAGCAAAACAAAGCATGGAACAGCAACACAATGCATATTTCATTGTTGTTTCTGTGAACATTACAAAAAAATTAATTCGACCACTTTTTTGGCAAACGGCGTGGGATTGAGCAATTTGTGTGGTTGAGGGTGTAATGCTTCAGAAGGATGGTTTTCAATGGTCTTGGAAGTAATTATTCTGATAAGTGCAGCAGTCACAGAATCTGTCAATAACCGAGATGATAAATGCAATGTGACGTACCATACAGGATCTAGATGTCATCAAAAAGATCTAGCTGTCGAATATTTCAAGAAACCTCACAAACCTGTGTGCACCAGAGAGGTACTTTGACTTTAAAGTCACCCCAAATGAAGCAAACAATTATTTATTTAGATTTTTGTGCAAAAGGTGCAACTGTCAGGAAATTTAGAGACAATAAATATAATATACTATACCAAACAGAATATAGATGTCAAAAATGTCAAGAAATCTCACAAAACTGTGTACCTCGAAAGTAACTGAAAATGATGCAAACAAGGAACTCTTAACTCAATCACAACCATCCATAAGGCTACATCTTGGGAAGGTAGACAACGTAACTCAAAATAGAAAGTATACTGAGATTTGTTTGAGTATGGGGACATGTCTACATCAACAGGACTACAACACTGTACAGTACTGGGCTTATTTCAATGTCCCAAGACTCCTGCACCTCGCAGCAAGTCAGAACAAGATCCTCCAGTCCTTTTAACCTTGATGGAACTCTCCCTCTCTAGAGTCTGCCAGTCTTTCACTTTTCTCAGTGTTCTGCTGGTTTTCAAGAGGTTTTTTGTGGGAGAAGAGCTGATGAAATTCTCCCACCACCTTCGCTCAAAACAAACTCATCCATTTCAGATGTTTCCAGCTAAAGTTGAAACTATTTCTCTTTTTTTCCACTCCTTGACTTTGCTCGCTCCCTCCCTGCCTCCCTCTTGCTAGTCTGTCCTCCCAAGAAGAGCTGGTGCAGTGGAGTTTCGACATGAAGATTATTGAAGAGGCCGACCCCGTGCAATGGGGGGGAATTAAAAAAAAAAGGGAAAAAAAGAATACAAAATTTCCAAGATCCGGGCCAGACGCCAGCACGCGAGCTTTGGGTTTCTCTCCCTAGACTCTCTTCCTTTGCTCTCAATCTCTCTGCAGGAGGTTGCTGGGAGTCTGGGCATGCGAGGTACAGATTAGGAGAGTCTGGAGAGGGTGTACAGGAGGGTTTAGCCCTCTTCAACTTCATCCCCATCTCGCAGGACCATGCTGATCACACGGCAGCTACTGTGGTCGCATGTGTTAATTATCACTGCTACATCTGGAGCTGCGCTGGAGACACAAACAGAGGCTCAAGCGTGCACGTTTTGGCTGCATAGCTCCACTACCAAAATGCTTTTTCAACTTAACTGAAACAGTGTACTACTTACTTGAGTACCAGTATTTCTTACAGAATTGTTTTTGTCCCCCTATTATTGTTGGACATGACTGAATGGTACATAGTTCCACAAGTTAGTCAAATGTTTATTCAATAACTGCTGTTGACATTCAGTGAGTTATTCATTAGAATGCTTCAAATTGATAACTCGGGAGTTCCTAAGACTTTTTGATTGAATCACTAAAAGAAATTATTCATGTCAGCGGCAATAGCCCCATGGTTAATGCGCCGACATATAGCGCAACTGCGCCTCCGGCGACCCGAGTTCGATTCCCAGCTCGAGATCCTTTGCCGATCCCCTTCCCCTCTCTCTCCACCCCACGCTTTCCTGTCAAAATCTCTACTGTCCTATCCAATAAAGGCACAAAAAAGACCAAAACCATAACTTGCAAAAGGAGGCGATTGAGCACAAATGTCCGATTTTTGAAACAGCAAAGTTTTTATTATGACTGCAGAATCAGCATGGATCACAACCTGTTCCAATCACAATTCTATTAAAAACAGCTAGAAAAAGAGCAGCTCCAATTATTAGCACAACTGTGTCCAGCAGCCGTGGCCGACAAGTGTGGGAGGAAGCAGTAGTTAGCTCTTGAGAGGTGTGAAAGAGTGATATACTGGCCACTAGGATATATGCCAAGATATAATTTGTGTCACCAGACCACAGCAACTGGTCGCGTGGAATCGGGGAGTGTACAAGGAACGCACGTGGGCCTGGAGGAGCCTGTCTTTTTGCAATTGTTGCCTCATTGCCTTCTCTCTCTTCCTTCTTTCATTTTCTGTCTTCACTCTCTCCATGCCTCTCTTTTGCCATGCCCTGGGCTGCTACCAAGAGGGAATTACTGCAGTGGAGCACAAAGTCCTCCCTCTTCTTCCCTTTCTTAGTTCTCTCTCTCTTTCTCTCTCGCTCTTATGCACACAGGCGCTATTTATAGAATGCAATGTCACTCACGCAACAGTCAGATCGCTCCCTGCTCTGAACACGGCTCATACAACATTAACACTCTCCTCCTCAATTCAAAGACCATGTCCATGTTCTATCATCCAATCCATGTGATGCTCTACCTGAAGCTCATCTCAGCATCTGCTGCTTTATAGGATGCTCTATCAGCTATTCTCCCAGACAATCTGCAACATTCTGAATGTATTATTGTCTCTGCCAGTCCACCCTGATGTTCTATCTATTCTAAAGGATGCACTATCAGATGATGTATCTGCCACTCTATCTTATCTTGACATTCTATCTACTCTATCGGATGCTCTATCTAACCTACTGTTCTACTAGATCAATTTGCTGTACCGGTCTTCTATCTCCATTGGATCCCTGATCTGCAGCTCTATCTGATCTTCTATTTATTCAATTAGATGTTTTATCTAACCTTTCTGATGCTTGACAAGATGTTAGACACTGTATCAGATTTTCTATCTAATGAATCTAATATCTGTTATATACACATTCTATGGGATGCTCTATCTCAGGGTTTCTCAAACTCGGTCCTGGTTTGCACTGTCCTGCACAGTTTAGCTCCAACCCTGATCAAACACACCTGAGCAAGCTAATCAATGTCTTCAGGATCCCTAGAAACTCACAGCTAGGTGTGTTTGATCAGGGTTGGAGCTAAACTGTGCAGGACAGTGGCCCTCCAGGACCGAGTTTGAGAAAACCTGCTCTATCTGAACTACATGATGTTCTACTAGATGTTCAAATTTGCTGTATCTACTCTTCTATATCATTGACTCCTTTGGATCTTCTATCTGCTGCTCTATCTGATCTCCTATCTACTCTATTGGATACTTTATCTGATGTTCGACAAGATGTTAAATCCACTGTCTCAGAATTTCTATCCACTGAATCTTATGTTATGTATACTCAATGGGACCCTCTATCTTCCACTCCATCTTATCTTCTACCTGATGTTATCTTGTATTAACTTATCTTGCATTATCTTTTCTTCCATTGGTTCTATTGGATCCTCTATCTGCTGCTTTATCAGGTGATCTATCTAACCTTCTATCTACTCTATCGAATGCTTTATCTGAAATTCGACAAGATGTTAATTCCACTGTGTCCACTGTATTTTTTTCTAATGAATATTAAATATGCTTCATGGGATGCTCTATATGACCTCCTAGCTACTATTTGTGATGCTCTAAGATTTCTGATGTATTACTATGTTAAATCCACTGATTCAGATCCCCAATCTGATGTATTTTATGTTGTATCCATAGATGATCTGATTGTCTATTTGATGTGTACTAGGTGTACTGGTGCTCTATCTGCCATATACAGAGTAGATACAACACAAGATACATCAAATAGGAAATCTGAAAAAATTAATAAACATTAATAATATATAGAACTAGATGCCAATAGAATATATAGATATTTTTTGCAGTTTTTTTACACACAAAAAAAATTATTCATTAAAAGTCAAGTCAAGTATATTTGTATAACGCTTTTCACAATACAAATTGTATCAAAGCAGCTTCACAGTATTAAATTAAAATAATACAACAAGGTTTGTTTCTAGTGGAATTTATTGATTGATAAAAATAAATTAATATTCCGAAAATATCCTCAACTGAGCAAGCCAAAGACAACAGTATAATATCTTATTAGTATAATATCTTATTACACAAGTTGGACCCAGAGATAAATGAAAATAATCCTTGACTAAGAAAATTTGTCTAAGGTAGTGTGTGTGTTTGTTTAGAAAGGTTTCTCGCTTGTCTGACTATAAATAGCTCAATAAAGATCACTATGGCAGAGGAACTCCCACAGGCGCCTTGACTTTGGGAACTATGCCCCTAAGCATTCCCCCAAATCCCAGCCTTGAATTTAAAATACACAGATATGTTGTTAGATAAGTGTTGCCAAAGAGCTACAACCAAGCACGCATGTTTTTACCCATTTTGGCCTTAGGGATTAAACTGTCGAGGCATTCACACTGATCTCAGATCAGGGGACGCAACTCTGTTTGTGTCAGTGTGAGTTGCTACTGTACTGAACAACTAATTTAGACGTAAAATGAAAACGAATGGAAATACAGAGAGGGAGAGATAGCGGGAAAGAAACATCTGGACAGGGATTAGAAGAACTAAAGGGGGTTTAGAAAAAGGAGGGGTGGGGTGAGGGACAGAAAAATGGTAAAAGCTTAACGCACAGGGTTAAAGGAGGAGGTTGAACGGGAAGGTGGGGGAAGGAGAGAACAGCTCTTACTTGAAAGAAGCCGGGAGGCATGGGTCCACCTGGCATGCCATCGTTGGGCGGCATGTTGCCCATCACAGGACTGGGAGCTGCTGCCGCACTCTGAAACAGAGAAACATGCAAAGCCTCGTCAAAAAATAGATTCTAAAATAAATTCTAAACCAAATTTCACCTTTCAGCCACTCAAACTATTCTTTTAAAGTTTGTAAATAATTCCAATAACAATTCCATTATTCCAAATCTACAAGATTTGGGTTTAAATACAACAACATACAAATAGAATCTCTTGTCAAATATGTGAGCTGTTCTTTAGGTTGAAGCCTGGGCCCCCCAACACCCCAGACAAAGCAAAACTCAGCAGTGTCTTTCCCATGATGGTAAAGAAGGGGTAGACAGGGATTACACACGACCTAGCGCCCCCTTCCTCCACCCTGTAATCAGATCCCTCACTCTCGTCTGGGTGGAGGAGGGTAAATCGCCTCACTGCCGCTGACCTTAATAGTCCAGACACTCACCGCTGACCCTAAGAGGGCAAAGGGCACCGTTTCATACACCGACATACACAGTCATAGGTACACGATTATCTGCCTTTAGCTCTAACACATTTGTAATGGCATATCACCCACTAAAGCCACATACAAGTATATTTAAGATCACATATAGTCACACACACCAACAGGACAGACAGGTCGACTTGTAGGTCCAAAGACAAATTTGACTAAAATTCCTCTGGGGCTTCATCCCACCAGCACCTAAGGTTGAGAAGAACTGGCACATTTTTTTAAATGCTTTTCATGACCGTCGGTTCTGGTAACGAGTCTCAAATGTCTCAAAATAAAACAATTTAGAGAATAAAAGGCCCATTCACACCAAGAAAGATGCGCTGCAGTTATGTTGTATGCTGCTTTAAATGCTCAAGCTCTTTAAAGTCTGATTTCTGTAAATCTTTTTAAAATTAAAAAATTCAATGATATAATTCTCTGTTTCGTTATTGTTACACTAGTTGTGTGGACTTCCATATTCTCATAGAATTTGAACGAATATTAAACCTTGGTGTTGATGATTCAAATTGTGTTTCTCGCACAAAACTATGGTATAGCTTCAGAATACTTTTATGATAGTTGTATGAAGCCTTTTAGAGCTTGAAAGCCTTGATGTGCTTTCATTATATGACAAATAACTGTTCTGTGGAATAAAGTCTGGTACAAAATAAGGTTGAGTAATTGTCAGAATTTTCATTTTTAGATGAACTTTCCCTTTAAGACATTGACAAATCAAAACTACCACAAAACCCTCACAGATTTACATAGAATTTATATACAAGCACGCACTTTCTCAAAAACAAGGGAAAAAAAAGGGTCCGGAGGCTGGTGCTGGGCAGATAACAGGTGAGGTACGGCCAGGCGCCGTGTTTGCTTGCAGTGGAGGGACTGGCGAGTGTGTTTGGTTAAGGAGAGGGAGGGGGTGAGTGACAGATCGGGCTGGAGAGATTTTGTTTACACAGTGGCTGGTGTAGGTTTAACCAGCACAATGACACACGACTCTATTGCCACAGCATATGAATGAGTGAAAATGCAAAAGGAGGGTGGATAAATACTTTCATTAACACACCGAGATGAACTAAAGGAAAATCACTGGCCAGAATGACCAGTGGCCCATCAGCGGTAACAGGAGTGGTTGGTAGCTCACACGCACACAGCGCAACTCCACTGCACTCAGGTAGAGCGGCAGAGGGCCCAATCGGCTTGTTGCCATGACAACTCAGACCTTGGCTCTCCCGCTCTCTGGTGCCCATTAAAACCCTCAGGCCGTCAATCACTCGCCCGGCCAGGGAGCGAAAGAGAGGGAGCGCGAGAGAAACCGAGAGAAGAGAATGAAGATAGAGTTTAAAGGAGCCTGTGGCTTTTGATTGGCCTGGCTGCTACTGCTATCTCTCTCCCTCTCGACCACATAAACAGACACATTCCAGTTCCTGTTAACACTTCTCATGCCGTGCTTTGCATGTTTGCTCAGCCCTCATCCCTTACAGCAAGAACATTATACAAGAACTGATTTTCCAAATGTTTTACCCCTTAAGGTGCGGTCACATTTAGCATTGTTGGAGAATTTTCACTGGCAAAATCCTGTGATTTCAACAGGAATCCATGCAAGTGGGAATTTCGCATGAGGGCGAAAGATTTTCCCACGCAACTTTAGCAACGGGTTCCAATTAGTCACAAAAGTTTGCCGTGCTGAAAACGGCTTGGTTTGAAAGTGACAATGCAGCTTTTTGGCCAATAAATTATGCTGAAATTTAGCTAATGTAATTGAACCTGACATGATTTCAATTTTAACAAAAGAAAAAAGCTATTTCAGCCAATCATTTTAACAAAACTCTGATTTTTGTCATCAGATCACTGCTTTGCTTTGAAATTCAAAGTTTCATAAAATGATATAATATATATATATATATATAAATGTGTGTGTTGTTTGAATTCATTTTTAATGATAATTTTCCACTGCCAACAACAATTACATGCTTATGGGCATATTTTGTGTCATGCTATTGTGCAGATTTCAGTATTTTGGGAACAGTATTACAGCAGAAATAAAGCTCATCATAGACTCAGCAATAAATGTACCTAATTAATTATTAATAAACCATGGTGACCTATACGTTCACCTAGCATCCACACATACATACACAAGTCCAAACCCTCTGAAGTAATTAGCCACTGCTGTTTTAATTATCAGTATCAATCGTAGGGCTCGGCTGGGCAGCAGACAGCGGAGGAAAGGCTTAATCTGGGCATCGATCTGGAGCAGGGATCCAGGATGAGGAATGGATCCTACCTTATCTGTGCTCAGGCGAGCAGGGTAACCCAGATCAACGACCGACAAACACATGCACACATACTCTAGTAACAAGAAGTCATTGGCTATTCAGCATTCGCTGAATGAGCAATACAGTGGCTCAGAAATGGACGTGTAAGCATGGAAGTCGTCTTCATGTATTAACACCAAGTCAAGTCACCTTCAATTATATAGTGCTTTTAACAATACGGACTGTCTCAAAGCAGCTTTACAGTGATCATAGGAAATTCAAGTAACAGAGATTGTTTTGGCTTTACAGCAGCATAATAAAGTTATTGTCCATCTAAAGTTAGTTTTGATTGATTCACTTCCGTCGCAAAGATCAAAAGTTATTAACTTAGGGGCCGCTCACACGACACCATTCTAACAGAAAACCCTTAACGCGCTCCGGCCCGCTCTTTCGCACAACAAAAGTGCCTGGTGGCTCGAGAACGCAAACCTTGAAGAAGAAGAAAAAAAAAAATATATATATATATATAAATTTTATAAAATGAGAACCCCCTCTCTCGAGTTTCACATGCTCCCTCTGCATGTGTAATTGCACGTCAATGCGGACAACGACGCAGAAGTATAAATGAAAACCGACGCGTAGCCTACAGCGTAGATATAGCGAAGTATATATCAGCCTTAAGGCCGGCTGCAGAGAAAACGACATGAACTCACACGACATGTTAATTTATTTGATCAAAAATTATTTAATTTTTAATAATTCCAGGGTTCGTACACATTTTTACCAATAAATTTCCATGACTTTTGAGGCAATATTCATGAACTAATGTTGCATGAAAGTCTATGTATACATAAAAAAAAAAATCTACAATAGAAAAAAAATACATGCTCCAATTTATCATAGCATATCTTAACTAGAATTAATGACTATTAATGCCATTTGTTAGCTTGGTATTTCTTTTAATAATAAGTCCAAGCTGCGACTGTGTGCTGATGTTACTCCACGCAGAGAACAATGTCAGGTGACTGAATATTGTTATTTGTTTAACCAATGTTATCAATTAAACCAAGGCCCCCAAGGGGGAATTCTTTTTTGTATTATTATTATTATTATTATTATTATTATTTAAAGGGGCAGTAGGTGATCTGGAAAATGCTAACGTTAGCCTGCTAGCATACGATCACACCATTCCTGTAAATCGCTGTCCATAGCCACGCCTCCTCCAAAACACATGAAGGCACACACACACACACCTGCTCTCAGCAAAGCGTCACAAGAGACGGCGTTAAACTATCTCATGTCTCAAAGCACATAACATTACAATAAAAATGAACATAGCTCATTGAGCTCGTTGTTTTGGAGGAACTGTAAATGGTGGCTGCTGTTTGTTTGCGGTGCTCCGTGACTGACAGCTGACAAACGCACTGATGATGTATGATGTCTGCGTGAACAGGGTGCATGAGGGTGTGTAAAAACAAACCTTGCTAGGCAGATAGGACATCGTATTATAATATCTGGACAAACATTTTATGGTCCTACACCTTCCACAGACGATATACATTTATAAAAAAATAAATTTAGACCGTTTAACATAGTGATTGCTAGCAGGATATGAGGAGACTTTCAACCAGTATAACAAAAAAAATTCTGTAGAGAATCACCTATTGCACCTTTAAGTAAAATTATCTCACCTAAATTGCTCACTCCATGTATTTGGGATATTTACAATGGGATCATTTGTGTAATAGCTTACACAGCACAAGGAACCGTAATTTGAAACTGAATTAAATTTACAAACTGTTGGTAAACTGTCAGAAATAAATAAATATTAACACTAAAATAAAGATAAGAATGAAAGTGTTTAGGTAGGTCTAACAGTAGTATTCAGGTACAGATATATGAAATACTATACAAATTGAATAAAGTAATCAAATGTGAAACAACACTGAATAGTCTTCACTGTAAATTAAAAACAGATTAATCCTTAAAATTAAAGTTACAAAAGCTATTCAGTCAAGCATTGTATGATTAACATTAATGACACAGGCTGCTGTCCCTTTAAGACCAAATACACAGATCCGCTACTGATTCTCAACTGTTTTACGCTCACTTAGGAAAATAAACTGACATTGTTTATGAGGATAATAGCCAAGAGGGGTATTTTGACATTTTTTGAGTGTATTTGGCCGTTAAAGCCTTTTGTGACGATGCAACACTATCCCAAAGTGACAATTCTGTCAGCTGTCCCAAAACATGAGCGAAATTATGGATTACTTTACTTAACTAACCTACAGCGCGAAACCTGTGGGAATGAGTAAAACTATGAGCATTACTCGCAATCAAGCGCCGAAATTCAGGCCGATTAAACATACTATTATACAGATTTGTGTGAAACAAATTTCCAGGACTTTTCCAAAACTTTTCATTATCATTATTGTGATATCCCTAGTCCAAATATAGGTTTTGTTTTAAAACATGCCCCAATTAAACATACAATATACCAGCATTCTTCCCACTTACTGCATTTCAACACACTCACTGCCGCCTCTGCTCTTTCTCCCAACATCCCACAATTCCAATAACTCAGTCAGTGAAGTTGACTCCATAAAGATTAGCCAGTGAGGACCAAAGCCATAATCAGCCATGCTGGCTGACAGATGTGCCTTTTAATCAATGGCAATCTACACTGCGTAACATAGGGAAGCCACTATGACAAGGGGTCTCTCTCTCCATTGCTCCCTCTCTTTCCCTCCCATGGCGTCAACAGCTGTTGTATCAATCAGGTGAATTAATTACCAGTAAACAAATCTGCTGAGGAAACCCCTCATGTACACCCACACCCCGCAAATACATACACACACACACACTGTATTCCCAGAACCCCCTAGCTTTCTCAATCTCAGTGGCCCACAATTATGCTTGCTCAAGGGCCTAATCATAAGCCATGTACAGAGACAAGTGTGTTAATGTGTGTGGACAGGTGGAGAGAAAGTTTTCCACCCAGAACACCTTCTGAAATGCTGAAGCAGCAGTATAACTCTGAAACATGAAAAAAAAAGACAGACAAATAGAAACAACAACTACACTGTTAAAAAATGATATGATCAATAAGTTATGAGAACATGTTTTTATATTGCTTTAACTCAAAATAAGTTAATAAGTTAACTTTTTTTATAAGTTGAACAAGATTCAACTAAATTTTTTAAGTCAGTATAATGTCATTTAAGTTGAAATTACTTAAACATCACAGTTGATTGTAAAAAAAGGTTTCTGCCTTCAATTAAGTGTATGTGTAGCCACACTCCACCTGGTATTTACATTAGTTGGTACACTGTCACACAAATGTTCCTACAGTACTGAACAACACGGAGCAAAATGCTAATGTGGCTTTTTTAAATTTTACTTAAAAGTTTGAAAATTGTAATTAAGGTATTTGCTTGGAATCTTGCGTTTATCATTCTTGTGCCGCTACAGAGAATGATGGGAAATGTATTTTTGCAGCACAAGCATAAGAATAAAAAACTAAATGCTATATTGTACATTACTTAAACTTTGTAGAAAATTAAATTGAGCCTTCACAAACGAACCTTAATGATGAGTAATACTGACTACCTTTCAAAAATAGAATTATTGATCTACCCTAAACTCAGAAAGTCAGGTCTCAAAGAAAATCCCACTGCTAATTCCAAAACTGCGGTGCTATTCATCTTAAATGTGATGACTCCGACATGATCGGTTAGCAATGTTTAGCAAAAATGCTTATCAAGCTTGAAACAATCACATCCAATCCAATCAACAGATCACACCAACATCATGCCACTTCAGCATACCTATGACCAAAAATAAATAAATAAATAAAAATATAATAAATAAATAAATAAATAAATAAATAAATAAATAAATAAATAAATAAATAAATAAATAAATAAATAAATAAATAAATAAATAAATAAATAAATAAATAAATAAATAAATATATATATATATATATAATAAATTAATAAATAAAATAAATAAATAAATATATATTGTATATTGCAAAAAACTGTATATTGCAAAAAATATATATATATTTTTTAATTAAATGAGTTTTAAAACCTACTTTCTATAGGTAACATCTTCAACATGTCGGTTATTTTTATGTCAACTTGAAACCAATGTAGAGTAATAAACATCCAGAGCAATGTTTCCCCTAGGATTTTTTTCAGGTGGGGGGGTGGTAGATCCCCCGCAACTAGTGTCGCGGTAATGTGTACAACAGTAATATATTTCTGTCAAGTTAAACCAAACTTTTTTGACGGGTTGCCGTGGAGACCTTTGAGTTTCTGTGTTTAAGACATGACGATAGTTTTTCTCAAATGAAGCGGTTAAATGCTCACGAAGTGACTTTAAGAGCGGATCAAGAGTCTGGAGAGGAAGTTCATGCATTCGTGTCCTCATAGGCATAAAAACAGCTTGGCGTGTGCTTCAGCTTGTGTGTGTGTGTGTGGTAAATGAAACTGCACGTCATCTACACCATTCATTCACACAGAACATGTAGGATTTGTATTTAAATAGTATTTTTGCGGTTTAATATTCACACACTAGTCTATCGCATTTGATTTCAAGTGTACTGAACTGCTATATCGCGAAAACCATAGCTTCTAAAGTTACTACATGGAGCTCTTGCGTCCTTTTTTTTTGGGAAATATAATTTTTTTCATTCTTTCAGGGGGGGCGGGGGGTAGTTTTGAGGGGGCGGGCCACCCCCCCCAAAACAATGTTAGGGGAAACATTGCAGAGATAAGAAAGGGAGGAGAATGGCTCGTTCTAAGTGCAGACACGTTTGTAAACATCTAAGCGATAGACTGGTAAAGGTAAGAGGGGGCGTAGGGTTGGATTTGACGTAGAAATGTTTTAATGTCAGTGTTACCATTCTATAGCTAATGTGAAACACGCCAGGCAGTCATATTACAATCCATACATTGCAAGAGTGGTTGGCGGGAAGGGCGTTCCCATTGGGACTATTGATGCCTGCAGAAAAGGGGAGTTTCCCATCTCTCCCTCTCTTTCTTTCTCTCTCTGCTTTCATTTATCTTAAGTACGCCCTCTAAGCAGGCAGAAATCATTCCTCTTTGGAAAAGAGTCTCTGGAGTTCCTGCTACGGGGTTAAGGAGCTTAGCGTACTATAGTTAACATTCACAGAGTCTGAACGCTGGGAAAGTGTAGGAAACCTAGCAGGCTGTAGGTATCACAGAAGAGCTGGAAGCACAAGGAAAAAGAGAGGGCCTTGTTCCTGCCAAACAGGGGCTTGGAGAAGGGAAAACACAAACGGCATTCCTTAGACAATGAAGGGTCTGTAGCGCTGGACCTTTATGCTTGAGGCGCCAACAAAAAAAAAGAAACACAATGAAAGAGAAAAACTATGGGCAGGTTGAATTCCTAGATGAAAAATGATAAGAAGAAACTGAGAAGAATTAAGTTGTGGTGGCAGAAATAACCTAGTTAACAAGAACAACAACATAACACATCAAGAGTTAAAACAAGTTTCCCTGTTCTTCAAACTTCAGCCTGGTTAAAGTGGCTTTGGGTTCCCTCAGATGTCCAAATCCACAATCCCTTTATGTAGATTGTGAGTGAAACCACTGAAACTGAGTCAGCCAACTCGTAACTGGCTGTAGCAAACAGTGGTCAGCCCACCCAGTGGTCAAATCCATCTTCCATCTACAACAACTCAAGTTCTCTTCTCCACAGAAAGTTATAAAACTGTCAATCGATGTGGTAGCATTAGTGGCAACCGATCTTCAAAAGCATACAAAAAAACCTGTCCTCTAAATTAATCAAAAGCACCTGAAGTCTCACAATCACGTTTGCTGAAAAAAGGCATCCAGGAGCTCAAAGGAGCACATAGCTTTTCTCCAAAGAGCAGTGTATAACCGCATGCATGTCATGCTAACCTGTGCTAGCATTCCCATCAATAAATAAACAGCCTGACAGAAATATCTCTCCCCAGTCTCATGCCCCAGCACATGCTAGGCTAGTCTCCATCTTTTTCCTTGGAGAACAAAACAATTTTATGAAAAAAGGTCTTGCAGCTCAGGAAAACAAAACAAAATCCCTCAATTTGAGTGGAAGGTACTTTTAGCACATAGTCAATGCATTACTTTCGAGAAGATTCTCATGGTATGTGATACACAGATAACATGCATTCAATTATTTTATTATCTTGTCTAACATTATACACTAATGTGCATCTAAAGCTTGATCATCCCCATATATGTAGATAATTTCCACCTGGAAAGCACTTTTGTATCCACTCTACAGGCTCACGGCCGGCAACCAGGCTCCAGCTGCCCATAATGCACTGCAAATCACGCCACGTTTATCGAAAGCGTACACAAAAGCCATGACACTGCACCGAGTCAACGGTTCTACTTGATTGTGATCGTTTCTGTCAGAGGAACTACAATACTAGTCTAAGATCAGCCAAATTAACAATCCATTCAATTGGAGCTCAGCTTAATTGCATTAACCATGTAAGAAGATAGCAACTTGTATTGTAATGTGATTAGGGTGACACTTTAAAGCAAATATTTGGTGTCAAAGTTATGGATGCTCCGATCAGGATTTTTGCAGCCAATACCGACTACCAATTTCTTGTCATCATGATCGGCCAATACCGATCCCGACCATTCAATTTATATAAATGATATGCAAGTTGACTGGGGTGTTAACCCCTCACACCCTGAAGGCATTTTTAAAGATTTCATGTGATTTCAAGTGGCATATTTAAAGGTAATGGCTTATAACTCAGCCATTATAATAAAAAATAATAATATTATAAAATAATAAAAAATAATAAAAAAAAAAATTAGGCTAACATTGAGTACATGGTCTAATTTCATAGTAAACCTTTAAAGTTTTTAAGAAAATAGATTTTGATCATGTTTGGAGGTTCTTATGTTACAATACTGCTCAGAAAACCCCAGAAAAAGTGATGGAATATAAGATTTATTTTGTTATTATTCATGCTTGGCATGATGATTATTATAAAGTATATACGACAGGTCATAAATTCACATTCACAGTTCACAATCATGTCAACTGCATCTGGGCAAATGTTTGTGTTGATATCTCAAAGCAATCAAAATCTATGGCATTTGAAACCATGGTAGCCTTTTTATCAAAAGTCCAAAAACCTCTCCAAATAAGTGAGTGTTTTACTGAACATAAGAACTACTTACATGTGTAAATGTCACAACGGATACAAATATTTATAATTACATTGAATAAGTAACAAGTAATAACTAAGATCCTGGTTGATGTGTGATGATCTTCAAGCGCTGTTTCAGCTGTGCGCTCCTATTCTATGGCTCACAGTAAATCAAGACCTGTCAATCTGAGTGATCGATCCAATCCAAGAGTGCTCCAGCTGTAAAACAGTGTTCAATTTGTCTCTACACACCGTCCCTATCCGCCATACCCGAGATCCCGTTTCCATTGGTTGAACTTTTAAATGACGTTGTAAAACAATCAGATCCCGGAAGTCCTACAGCTTTAGCCAAGCAGCATGTCATGTCAGTCCGTGAGGATCTTCTCAAGATCTACGCATCATGTTATGTTGTGTGTGGACTTGTCTGAATGTTATTATCGGCCGAGACCGATCTGCTGCCGATCGATCGGAGCATCCCTAGTCAAAGTGTTTGGCACTGGAAGGTGAAAAATGATGTGGGTTTGATCCTGATCTCAAACAGTAAAGGGGCACCTGGACCCTGGGGACACCATAAGGACACGTGTCCAGCAAACTTCCAGCACACAGTGTCTGTCTCTCGCTCTAATCTCAGTCTTGATATAGTGTTCTGTCTCTCACACATTCTCTGTGTTTATGCTAATTCTACATGTGAACACGAGCAAACCGCAAAGCCCCAGGGGGTAAAAATGGGGTTGTCTGATTCCACACCCTCCCTTTCTCTTCTCTCTCTTTCTGTCTCTCTCTCGCCAACCCCCCCACAATAGAGTCTGGGTGTCAGGCAGCTCACAGAAGCCGTTGTCATGGTGACAGGTCCTGTCTGTGTTCCGTCCCTCAGGCATCTCAGATCCAGAGAACGCTGTATTTTTGAGAGGTAGAATGAGAGTCAAAGAGTGATGGAGAGAGAAGACACCAATATACATAGACATTGGCAAAATGAGTCTACACATTTAGAAAATTTTGTAAGGAAAGATGGAGGACGTAAAGACCAGGACACAAGGATAAGGGGAGAAAATAACCATTGCCTTTTCTTTCACCCGCCATTGTTCATCTGATGAGACACAGAGAGGTCAGGGGTGGCATGGACTGGCCTATCAACAGAACGCCTTCCCAGAGCCAGCAAATAGAGTAGGCATCTCACACCCTATTCCTGGCACCCTACGCCCTCCACCTGACCTTTCAGACACCCTCCACCGGTCCACTCCAACCCATCTGACCCAGCATCCTGCCCTATTTCAATGAGAGACTGCACGCAGATCCCCTCTGCATTCGCTCCGTATCATGTAACACGCCTAAAACATGGTGCACCTGGTGCTGGCTAAAATAAGGTCTCTTGTAGGGGCCTTGTCAAGAAGGCCATGGGCCTCTAAAAAGATGTCAACAAGTTAGAAGACATGAAGTGAAAGCAAGTAATGTCAATTCAAGATGTAAGACAAAGCAAATACTTGATATTGCACTATGTACTGGTGTTTTTTTGAAAATTGGCTTCAAAATGCTTTGCTCGAAGCTTGCAGACTTTTTTCTCCACGCTGCACGTTCTTGAAAAGTGAGATGCTACCACTGGTCAAGCCATCTGGATTCTTGTCCATTGCTCCAGATGACCACAAACCCTCCACATTCAAATGACTAAAGAGTTGGCACTGCTCTGCAAGTGACATTTAGGAATGCTAACAGTAGTAAACCTGTCATTTAAAAATAAAAAATGGCACACAAACGATTCATCCAGAGGTGCAGTTGCATAAAGTCTTGTTTCTTACTTATTACAGCTCTTGACTTCCCCCTTTAGGGCCATCCAGCATGTTAATTGCAAGGCAAACAATCCGAGAGCCCACATTAACCTCCAGAAGTCTCCCATGAGTGGAGGTTAGTTAAGCCCTTTTCAAAAACCTTAACGCCACTGGACAAGTACCAGTTTGAAGCTAATCCCACTGGAGGAGGGACCCCTTCCCTCTAAATTTGCACAGCAGGGGAGAGCTGATGAAAGTACCAACGATATGAGCCACATCAAAGGAGGTGCGGAGTGAGACAAGTGCTACCACTTTGTTTGACCACTATTCTGTTAGTGACGGTTAGCAAGCTGGATAGATTTGTCAGCGGAACAATATGGCTTCACTCATTACATTGAAATGGCCCTTGTATTCAATTCCCATGGTGTGCTTTGAGTGTTTGCATGGGGTAACGCTACATAACTAGTGTTTTATGGCAGTTGAAACTTTTGAGACAAATTGGTATGGTAATATTTTAAATTGGTGTCAATATTCATTATTAAAAGGGTCAGATTAGGCCTTCGTTAGTCACATTAGAGTATAGCTAGTAAGGATGTGCAAAAGTACTTAAAAAAAAAAGACCAGTTGAAAGATTGCCGCAACAAATTGCATTGAATAATTAGGTTTTGAGCTGACCTGACCTGAACAGATGCATTTCTTAGGGATTTGTTTACATAAGACACGTTCTTGTGTTCGAAAACAGCTGGACAGATTACAAAAAAAATGGAAAAGCAAGGTCAAGATGCAAGGTCAAGATTTTAAAAAGTTAAAGATTTCACACTGTATCTTGAAACCAAACACTCAAAAACTGTGTTAAGCATGACAAAATGGTCAAAAACATCCGTCTCTATGAATGCTTGTAGAGCCACTAAACAAAAAAATGTAAGTAAAAATTATGTAGTCAATGTCAGTAATCGATAAGCCAGTTCTTAGACAACAAGTGGTTGAGTAGTTATCTAAGAACTGGCTAATCGATTATCCTATCCCTAGCCCTAATAAAAGAATCAAAACTGGATGCTGAATTGCAGCAAAATCAGCACTCATAAATCTGATATGAGAGACATAGCTATCCCATTTCTGCAAAACTTGGGTAATTTATTGTCATATTTACCAATCTCAAGAAATTGTTGGTTTTTCACCCTTTAAAAGCGTTTAGGAACAGGTCTAGGTTGAGCCAAACATTTGACCAAAATACAATGATTCTTCTTGTTGGTACTCTGGGAATGCACAGCCACAGAGGCAATATGCCTGGACAGATGGAAACAAATTAGTAACAAAACAGTATTAGCATCCCTTGCTTGCTCACCAACAGTCTACTGTCAACCCCCACCCCTACCATCCGCATCTGGCATAGATCTGGGTTTGGTCTGACACAGGCTCCTAGACAAACTATGTTCATTTCCACACTCTTCGGACCCCTTGTCCCCCGTCCCATCCCCGTCCCCATCCCCATCCCCGTCCCTGTCCCCAGCCCCCCGTCCCCCCTCCCCCCTCCCCCGGCCACATAAGCTTGCAGGAAAGTGCAAAAAAAAAAAAAAAAAACCTTCTGTAGGTCGGCCAGATTAAACTGCCACTGTAATCCGCTTGGCTTTCACCTCCTTGTCCTCAAACGAGAGATGAAGAGAGAGAGAGAGAGAGAGAGAGAGAGAGAGAGAGAGAGAGAGCAGGGAAGAAAAGGATCGCAAGGTAAAAAAAAAAAAAACAAGGGGAAAGAGAGCATTAGGAAAACAAAGACCACAACTAAAGCAAAAAATGAAGTAAATGAACATGAAAAAAAAACAAAGAAAGCAAACATAAAAAGCTAATGGGAATATGTACTGAAGGGAATAAGGAAAAACAAGCAAATAAGAAACCTAGGAATAGTTTTTACAGGAAGGAAGGTATACTCAACATCACTACAGCCTTCAAGAGGTACATCACCTCAACTGACCAAAACTATCAACCAAGGGGCTATAAACAACTCAAACACACAGTAAAGATAACATGGGTGAGGACCGGCGTGGGTGTTTGGAAGTGTGTTTATGTGTGACTTGAGAAATACAGTGTGGAGAAACTTGCACACACAAAAAAATGTTGGAGAATCCTGCAGGAAGTGGGAGGACATCCAGTGAGAGAGGGCGGTGATATATACGACAGGAGCACTTCAAACAGCGAGAGCGGTGATGGACAACTCCTAAGACCAATAAAACCCAGCAGGGGAGGAGGGTGCGAGGGAGCAGGGCAAAGGGAAGAGGAAATAACTTTATCTTTCAGACAAAACAGGAGGGGGAAGAACAAGGGTAGTAGATTGAAGGACCACTTCCTAAAGATGTTAACAGCTTTTCTATTTCCAAAGAAAACACATCGGACACCATTGTAGCTCAGTGCTGAAAACCAGCAGCTTTAGAGGTGCAAGCTTGACCTAAAGAGAGTAATTTGGGGGTTCTAGGATCAATAGAAAAACACAACCTCCAACTGACCATTTCCATATGATGAAACACTTAAGCACACAGTCATCTAAAAAAAAAAAAAAAAAGGCCTACTGTCCATCATTGTGGAAGTTAATGGAGTCCATTGAAGTGCTTTCCTTTTCAGGTTTTCCACTAGCATTCTTTCAGGAAAAATGACTAAATGATATTGTCCTCTGTCAAGCTTATCTTTTCTACCCATTATACTCAAACTCAGACAGTTTCTGCTTCACTAGTACTGAAGTTTAGTCAAACAAAGGGTTTCAAACCTTATGATGCCAAGGACCCCCAAATATCATGATCTCCTTTGTGAAAAACCCTCTCTATATTTTCAAGTATAAAGACTCATTTGAACTGTGTGACATTATAAAGCTAACAAGACGTTTTCCACCGATCCCCTTATAAGAACCCTCGACCACAGTTTGAAAATCTCTGGTTTAGAGAACTCTAAATGGACGTCCTCAGGCACGTGCAAAGGAAGACCCCAAGTAACGTTCAAGCACCTGCCCTTTTGGTCTCTGACTACATAAGTGCCCTTTTTGCAAGACATTCTTTTGTTTTATATTTTAGTTTTTATTTTGGCAAACATCAGTTTTAGATTTGGCAAACGGTATCAATTCTCAATTAAGTGCCCTCCTTTAAGCTCAACAACAAGCAAGCGAGTCTGGCGTTGGCATAAAATAGCGTTGAGCAAAATTCAAGATATGAATTGTCCCACGAGATTTTGTCTTTAATATCATATGATATGGTTGTTAAGCAATATCACACAAACAAAAGTGCCGTTTTCCCGAATATCAGCACAATTGCATATGTGATATTCATTTAAATTTTAACACACAGTAATGCCTATTTTGATTGTTTTTGCTCCATTTCACCAATGATAATAGGCAGAACAGTTGGACCCTGCAGTGGCATTTGAACAAATCCGTGAATTATACTGGCGGTTTTAGTTTCATATATATAGAAAAGTATCATTTAAATTTTTCCAACATTTCATAAATATTCTAAATTTAAAATTTAAAATACTAATCTCATAACATTATTCATGCAACTGTAATTGTAGTGTAAATGCATCTAAAATAATAGTAGTATAACAATTAGAGATGAGAGTACATGAGAACCGATACTTCGGTATCAACATTTGAAAAATCCTGGCGGTACTTGTTTTTCTACAGTACCGTAAGTACCGATGGTACCGAACATGTATGCGCTACAGCGTGTAGGTTGAACCCAAACAAATCATAGTAAATCAGTCATTTTAAAACTTTCCAAATGGCTTTATAGACTTTAGTGCACATCGTTTAATATCATGCCAATTTATAAATTCAAGCAAACTAAAGTACTCGTGCGCTCTCTGAGAGACGGTCTTCGCTCAGTGTGCGCTCAACTAAACTGCACACCTCTCGCGAGTGTCAGATTTCACAGCTTATTACACATAAACATTCAAATACACACACACAGTTATGTCAAAATGCCCATCTTGGCGAATATTCGCATTGGTTATGTGAATGTGAACAGCATGTGTAACAGCATACTGTCTCCAATCTCCATCCATTAGGTCTTAGTGACAGCAGCCTAAAAACCTGCTACTGTCTGTTGGCTGTCTGTATTATTACTGATAATCAAACAACAAAAGAAAAGATTTAATAAGCATTAATCTATATTTACTTTTGGTTGTATTGGTACCGACTACTACATTTTTGGTATCGTGACATCCCTAATAACAACAGTAATAATAAATGGTCATTTCTGTCAGTAATGCAAAACACTGATTTTGCTTGTTTACCAATTCCAGCATAATGCCAACAAAGGACATATTTATTTAAAAATGCAAGTCATTTAAAGATGTTACACAGAATGTAACTAACTAAATTTCATTGTATTTATGATGGGGTTTTTTTTCGCTTGAGCGCCTTCCCACCAAAATGTCTGTGCACAGCCCTAGATGTCCTAATGTCTTTCATTGTCGTTGTGCGATCCCAGCTAATAGAAAATAGAGAATTGATACGAATTATTAACTGGAAAACCAGTAGAGTAGCATGCATCCATCAAGAATGATGAATGTGACCGCCTCATAATCTCGGACACTTCATGTCCGTGCTCCTTTCAGCTAGGTGTGTTAACCTTTTCCTTCTGATGAAGCCCATTACAGAGAATAATCGCATGCCAAATGAAGACAAATGATGTGACCGCACTGTGCATGGAGTAGGAAATCCCTGATCACTGAGGCCCCCATTCAACAGCATTGATTAGCTTCCCAACCAAAGTAGCCAGCCAGAGGAACTAAACGCTCCGAATCAATGCTACTTAGCAGATTATTGACCAATCGCTGCCCCTCTCTCTGACATTAAAGCAAAATTCAAATTCAAAGGAAGCGATGGACAACCAGCAACACTGTTTTCAAACATATAGCTATAACATGCTGGAAAACTGTATTACGTTAATACAGATATCATTTTAATTCAAAATACTGATTGCAGCGTACAAACAAGCTAACGAATTGAAGGCGCTAATACCACAGCTCGACAAAAACATCTAGGTACAGCGTCTGTGTGTTGGGGGTGGGCAGGAGGAGGGTGATTTAACACCCTCCAACGGTCCCAAAGCACTGTAGTATTTTGCATACACCGCACAATGTTACCATGGTGACAAGACCCGATTCTAGGCCCTGACCCACAAGGCACATCCAGCCAGCATGTGTACCCTTGTGCTGATCGAAGCCGTGTCAATTAGAATTTACATTGACTAGAGTCTATGGGAAAATTCCACAACTAGCTCTCTTTAGAAATTGTTATTTTTGTCATATTCATTCATTTTAATTTGTTTTAGCAATTTGTGTGTTTCCATGTACATCAAAACAGAATCAGAATCAAAAATGGGCTTATAAAAAATACGATAATGAAAGAAAAACAACATTTTAGACAGAAAATCTGTTTTTTTCTCAGGCTTTCACATCTGAATGTAAACAGATACATCTAGAAGACATGCACAAATTATATGCAGGGCTTGAAAAAAAAACCTTTTAGTATTTTTATCTGTTTAAGGCATTGTCAGCTTATTAAGCATAAATGGTTTAAGACTGTACACATAAATGCACGCAATGTTCAGAACGGACTCTTGAACGAAACGTTTCCAGTTTTTTCCAAGACTAGATAAATGTTTGTTTCGTTGTATACATATCTGAAATTGTATACATTTCTGCCTAAGGTATGTAATGTTGAAACTAACAAAGTACGCAACCGCCAGTGTGTATTTGTGCAGGAACCTATGATGGGGGGGGGGGGGATTAGGGTGGAGAGAAAGAGAGATTTTGGTTCAGCTGAACCTCATTAATTCAGAAATGGAAATCATTTCTGCATGGAGCACCGGAGAAACGAGAGATGGAACGAGAGAAAGCAACAGAGAAGGAAAAGTCTGAGAGAACAAACAAAAAAAAAAAAAGACAGAGCGCAGGGACATCGGGGAAAGTCGATATTTTTCTCTTTTTCTCTTATCAAGAGTGTCAACACTCACAGTTAATATCTAATATAAGAGCTTTTTTTTTTTTGCTGTATGTTTTTTTAAAATTAATATTAGGGGTGGGTGGTGTGTCCAAAATCTTCTCTCAAGGTGTGACATTGTATTTCAGTTATATACCGTCATTCCATCCAGCCCTAATAAATATTAGAATTTTTATCCATGCATATTAATTCAACGAAATATTTGTGGGGTAATAACAACAGATTAGACACATATAATCAGTGCTTTTGCAATATCACATGGGTCATTATGATATATCAGATCTGTTATGCACACCACAGCATGTTTTTAAAACTCTTATAACATCATAAACTGTGAACAGCAACAGATGTCAAAACTATTCATTTGTATCGCAACCAAGCCAAGAAATAATTATAAACCGGAGTCGTTTCAGTCAACCATAATAATGCCACAGCCAAATAATTACATTTGTGAAGTAAAAGCCACAACAGGAAACATAGTATTAATATCAGAATTACATTAATGTTTTGACGCCGAGCCTAGCACATATCGTTGGTGAAAAATCAGATTTGGCAGTCACACGCTCAAATTAATTAGTGCAATTAAACACAATTTGCAGCAGTGTCAAACCCTTTATTTTGGGTGGGCATTTACGACGCATTGGGACGTTTATTACCAACAAACATTAACTTTGCAGCATGCACTAATAACCTTTCGTGATAAATCAGCGAACAAATTAAAGAGACAAGGAGCTGAAAATGTGCTACACAAACAGGAAAAAGAATATATGCATAGGCAAAAGCTACATATCATCCAAACTAGTTTATGAATGAAATATGTAAACAACTAAAGCTGTACAGGTGAAAAACGTTCAATATGTGGAATGAATTTATATATTCTAAAATATGTTAATCGGAGCTGAGAGTACTATATTCTTATTGATAGTTGAAAACATTACCAGATAAATTAAAATATACAATAAATGGATATCCAAGCAGCATAAGATGTGTACAACTTTGAGTGACGGGCAAGCAAATTCGTGGAAAATTCGTGGAAAAAGAGGGAGAAGTACAATAATAAATAAATTAATTAAAAATATATACTTTTAAAATTATAAAATGTAAAATTATATATTACTATATTATTTTTCGAGATCAAATAAACACATAAAAATGAACATGCTAATAAATAAACAGCAGGAGAGATATAAATAAGTGAAAAGCCATCTTCCCCAGCAGTTGATCTGTCCTGAGCCTTCTCTCGGCTCTTGTAATATGGGGCAGTCTCTAATCTGACCGTGCATCCCTTGGATTACAAACCCACCGACAACACCACTATCACAGCCTTCGCAGCCCCCCAAAATCAGGTCAACATCCCCTCCCCCCGGCCTCTTCACCACCCTCCTCTTCCTCTTCCATCATGAAAAACAAGACAAACTGTCCAGGCATCCCATGTCAGACGTAGTCCAAATATTTTGTTTATTCACGCCAATGTTATCTGTCTCTTTACAAGTGTTAATATATCATTGACTGATCACATAAGTTGCATTCAGTCTCTCTTATTGGGTGGACATGCTCAATGTTTTTTAAAAAAAACAGCGAATACAATTCAGATTGGATTTTCCCCAAATGGATATTAACAGAGCAAATTTATCACTACTACAGACTGTGGGAAAACCAATGCAGCATGTTTGGTAAACAACTCAAGGTCAGATTTTAGGGGCAAGGTGTGATTTAACATTTCAGACAGCAGCAGTTCAAGATTTCTGATTGGCAGCCGAAGAGCCGGTGACCTTTGTTTGACCCGTAGCCTTTATAAACTGCTGCAGTTATTAAACCCTCGATCTTGCGCGGAGAGTCTGACAAAGCAGGTAGGAGAGAAATGAGACCGAAAAAAGAAAAGAGTGAGAAGATGAGAGACACACGAGACAAAATATCAAACACAAAACAGCATAAACGGTTTCATAAAAGCCACCTATACTCAAAAAACTAAGATCTATGCAAGGTTTTCTGTCTAGAACAATATGCTAATAAGCATAATGCATGAGGTTAAACTAACAATCCAGCAATCAAACCTCAATGAAAGTAAAGATAAAGAAGCCATACTGAGTGTTTAACAAAACAAAAAAAAAGCAGAGGAGAGAGTAATATCTCAACAATGCAGCTGGGGCTCAAATATGCAAACACACACACACACACACACTGGCGAAAACAGAAAGCTTTAGCACACCTGATCAGCTCAGAGACAGATGCATCTTTAGCTCAGAGCCATCACAGCTGGTCTCTCAGTCATAGGGGTAAAGGTTTATTTTTTAGATTCTGAGTTTAGATCAATCATAAAATAAACAGAACTGATTGATTACAATAGTCATTCACCATGGTATTAACAGTGTACTCACAAAAACTTCAATGAATACCATGGTACGTCAAAAATGTGCCCAAATATCCATAGTAGTGCCATGGTACCGTGATACCGTGACATTTGGATATAGGTCTCCAAAGTACTTAAAAAAAAGTACCATGGTAATACCGTGATATTGTTTGGAGCAAGCAAGCAAGCAAGCAAGCAAGCAAGGACCTTGTGAAATGTTGAGACAGTGAAAGCATGTGGCAATTTAAGACATGTACAGAACCATCCCAGTTAAGCCCCGTCATTCTGTCGCTGGGGCAGCGGGGTACAGCTCTGCCAAGGTACGACTGAAGGCAGGTGCGGGCACGGCCTCAGAGGTAATCAGCCGGTCAGTGGGGAGCCATTTTGACTTCTAGCGAAAACCTCAAGAAGCACAGGGTATAAAAATAATAATTACTCTGCATTATGCTCACTGTCTGAGAATAGACCCATGGCAGCAGTTACAGCAACACAAGACAGAGACGATACGAGCCGCAGTATCTTTCACCACACTGCCGTAGTATGTGTGCAGAGGTGAAAAGTGGAAAAATAAACACTCCACCCAAATCAAATAACATAATCTCCAGTTATAAATGCTGTCTGCGTGAGTAAAACCAATCTACAGGAACCTAGAGAAGGAGCCTGTTTTGAGGGATTCATGCTAGTTTTGTGGACTTTTACCTCACAATCTCTGGAAGCCTGTTGAAACTTGATCCCTAGAACACCCCTGCTTTACAAATGGACGTTTTTTTTCTTTATTGCGCCAAGCCGGCACTTGAGAGCAAAGTGGAGAAGGATGGCCCGCTATGCCAACTGTGCCAGATGTGGTAAATGCCAGATGTGGGACCTGCTAACTTAACCTCGCAGCCATCAGCACAGCCCATCGCTAGTGCAACAAAGACGGATGAAATGAAATAGAGAGACTTGGAATAACTGTGGTATCCCTTGATTCACACCCCCTTGCAAGGTTATGAGAAAAACGCACCACTGCGGTCTCTGTATTGACACTCACAGAAGAACCAGATGGTTTATTCGGACAAAACCCACAGCAGTGCAAACAGGAATCTGAAGCATTGTGCAGAGAGCAAGCAAACACCTCCCGCTTCTGAAGAACAGATCAGGACGGAAGGAAGAGTCGGTCAACGGAGAATTACTTCATTTTATTGTTTGCGACTCCTTACTTCAAATGTGATAACCTTTAACGTGAAGGCCACTAAGAAAGAATTGGCCAAGAATGTTTTCATAAATCACAAACAAAATATGGAGGTTAGAAGACGACAAACATGAAGTCAATAATGCGGGAGTTCCAAGCATATACATACGCAAAACTTTCTGATCCGATTGAAGCTTTGAAGTCACTGTCTTAATGAGTGAGTCATCAAGTCATTCATTCAGTAACGAAGCAAGTGGCTGTATTTGTGAATGGTTCATTAAATCATTGACTCTCACGATTCGTTCAAAGCCGCAGATTCATTCACGAATCACCACTGTGTGCTTTCGTTGGAACTTATTTTGCCGCCAAACAGATCAAACAATACTGACAATACTGTTCAATATGTTTATCACTTTTGTTAGTTGAAGTGTTGTATAAAATCAATGCCACATTTAAAGTCGAGTCATGTAGATAATTGGGAAAAATTGCATTCTTACTCGTATAATACATGATCAACATTAAAAACGAACTCACAGAGGGTGTTTCTGTACCGAAGAGAGTTTGAGTCTTAAATCTTTACAGTCTGTGTCTATAGGCTGTGCTAGTAACTGCTAAACCCCCACTTTTACAAAGGTACATTGTCGAGAACAGCAGTAATGTAGCGCAATTTGCTAAGGCAGCACACTCTGCACGCAACCTATCATATGCACACTGTTTGTGTGGATGCAGTCAAAAGATGAGTTAATATGATTGGATGTCATGTATTTGACTTTTTACAGCATTTTGATGTTCTTTGAAGGTAGGGTAGGTATTAAATGAACGGCAAAACTCTGCACTCCGTCACCTCTATTATATTAGCGAATAAGCAGTTCAATTAATGACAATCGCACACGAATGTCAGAGATGGTGAAAAGGTGGATTGACAATCTTCAGACCGTAATTTATGCCAGTAGTGATCATTTTTATTGATTGTAAGCCAAAACCTGAAACTATGTGATTTATCAATAGTGCTTTCCACTGAATTGATAAACATTTTTAAAAACGTAACAGTGACGTAACATTAACCAAAAAGCCAAACTGCACAAACAGTGGTGAAGCAGCAACAAAATCGGCGACCTGTGGAGAGTCACCAGTGCTAATTTAATGCCTGAAATGTATTAAATTTTCTGTGGGAAGAGAACGTCTCAGAACCTAATTCTGGGTTGGCCGGCCATCTTCAAAGTAACAGCAGAGTTTAGATGAAAACAGCACTAGGGAGGTAGACTTGCAATTGTGGGAATTCAGACGGAGTTCAGGTCACACCTCCTCCAGACAGATGACATTTAAATTCCATTTATTTTCTTGGCAAACGCTACCTTACCAGAGCAACTTACAAGAAAATGCATGTACTGTACTGCGATGACTGCTTCAACACAGAGAAGAAGAAAAAAACACAAAACAGTATCAACAAGCCAAGGGACAATAAGAATGCAGTACTAATGAGACAAGTAACCATGGTATAAGAGGGATTACGTACAGGTCACTTCAAGATGATACAAGACACTTACGCTTACGCTCAGACATCAGTCAATTTTGTGGTAGAAGTTCAAAATAAATAATTCTCGGACACACCTGCCCTCTACATCCAGATGCTCTGAAACGTGAAAAGGATCAAATCAACTCTTGACGTCTCTTATGGCTAGACAAAACAAACAGCCTGGAGCCGCATTTCACACTCTAGTTTCAACACAACATGCTCAGGAAAGTCAAAAGCTTGATTTTGAGGATAGAAAAGGGGTGTCAAAAGAGTAAACATATTTGGTGAAACGGCGTAACCACGGAAAACATGAACAAGCAAGTCTTGTTTAGAAGCTAGTTTTGTTAAGAAGCTAGTTGAGAAGCTTGGAGGGGAAACTAGCATGCTAGCATCTCATGCTAGGGACTTGCATCCAAAATACAGCATATTCTTTTCTCCAGTTGTTTTTCAGCTGGGAAATCTACAGAGAGGAAGATGAAGGTGAACAACAGCAAATCCTTTGAGTCACTGATCAGTGCTTTAAGGTTTATCCCTGTATGTCATCTTCCAAAAAGCTGGTAAATCTCATTGAGAGAAAGAAAATGAGAGACAAACATTGAAAGATTTCAAATGAAAAATGGCAGAAACTGAGCATACGAAAGGAGAAAAAAAGACAGGTGAACGTTGGGGCAGATGATGCAGTGAGAACAGCTCAGATTGAGAAGAGAAAAGCAGCACGTAGCTCACATTCAAAATCACAGTCACGCATTAGTCATCAGGACCACCTGGAAGCTCATGAAACGAAGACGAAGACAATGACCAATGCTTATTCACAATACACTTTTGAAACGCTCGGATATTATAAACCACCTGTTCCTCCACTCATCTTTTCAATGACGCAAAATGCTGCCAAAAGATGCAGCATTGAAAAACATGTTCGTCTGTCGCCCTTCCATCCTCTCCAAGTTTGCCACCTCGTAAGTGTGTCACTGAGGTACGCTCATGTCTGCCGTATAGGCATATGTGACGGCTGAAATTGGTGTTAGTTATGTTCCAATTTAAATGGTGTAACAGAGGGTCAAGAAAAGGGCCTCCATAATGTACTGACAATGTTTCTGTCAGTACGTGATGGGATGGGATGGGGAAAGCCATATTCCAGAGTGTGACACTTGATGTAGCAAGTGGGTGACATTAGGGATGTCCAAAACTATGTATTTTCAAAATGAACAAGTCAGCGGGTTGCCTGAACTACTAATTAGTCCTTAACGGACGACTGCCACTTATAAACTTAATTCAAAAACAAAGTCCAGGCCTGGTCCTCTCTTGTCTTGCACTGTCGTCACTCCTCCTTTTATCCTTCCGGAGCTCCTCTGTAAGACTCGAGACGAGGGTCACCTGGTGTGGCACGCAAGTGACCCTCATTAGCACTTGCGCCACCAGCCTCGCTCTGTTCTTATGGCACACGACCCCGCCCTGCTTGCAACATGATCTATTCAAGGAGGCCTTTTGAGTTTTGGGTTCACCTGACCCATTGCTAAGGGGAATTTACATAAGACATGCTCTTGCTAGGGATGCACAATATATTAGTACCATTATTTATTAGTATCTGTCTATTTTGAAAATATACATTGACTGTTTTTGGATAGTTAATTTGTCATTAAACCGTACAGTAAAAATTTAAATTTGCCAAAGATTACATTTGTCAGTGTTATTCAATTATCATCATTTAAAATAATAACTTTAAGAGAGCATAATATTAAGACAGAAGTAATATAAATGTAAAATTTTTAAATGTAATAACATACACAATTAAAAAAATATCTAGCCTAATGCCAGCAAACACGCGTTCAATATCCACCGATACAGATACATTTATGTTAAAACCTAATCAAATAAAAGGTAAGGCTTGTTTTGTGAAATACTTTAAGTAGAGTTCCTCAAATAAACAATGTGTAAATGTTGCTTGTGAACACAACTAGACTTTTCACAGAACCAAGGTTACCATCCAGATATACAAAAGGCACTCTCTCATCTGTCACAGTACATACGCTAACTATTAGGCCACAGCTTGGACTGTAAAAAGATCCTGAAAATAAGCGATACTTTCTTTTAAATCACTCATCAGAACAATATTGTTTTGAAGTCATCAGTTTACAAGCAACTCCAAATGCAAAATTACATGCAAATCTTTCTGCTTGTGTAACTAAATACAGAGGTTTAGACAAAGGCTCTGACAGGAGACAGGCTTCTTTGGGAGTTTTAGGACGTGTGCAGCAAGCAGGTACATAACAAACCTTGCATACCACTATACCCTCCTTTCTCTTTTACTTTGTTTCTATTAAGTAAAAGACCATCATGTTGGACTAAGTTATGATTTCAGATCTATAACTGGGAGTAGCAATCAATAGCTTGTCTATAAGTACACTGAAGTACTTCCAGATGACCATGCCTGTTTAAAAAGGGGGAGGGGGTTGGATGGTAAAAATGTGGTATTGAGAGTTTCTTGGTGGCACTAGGGTTAGGGCCTGGTTTTGGGGAACTGGCTTTCTGCTTCTGGGAGCTCAGCCAGAGTCACAATCCTATAGCAATCCTCGGATTAGTTATGAACCAGATTCCACAGATCTCAAGATTTGCATGTTATATCCCATTATCTTTCCGCCCAACTGGAGGACTTACTCGCACAACCTCCATCACTGGCCACAGAGAGGGTAGACAAAAAGAAGGAAGACTCTCAGCCTCCCCAAATTCCACCACCAGAAAGTTTACAATAAAAAAAAAAAAACTGTTTAATTTTATGACTGCAAAAACCTAGTCACTACTGAAACCCTGACTTGGAGAAGCCAATATAGCTGCAGCGCTGACAGTGAGGAGGATTTGACTCATGGGAACCTGCTTGTTTTTTTGCCCCTGATCCACTGACACGCTAGGGAATGGGCACAGTTATCAGCCTTGCCTGAGATAGCAGGCTTGATGGGGCGGCCAGTCCATAGGGATCCCAGAGCTGAAGTTAATCAGACGGAGACAGGTCTGGAGCAACCCATGGGACTAACGCCGCCGCATCGTCCTCGATCTCCACCACTCCCATCACCACCAAAACTTGTCACGACCTCAACCGTAAGACTCTTCACACAACATCAGCCTGGTGACTACAAAAGTCTCAAAAATAGACAGAAAATAGCCTCAGGTCTTCTAAGAAGCGGCCAGCCAGTGGCTCGAGAGTTGACGGCCAAGGGAAATCGCTCAGGAAGATCAACGGTGCTGAGTAACCCTTGAGAAAAGAACTTGATGTGTTCACTTCATCCTAGCCCAATTAATAAAAACTCCAAACCTAAAATTGGTCTGCTGGACGCAACATTCTGAACCCAAATGGAGATTAATAGCCTGATGAAAAGATTTGGGTTAACATTCGAAACGGGACAACACAGGCCGGATACGCTCTGACCTCCTGAACTTTGCAGAGGGTTAAAGGTCAGGGGAAACCGGTCATTAATCCTCAGACTAGAACTCGGGGGCGGGACATCTGAGCTTCGAGTCTCGAGTCCCCGAGGTCCAGTAGCAAAGCTTGGAGACTGAGCCAGAGTTTACTTAGAAAAGGCCACCGAGCATTTCAAACAGTCAATCTGAGCAGACAGCCTGTTTCACAATAGCCACATCAAGTTCGAGCACGGGTGGTCAGTCATGTGGAGGAGGGGGTCATCAGAACACTCATTTTGACAATCCCAGGTGTCCATTGGGTGTTAGAAATGATTAGGCGTATAGATTAATTGAACACACGTCAGACTTAATTAAGCATGGCGTTTAATTAACCATGTAATTAATCTTATAGAGGCCGTACACACACGTACATATTCCAATTGGTTGAAACTTCAGCAGGCAGATGACACGGACTTGTAACTGTTCTCTGCTAGTAAGTCCAGCAAATTAAATGTCTGAAGCAAGAATAGACGCATAATCCCTTTTGTGACTCAAGGCCCGAGATTTGGCCCAGGTGAAAATCTGGTGCTAGCAGTAAGCAGTAAATCATACTTACTTTCATATAATCTTTGACATATTATCCTCCTCTGGAGTGTATTCACAAGGTTTTAAAACTGCTAATGTGGCGGGTAAAAGATATTTGCACAATTTATATTTGATGCTAAATTTCTGCCAAAGAAAACATGCAGAGTGGGAAAGAGGTCCCTGTACACTCGGCAAGATACAGGCGCTAACACTTCAAGGGTTGAGCAAGGGTCAGTGTTTGTGGTCACATTAACATAGTCATTTGCAGTTGGAAAGCTGCATCAACAAAGAACTACCCTTTTTGGTGGAGCTCAGGGGTTGTCCACACATGCTACTCCAGTTCTCCATTACTAACTTAAAGGTCTTCTACAGATCAAGGGGTCAAAAGGGTCAGTCTGCAGACCTTCAAGAGTGACCCATGACAGCCCAGCCAACTCCAAATCCCACAGCTTTAAAGGGACAGTTTACCCGAAAATAAAAACTCTATCCCTCGCCTTCTTGTTGTTCCAAACCTGTATGACTTACTTTCTTCTGCAGAACACAAAAGAAGAAATTTTGACATTGTGGTCCAAACTAAATTGGACCCCACTGACTTTCACTGTATTGACTGAAATGACATACAGATTTGGAACGCCAAGCCGTAAATGAGGACTGAATTTTTATTTTGGGGTGAACCATTCCTTTAAGAAACTCCAGAACTTAATTAGAACCCGGAGGAACCGGACAAAGGTGTATCCTAGTACACCAACAATGAAGCAACCACACGTATACCGTATGCTAATTGTAGATATTACAACCTTTTCTGTGATCAATTATTTCCAAAAAAAAGTCCATCATTTAAGTCATCCTTTAAAAAGTCATAACCTGTGTGGCCATATTTTTAGCACATATGTTGTAAGGGCAAATAGTAATTGAATCAGAAATATCAAATGTAATAACGATCCAAAGCTTAAGATGAACAGCACTGCTAACTGTAAACAAGCGGTAAACTTCAGGTTTATCCCAACCCCACGGTGGATAAAAAAGGAACTCACATAGTCGTGGAAAGCCTTGGCCTCACTGGAATGTTCACATGTCTCCCGTCGATCTGGAGCTGCGCAGTACAGATCCCAGAATACACTGCAAAATAAGGCAGAATAAACAAAGCTGAGTATCAAATAAATGGGTGAACTTCACAGAATGAAACAGCTGCCGAACTAAACACCAACAAGCTGTGGTACACTTTACAACATCAAGGCCATGTGAAAATGGTACTGAATGGCATGGTTTGTTTTAGGCCCAGTTGTTCTAATTTTTCCAATTATCCTAATCTTTACCAAAAACAAGTTTTTAACAAAATGCTTGAGCTCAACTGTGATGCATCTGACCTACTCACAAATATAAACACCACATTGCAGTTGTCATTTACAAACCTTAAGGGTTTATTTTAACATGCAAGGCAATTTAATTCAGTTCCTTTTCGCCATAATGAGCTTTTTTTAAAGCACTGCAGGGCCAGAGTGGGACACAATTTCAGGCTGGGAAATCGAACACTCATCCAGGCCATCCCATACACCCACAACAAATTTTTAAACCACGGACAACCCTATTTTCCATATGGCCATCACATAAAAAATGTCTAAATGCTTATGCTGGGGCCATGCAAAATAAAGGTTCCCTCTTGAACTACACCTAACACTTCCCTTTTCCTTTTTCACCTCTCCTTCTCTTCCTTGTACGTGTACTTTTTTGTGTGCTATTTTTCTTGTACCTGTCACTTCTTCACCAGTCCAGCAGGTCTACTGTTATGAGAACATTGTTTCAAAAAACACCTCATTGTAATTTGTTTGCACAGGATCTAACTTTATCAAAGTATTACGTTAGTACAGTGTTGGTTGATGTTTTTCATCTTAGAAGGACTAAAAAAAAAACTATATTTCATACAAAATTAGTACAAGAACTACATTATGACAATATGTTTTTAGAAAAATCTTAATACTGAACATGATATTTCATTATTACGATGACTAATATATAATAATGACTAGAGATGCACCCATTGCAATTATCTTGGCAGATTTTTCTGTAAGTGTGACCTGCCGATACAGATTTTCTTGCAAAGAACTATAATTGACAGCATATGCAAACAAAAATCTACTTTTCTTCAATTGCAAAATGTCAATTTTCATTTTTTTTTTAAAACAAGTAAAAAAATAAATAATTTCAAACAACAGCACAAATAAATGGAATTGAATAACGAGAGATATGAAATAAAAATGGCTTTGCGCTTTTCAGGTGGGTATACAGTATATTCAGGTAAGAAATACGAATGAGTGAGAGGAGGCGGGAGTGTGTCACTTCGCCATCGGAGAGAAGAGAGCGAGAACGCGCAACTGACGTTATTGCCAACAAACGAGTCACCGGTCTGGGCCGATCATGAGGAAAATCGTCCGATTACGGTCCCTGGCCGGTCTCTAATAACGCGGTCCTTTTGCATTCAGTATTTTGAGTGACAATAGTAATTGTGCTAATAACATGTGCTAGCAGTTTAATACTTCGCTAAGTTAACGAAGACAAATCCGCAGCCTATTTACAGATGAAACTAAGCTGGACTTGAAGCCCTGAAAAGATCAGTAATTTTGCCGTTTCTTCACGGAGACCTTCTCTGCTCCGCCTGACTGATTGTCTCCATCTAAGTTCCTTGCATCGATTACTCTGTTCAAAACAGTTTCGATTGGCAGAGGCACGGAGCAGACGTTAAGCGAATCCTTGCCAGTCAAGATTTTTGTTTTATAAATGTGTGAAATGGTTTCAAATCAGGCACCGGCTCCAGTACACCGTCTGTGTAAAAAGGCACTTCCGAGGAATAACAGAAAAATGATTTTGTTCAGTATCACACTCAGTAGAACTTGACAGCTTCTATCAAAGCTGGGTCACTGCAATCATAACCCCCTGGATAGCTTCCCACTTTATAAGGTGCGACCTGCAAGTGGCTAATCAATTAGGCTTGATATTTGTTAATTAAGGAAATACAGTCCTTAAGGGCTGCTAGGGGGAGCAGGTTGCACTCCAAATGGTCGCTTAATTACTTCATTGAAAATAAGTACCTGTTAAACAGGTCGGCATTAAACCGCTCTCACTCTTTAGATATTGATTTAATGGACGCTTCATAAAAGCTGCTGAAGCAGGGCTTAAGAAAACGAACGCAAGTTGTTCCATCTTCTGAGGCAGCACTTTTTACCGCTGTGCGTTATTTCTGCTGATGTAACAAAATTAAACTTCTGTTCTGAATGTGGGGAAAAAGCTTACGTTTGATGTGACAGATTGCAAAAAGGACAAAATAGGCCGCTCACGGCACAGCGACAGGTCAATGGGGCTAATCAGTTTCCACCCATTTCATATATCTTGCCGTGGAGTGGAAACCATTTGACGGATTTGTGTTCGTGTCCATAACGCAAAGGATAGCTTATGACAGCTTTCATAAATCACTCACTGTTTATGAGTGGAATAAGAGAGCAAGGTTAAACAACGTTCAGACTGCAAAAGTAGAGGAACTGCGGTAAAAATTGTTTAGATTCATGTGCAGATTGAGCTTAGGCTTCTTAAAAGGAACAGATCAGCCAAAAATTGTAATTCTAGTTCCAAAGTCATGTGACTTTGTCTTCCATGGATCAGACTGCGCTGGTCACCCTTTTCCATGAAATTACAAAGAATGGGGACTAAATAAAGGTATGAATGAAGGTTGTTCATATGATAGATTTGTGAAGACAAAATGCCAAATGAATCATTAAGACCATTTTTGAGAATTAGATGAAGTGATTCAATGAAAAGATTAAAGTCAAAAGAACAATTGATTCAAGAAATGAGAGTTCTCTCGTGACCTCATGTGATGCATCAAATACAGCTAAGGCAGATGTCAGGATTTTCGTTGAGTAAATTTCAGTCTGATCCTCACATAAAGCCTTTATACAGCTTTAAAAAAAAAATCTATATAGCATTCTGTGGACCACGTTTATGTTGCTTTTTGTCATTTTTGAGCTTGATAGCCCCATCTCTCTTTCACTCTGGGATATTCTTTAAAAATTACACAGTCATACTACTCCTTTTTGGAAAAAATCGAGAAAAAAAGCTGAGACACAAAGAGACAAAAAAAACGACATGATGCCATACAAGATCCATAGATAAGCGAGTAAATGATGGCTCGGTAGGAGGCACTATACATTAACACCTCACATCCTATAGAAGCCATAAACCAGGAAACAAATAAAACAGGTGAAAGGAAGGGAAAAGAAAAAGCAAGAAAGGCACTTTGACAGGGGAACGTCATGCCTGTTCTGTGCCCTTCAGTCAGTTCACAATAAAGCCGGGCGGCATTATCATATCTATCAGCCGCCGTTAAAGAGATTGCAGCTTTGTCGGAAAGCTGCTGGAGGGAGACAGCAGGACCATCTCAAATCCAATCAGGGTGCAGGGGAAATGAAATAAGACGCCAGTTACACTTTGTTACTGAAAAGCGTTTTCTAAAAAAAGTATGTTCGATTACCTTGATTTCAGCAAGACGACTTGCTTAATGCTTCTGTACTTTGCATTAACACACAGGAAATGTTGGAAAGTTTGTCTTTAAATAGCTGGTGTGATGACAAATGACACACCTCAGTGGCTTTTAAGGCATGAGGAAGTGTGACAGATCTAAATGTTAGTGTGCTATTACAGGTGTGAAATTATCCATCATCTTGTTATGTGAAAAATAATACTATACCTGAAACAAAACAAAAAAGATACAAAATGTAATTTATATATAAAAAAATAAAAAAAACAAATACAAAACAGGAATTTTCTAAATTATAATCATCATTATACTATACTAACTATAAAAAGGGGGGATGGGATAAGGAAATGACCCAAAACGAAGGATTCAAACTTGCCCACATATAAGTGCCACAATGCAACAGGTCTGTACATGTAGATTTCCCGCCATACCATCTCTCCAACATTTTGTTCCTTTAGATAATATAAAGGAAAATACACATCAAAATCTCTCTCTCTCTCATAAAAAAAAATATTCCACGTACTTCCAATACTTCAGTGTGACGTATTTTCGAGTAAAACTGGATATTGAGCAAGAAACAAAAAAGTAGGAAGTGATTAGATGGCGTGGGAGTTTACATATCAAACAACAGAGAGACCGAATGAGTTTTCTAAAACAATGCCTAAATAGCTATTTAACTTATTTCTTGGAATAACATACACCGATTAATTATTCACTATTTAATTGAATAATTATTCACCAGAAACATGAATCCATTCAGTCTTGACTTTAAACACATGCTGCTATCCATCAGATGTAGCACATAGAAATGTTCTTAGCATCAATGCAATGTTGTACAACATGACCTGACCTAAGAGTTTATCAGTCTAACATGTAAATCAGCTGCCTTTTCATTTGCATTAAGTCTTTTTAGATTGCGTCATGTCAGAGAAGAAAATAGTTCAAAAATAAAAATAGGACATATTGTGTTCTACATGCTTTAATGTCAACTTTAGGCCATACACAACCACAACACCCTTTCTTTCTGTTTTTTCCTGTTGAAGGTAAACACTTCTCTGTGGCTTTTCAGTCATCTCTACCATTCACAAAGGAGGATGTCAGCCATAGGCCATCTGAAAGTAAATCCATGTAACATTTCTATGGCTCGACTTTCTCCTTTCTTACCAGAAATCAATTAAACAAATCTATGCACAAGATTAATCACAAACGGTCGACCTTTTTTTGCAATCCACACCTGCACCCCAACTAAAACCACCACCCCCAACCCCTTGCTCGCCTTACAACAGATGTGGATGACTGCCCCTCTCACCAAACTTTGCCTCCACCCCTTTCTGCCCCACCCCAGAGCCTGGTGCTACCATTCAAACCCCCTTACAACAGGAAACTGTCTTAGACAGAAGGGAAGAAAATGCAAAAGGGGGTAGTGGAGAAGGAGATTTGGCTGTTTAACACAAAGAAGACTGGAATGCAAGGAGTTAATCCGTTTGAGGGTTCTTCCGCAAACAAAGGACAGGCCTCCAGACAAAGGTTGGTGGGGGTACGCACAGGGGGGAGGGGTTGGCTTTCCCTTACCATCTGGCCCTTTTGTTTGGGGGAGGGGGGTTGGTGAAGAGGGCGGTACTCCATGGCCCCTCCGAGTCCCTAAAACCCCGATACGACCCCCCTCCTCTATGTGCTATAGCTCCAGACAGACGCCCCCTCCAATAGTGTCAACAGCATACAGGGACCCTCCAAAACCCACTAGACTCCCAATAATCTCACAGAGGGGAGCCAGTAATCCAAGATGGAGAATAAGTTGAGTGTGATAAATGAACACACTGCTCTGTGTGAACCTGATATCCATGCACTGATCTTATTTTTGAGTAAGCTTAGAACATAACGTGAATTCCAGACCAACATAAGAGTCTGGACCCAAGTTAAGATGAATGCCATATTTAATTTGGTTCCAATAAAATAAGGCTGTTATGGATAGATGTACGTACTGTTCAATAGGCTCTACTGTTGCGTACCTTGGGCTCGATAGTTCGTCAGACAAAACATTGAAAATGAGTCTTTCCGAAAAATTACCAGAGGACATAAAAACTATAGTAAACAATGGTTCCCTGTTGAAAATACCATCTCAGATCAACATGAAATTCCAAGCTAATCCTAACTGGTATATGGCGGCTTCTTGCTAACTAGCTAGTCCACTAGCTTAGGCATGTTTTTCACTAGCAAAAATGTTTGCTTGGTTGACCAAAAAAGTCTTGCTGGTTAAGCAAGCTAAGAAGCCTTGTAGGCACAATGCTGGTCTCTTCAACAGGGTTTTGGATATAAAACCTTATTGAATGGACTGTACATTTTGCCCTCACAGCCTCATTTTAATTTGTGTAATAAATTCAAATTAAATATGGCCTCTACCCTGGCTAAGGTTCACAGAGTGGAAGCCAACAAAGAGGAATACAAGAACATGTCTTTAAATCAGCCAACAGTCATCCTCTGTTGAGATCTTCAAATCCATCCACAGCAATCACTCACAGCCAACCCTCTACGCACACCTTGCCATTGGCTAGTAAATTATTTTGGTTACTCTCACCAGACTGATATACAATTTTATATATATAAATTCTATATGAAAATATCTGAATGTACACTCTTAACATCAGTCAATCAAGCATTATATTATGATATAATGATAATCAAACACTATTTAATGATTGATTGATTGATTGATTGGTAACCATGCATGAATGCATATTTGTCATTTTAACTGAACTTAGGACTGGTAGTGGTGCTTAAGATATTGTTGGTTATTCAGTGTTTCTGTAAAAAAAAAGAAAAAAAAAAGAAAAAGATAATAGTAATAGATAATAGCAATTATTATTAAAAGATAATATTCATACTACTAATTCTAATTCTAATAATAACAATATACAACGCACTAAGGATTGATGAGTTACTGGGTTCATTAATGTTAATCACGTTGTCAGCTTTCGCTCGAACTGATTTGCTGAAATCAAAACCGGGACGTTAATAGATGAGCGCCAGCCAATGAGATTGCCGTTTGCGCATTAGTTCTGCCCACTACCAGAGAATCCGGCATATCTTCTGCTTGTTCTTAAAAGCTGAATAATTTCAAATGAACTCTGTTATTTTGACAGGAAAATACAACAAAGAATATCGTTTACATGTAGCGAGTCAATTCTGTGTGGCATGTAAGACTCTCACTCTCTCTTTGCGTGTGTGGCACGTCAAATACAGGTACGCTGCGCAGGCCTAAAACAGGCCTAATGCTGTATGGCAACATACAAATATATATGTAATAAGGAGACAACCACTTCCAAGAATAATGGACTGTCGTTCATTAAGGCTCCTCTACTGCTGCTAATGGCTAGCATGGGCATACCGTCAGAGAATGTTAGGGGTTTTGAGTTACAAGATCGATACATACCACCACCATGAGTGCAGGAATCCAGGAGGCTCTCCTAATGTGATATTCTTCTCCCATCGGATCTAAAAAGGTAGAAACAGATAGAGAGAGACAGAGAAAAAGAGGTCAAGTATGAATAGAGCAGGTTCAGAAAGCATGAACTACAGTTAAAAAAACTCCATTATAATAGCAAAATGAATTAAACATCTAGTTATTTTGGTTCAGCAGACCAATGGCAAGCTGGTTCCAGTCTACGGACGTGCAAAAAAACTTAAAAACCATTTATTCGCTGTGTTATCTGAACGACTAGCTGAATAGGCAGTCCTAAATAAGTCCTCTAATCAGGTCACACTGGTTTAGGGTCACACTGACCAACACATTATAAGCGATATATGGATACCTCATAATATTAAAACGTTTTCTAGCTTAAATAGATGCTCAAAAACAATGCAATGGCCAAAATGCCTGTCCGAATGTGTATGATTGTAGCATTGGTGCTTTAAAAGGGTTTACTACGCAACTTAAAAATATAAATTACAGACGAAACTGAAACATTCAACCCTAATGTATAATATTTCCAATATATGTCCCCATAACACAGACACCATTTAAAGTATTCGCTCATCACATTCACTCCATCTTTAAAGATTACATCTACTCAGCCTACCACTGTAACGGATGCTACTTTTCCAAAAAGACGTATTGATTTTAGCACATGCCCTGTCTATAACTATGCACCCAAAAAGCTGATGTGCATTATTCTGCGTTTCCCTGATGTAAGGGACTGATTAACAATGTTTTAAAGTGTGTATGTGTGTTTGTGCTGATCTGTGCAGAGTTGTGTAGCCCCTTGAGGTCCAAGGTGTAAGTAGAGGGAGTTTCAGCAGTAATTGTGAGGTGGCAAAGGGAACAAGCAGGTGACTGCTCCCTCATTAAGCTTCAATGCACAGGTGCGTCCTCCTGCTGTGTACCTGCCCGGGCCGAAAGACCTCCCCTGTGGTGTACGAGTGTGCCTGCACTAAGGTCTCGAGATCTGACGAGCGTTCGCCTAATTGAATAGCAACGGCGGTAATGACGACTTTCGACAGCACGCATGTTGACGCCCAACCGCCGTTACAAAAACACTGAAGCGTTGGTAAACACAGCCATCTGTTTACTTGTTGACTCTTTAATATTTATTTACAGAGTACAGTTTAATTTAGCAGTACAGTAGAATTAGCCTTTCTATGTCTATGCTAGACTAGACTTGAGGCAACAAATAAACAGCCTTAGGCAACTAATGCAATTAAGCTATGACTGTCAATAGCTTCAAATTCAATATCAATACTTTTTTTGCAGTCCATTCCTTTAAAAGGAAAAAATAAAATTATAAAAATTACCAATAACAATAACAAGGATGGACCCGATAACCGATAATCAACCGATAGTTTTGATTATCAAAACTAGATAATTATCAAAGATAAATATCAAAACTAGTTTTGATTATAATCAACCGATAGTTTTCAAATGGATACTGAACAACATAACATGAAATAGTGCTGAACTTAATTACAAAAATAAAAAAAACAGTACTGAACCATGTACTGTACTTTTTAAATATAAATAAATAATAATATATTAATTATACCTTGATCATTCATGTTAGTTCATAGTGCATTAACTAATGTTCTCAAAATGTATTCGTAAATGTTGAAATTAACAATGAACAATACTTTTATTGATCTCAGTTAATGTTATAAATTGACTTATAATGACTTATAATTATCTTTGAATATCTACACAAACGCCATAGCATTGAAATGAGTAACATGTATATTATATGTATATGTATACTCTCCCACTTTATTTGCTTCTATTTTAGAACACTTGATTATCTAATCAAAATAACAACATGTATTACAGTGACGATAAAAAAAGAACTGAAACCGGAAGCATTTCTGATTTGTTTATATGCTTATGGCGGTTGCATCACTTTTCTTTCTCATCACTAGCTTTAACATATGCAACTTCGCGGCAAAACAAATGCATAAAAGCGACCAGCTGGATATAAACAAATGAAAATAGATCGTAATCGTAATCATTAAATATTTGCGCATGTTTTTGTCACATTGTTTTAACCGCTTGAGATACTGCTAATGTTAGCATCCCCTCAGCCTCGACGGCAAACACACTGCTGTTCTTTCTCTACTAATGCAGCATCTAGTCAACAAATTAATTACTTTATAATGATATGAAAACACGCACAGTAGCGTACTGTATACATGCCGTTTCATTGTCTGTTTTAAATCCGAATCTAAAGTGTCCCGCTCTGTGCAGGCAGTATCACACGTCAAAACAAACTCCACAGGGTGTCAGTGATAGTTTTTAATTTCACCTCTAGGGGCCGCTCTCATGCGACGTAATGACAGCGGACACTTCTCAGCCGATTCAGAAATGGACGCAACCCGGGGAAAAACTATCGGTTCTAGAGCTGCACGATTCTGGATGAATTAAGAATCACGATTATTTTGTTTCAAACAGAGATCACGATTCTCCCACGACCCAGTCTATTTAAAATGTTGATTTTTTTTTTTATCGGTTTGAACGAATGATTCAATGACTCGCTCCAAGATTTCACTTGTTTCATTATTGGATAAATTAGCATTTTTGAACAAATCTCTAATTGATTCAATGACAAATGCACTTTTTAACAGTCACTTGTCGCCACCAAGTGGCATAACAATGTAATCGATACAATCGTTATCTGAAGAGCCAAGTTACATTCAAAAGGTGATTTGCTCTATTTTTATCGCTACCGGAGACATCAGTGTTTATATCCGATTCCGAACTATAAACTTTTATCCCAGTACTCCTATGATAATCTGAATTGCTATAACAGAAATAATGATACAGTGAGGATGAAAAGACACATGAATTCTACTCTTTCTGGATCAGCGTCAGCTCCAATGCAGATCTGAATGTTTCGAATTGTTGTCATTTAGGAATGAAATCGCCTGGGTGTTGGAATCGAGATCATGATATTTTAACGATTAGCTAATCGTCTAGCTCTAATCGGTATGGATTTTTGCCGATAACTGATTGTCCCAGCAAACGGTTATCGGCAAAACCGATCAATCGGTCGACTTCTTTAGGGTTTGACAATTCATTAGGATAATGCACAAAGTGGAATATATTAAAAAACATCATGCTCACATATATTACTTTTCATTTCAACAAAACGTACAAGAATTGCAGCTAAAAACAATAAATAACTAAATTTTCTTAGATTTTTGCCTTAAATGTTTTTGATAACTTTTGATCAATCTTATTAAAGTTCACGATAAAAAGAGGGAAAAAGTTTTATCTAACATCTCATCTGATTGAAAACTTTATATTATTGAATGAATATTGAGTTGTCCAGGAATTGAAATGTGTAAAATCATGATATCGCACTGTGGTGTGTTTTTAAATATCTGTGTATCATGCCACCCTACAATGCTGGGCTAAAATTCAGAGACAACACCTCACCAGTCTGACCAAAGTCCCAGGAGGTTCTTACATGCACAAGGCCAGAATTTGGCACAGTGCTTCATCTTTGTCAAACTTTTTCTGAGCGAAACATTTATAAACACTGGGAGCTTTTAAAAGGGCACTTAATGATACCCACACAAACAAACGCAGCAGGTGCCAGAGGGCCGCGGCGAATGCAATAAGATAGATGATAACATTTGAAAAGTTCACAATCTGTAAAGGTCCTGAAGCACTAAAGAAGAGTGTTAATGTCTTATAATGTCAAACAATTAACATTTACACATCTTTATAACTGAAAAAACATATCTTGTCAAAAACAGCTTCCATATTCATTCAAATTACCAACTGAAAAGCTGAACAGACATCACCTGCCTCCAACAACTATAAATGCCTTCCAATATAAAGCACAATAAAACACACTGTGTGACACATTTCAAGACCGCAGGTCAGCAAAATCTTGAAAAATGCTAATAAATTAAGTTCCACACAAACTGCCTTCTTGATTCAATTAAAGGATAGGCTATCAAAGCCCATATCAATTATTAAAGAAATGAGTCAAACCAATAAAAGTCTTTGATTGGCCTTGAAAGAGAGCATTACAGCAGATTGAGAGTGTATTACAAACCAATTGCACCTGTTCCCACAGAGGCCGACATTAAATCAGACTTTTAACATGCAGTCGTGTTTAAGAGCGGTTCTGAACAGAAGTGGTGGCATCACCTCCACTCCAGACATGTAGTGTACTCAAGCTCCATATGATGTTCATATACTGAGAACAGCATTGACACCATCTACAGCAGAAGCTCCACCGCTCCATAAAAACCATACCGACAATCCACTTTACTTTGCCAGCAGTTGCCGCACGAATGTTAATGCTCGGATCGCGCCCCCTCAGTGGAGCTCAAACTGATTTTCAGAAACACAATCGCTGGTGACATGTTACGTAACATCATAGCAACGACACTTCCCTTTATTGATCAATACCTTTCAATGTTTTAGCAGATAAATGGAGGTCGCTTTGGAGAAAACAATCCTACTAAATAAGAAGTTGCGTTTTAATAAGAAACTATGATGTTTATACAGATCAGACAACTGCAAATATCTCTATATACTACCAAAAAGAACAGTTCTAAAGCTAACAGTTCACAGTTGCTGAAACAAAGCAATTGGAATTGATTGATTAATTGATCAATTCATCAATAGGACCGTATTCATTTCTGGCCTCATATTTCTAGACTACACGATAACAAGATGATTGTGCGATACCACTTACCTCTGACAGGAAGGTCTGTGCCGATTTCTGTGCGCCAACATGCAGCAAGTACTCATACACATATAAAGCTAACCTGCAAAACAAAAGAGGAAATAGGCATTGTAAATCTCAGGAGACTTGAGGGTTTTCCTTAAATCGTCAATTTTGGGTTGGTCCCAAACCAAGTTAGAAAAATGCTGTTCCACTGGCTTTCCCATTCTAGATGGACAGGCAAACACATTACAGCAATTCACTTCGGTGCATGTTGAAACCTCACAGGTGCTCAGTAGCAAAACATTCTTGGAAATGCAGACTGGTGAAAATAGTTTGAAATCTGAGATTTGAGGTGAAGACACTTAAGTGTCACACTTCAATCTCAATGACAACACAAGTGAGATTTCATAATTCTTTATACCAATTGATACCATAGCAACAACAAAAAAAGTATCATATCATTGCTATTAAAAAGTTTGGGGTCAGTAAGATTTTTTTTTAAAGAAATTAATACTTTTATGGAGCAAGGACTCTTAAAGCGAGGCATTAAAGTGATCAAAAGTGACAGTAAAGACATAACTAAATGTTACAAAGAATGTTAGTCAAAGAATCTTGAAGAAAATGTATCAGTTTCCACAAAAATATTATAATAATAACGTAATAATAACTGTTTCTTGAGCAGCAAATCAGCATATTAGAATTATTTCTGAAGGATCATGTGACACTGAAGAGTAATGATGCATAAAATTCAGCTTTGATCACAGGAATAAATGAATAAATTAAAATATATTAAATGTAAATTGACAATATTACTGTTTTGCTGTATTTTATAAAATAAATGCAGCCGCCTTCTTTCAAGAACAGTAAAAAATTGTACCCAAAACTTTTTTGAACAGTGATACAAGTATGATGTAAGATGTAAGTTTAATTGGCATATTATTAATTTAAAACGGTAAATATGAACATACATATGAACAAAAATAATACAAATGTAGCCTTCAATTAGATTTCAGAATAAAACAAAGTTTTCCAAGAAATTATTAAAGTAAACACCCATAAAGAACATGAATTAATTCAGAGCATGAGCTCCTTAAATTAAGTTTAATTTAGGTTTTCAATTAAGATTAAATACAGTAATTTAGTACATTTATTTAAATATATATATATAATGTAATTTATTAATTACATTAAAATCATACAATTACTCTGACCCATAAATGAATTAAGTTTTCTAAGTATCAGAGCAATTCAACTGTTTTTGAGAGCCACTTTGTAATGTACATTAAACTAATCTAAATGTAATAAAATGTTGAATCATCTTCTCTTTTTTTAGCAAATATTAATATATATGATTAATTCAATGAATTACATGTAACTAACGTGATCTGAAATTGTAAAAATTGACAGGCCTAATAAAAATGCATTATCTGTCCACAAAATACACTCCCCATTACTATTTAAAGAGCATCTCCTGAAGAACAGCTTCGAGGATCAAATACCAAGGACTCATTTTCCCCACAAACGTCTGAATTATTTCTTGGTGTTTCATCAGACGTACTCATTTTAGGAGCTACCCTCAAGTATATATACAGCTGTCAACAAAGTTGTACTTTTGTGCAATGCGAGGAAAAGATTTCAGAGTTTTCCTTCTAATTTAATTACAGTCCTTTTTAACATTTAGAAAAATGGAAATTCATTTCACGGAACTCGTGTCACACTTAATTTTCTCCCAAAAAAAAACAGCACATCTGCGCAGGTTCTTCCAGCAGTGTGATGGAGGAACACAATTATGTGACGAGTTCACGAACGCCCACGTCCATCAACTGACTGACACACTGACCTGAGAAGAGCATTAATCTCCACTTTAATGTCATTCCCAAAAAGATGGACTTCCACAACTTGATTCGTTCATCTACATTTTTTCTTCCATCTTCATTAGTTTTGAGAGTTTTAACAACAGTGCCTACTTTAACATTTAGACAAACATGTTAGGCTAAAAATTGTTGGACTTCCATCCACACGGAGATGGCATTTTTGTCCTGTGAAAACAGCTTTTTGAAGACACTCTCCCAAGTGGATACATCTGAAAATGCCATTTTTGTAAGTGTAAAAACAGGTATTTGAAAATGATGGTGATTGTCTAGTCGTGACACATATTGTACCAATAGATATCCATGGTTATTATACCGGTATGTGCCTGCTACACTGTAAAAGTGATATGTTGACTTAATTTTGACAAAAGTGAGGAAACCTGTTGCCTTAAAATTATTAAAGGTACAATATGTAAGAATTTTGTCTCAAAATATCCAAAAACCACTTGCAGAGTGTTATATATTTCTTTCAATTGTGTGCTTACATTATCCTAAATGTTTCCAAGAATTTGTAAATACAGAGAAATTCACAATTTTAAAGTGTATGTCCCTTGTCGCCTGTCATGTTGTTGTCATTGACGTAATATTCGCGTTACCCCGGTTTCCGCTTGTACTACCATAGTAACCATGGCGACAGACGTGGAAACCTGCGTTACGTCTAGCGGCACGCTCACGCTGTTGCTGTTTCGTTCAAACATTATGGACCATGGCAAGCAGACTTTGGGACAAAAGGAGAAATAAAACGAGGATAAACATCGGAGTGGAGTTTTCGAGATGCCGAGAGCTCCACGTCCGCGACAAACTTCGACTTGAAAGCTTCACGAGTCACGACTTGACAGGGACGCCGCTCTTGCATGTACTAGACAGGTGAGCAAATGTACATAAAACTAATCAATGTTATATAGCTCAACATGATGAAATGTTAGAATATGATCAGTATGTTATTCTAATGTTGATCTAGCTTACTGCTAGTCATACAGCCAACAAACTAACACACAGAATAGCATTATAACTTTCAACACACTCAATTGCAGTTTATTGTGATAGTGTAGACCAAGTGAAACAGCGCTGCGTTACTTCACAATTTTAATTCGTCAAATAAACTGACCTGAACAGTTTAGTAGAATGAAATGTCCTTATTCCTTTATATCTGCGGGACTCGCATATGTCTCTTATTAGCAATCGCGTCCTGCTTCATACCACAGTCATAAAACATGAATGTATTCACTCATCCTTAAACATTATTAGATCCATTGGCATGAAGACAAGTTTTTATTATTCCGCTTATTCACTGCGTCATCAACCTACGCCTTTGTTATTGTAAGAGGTTAGCGACGAAAAAAATTACATATTGTAGCTTTAAGCAAATAAACGTATGCGAATTTAAAAAATTAAGTTATGTGAACTTGACAATTCCACATAACTTATTTTTTTCAATTATGCATGAAGTTTGTTTACTTAAAAAAATTAAGTTGTCAACTGATCACTTTTTTCAGTGTATGTGCTATTGACTTTCACAGAATTGCTAAAGATAAATGTTTTTTTGTACAATTACATTCCTGCAAAGATGACAGAAAATTTACCAGCAATTATCCTGCGGCAAAACATGAGGGCAATTGTGTTTTAGACCAGACATGGAACAGTGACTGAGTGGACACAACATTAAGTGTATATTATGTATATTTTGCTAAAATGATCAAGCCAGAAGAACAGCTTGATAACTTTATTATAACTCGTCTCTCTGTCTTATTTCAGTGAACTTTTATTACATTTTACGCATCGCAGTAAGCTGATTTTAGCGTTTTCCGACATTTCGGTGTGGAATAGAAACTTGTAAATACTAGTATGGACAGAAAGCGTTTTGAAACGAAAACGCCATTTTCGAATGTATCCGGATTAAAAGGATAGTTCACCCAAAAATGAAAATGTTTCTATTACTTACTCACAAGTTGTTCCAAACCTGTATGAGTTTCTATCTTCTGTTGAACACAAAATAGCCTAATTTTTTAAAGAATGTTGGTAACCAGAAAGTTGACAGTAGGCACCGTTGACTTCCATAGTAAGAAAAAATACTAAACAAATATACTAAGGAAGAAAATGGGTGTCGTTAACTGTCTGGTTAACAACATTCTTCAAAATATCTTCTTTTGGAACAGAAGTAAATGTTGATTATCCCTTTAATGTAGACGTAGCCTTACAACACAACACTGCTTAAAACTAGTCAACTAGTCGTCGTTCAGACATCCCACTGGACCTTTAGTCAGAGTCATGTACCGGACAGCACAAGTCTGCTCAATTGAACCCAGCTGGCATTGAGATGGATCAAACAGAGATTCCCACAAGTGGCTGGATTAAATTTTCATTGTAAACTCTAGATAATCTGAGGATCTTCTGCAGGTTGAAGATGAGTTCCTGCTCTTGGCCTGAGGCATAATTGTGAAGGACTTCATCTACAGTGGGCTTTAGGGAGTGCTTTTTGTCATACTGTCAGAGGAACATATCGTTATTTCGACTAATAGCGAGACTGCAGGTGGAGGATCAACAGGCTGAGATGCTCAGTGTGCGTTCGACTAATCCTCATGCAATACAACAGCTCAGGGTGCAATAGGAAGGCGGACCTATTGACTTAATATTTAGATTAATGACTCCATAAGACCGGTCGAAAGCTATCGTTTTCACACGCCTGCTTCTGAGAGGCGCGCAGCAGGGATAATTTAGACCTTGACAGCGGCGTATGGACGTCTGCATGGATGCCGATACGGCGATGATGGACAGGAATATCTGACAAGGTTCTGCTTTTGCTCTGCCATTCAGGCGTGGCGGCTCGCTGTGTGTCCAGTCTCATTATGATGAGCTCTCCTGACTTAACCTGAGAACACATCTTGACATCTCGCCCGAGGCTCCCAGTCAAGACTTCGTTTATACATAAAAGAGGCAGAGCCAAGTTTAGCTAGCTTAAGCGCAGACAGTTAACAAATTAACTTTGCTGTCTCCATTTCAATAATTCAGTTGCAGGGTCTGGAGTGAAGGTGAAGAGCATGTGAGGAGAGCTAGAAAGTTTTTAAGTGAAGTTAAGGGATATATCATGCACCAGGGGGTCTCTAGTTTTGTTTCAGAACCCAAATTTGAGAAACGCAAACCAGTACCTGGTGTATCTTTTTGAGAATAAAAACAAAGATTATCAGACTATGTTTTACTAGAAAATGTTTTTCTTCTTCAATATTTCATGTGTTACTTCCTGTCTCTTTATTATTCATTCTGAAACTTAGAAATTTCAAGGTGGAAATTGTTTTTTTTAGTGCATGTCAAACAACTCATCCCTGTTGGCATATGCATGAATTTGCACAATTTCTGTTTTGTAAGACCGCACATATTTTAAAGTTCTGGCCGATTCCGATAATAAACTGATCATTAATTTATTGGTTATTGACGATTAAATTAATAATCATGATTATTTTGCTCAAAATTATAATTTTAATGATTGTTGTCATTTGAGAAATTGATTTTTACATTTTCATTTCTAAGCAAAAATCAAGAGAATGTCAACCCATACACAGTTTATTTTACCTCAGTCTCCTGATTCATTATAGGCTATTTATCCTATAAATTAACAAAAATTAAAACAGTGAAATTCCTAATAGTAATTCCAATAATTCCAAATGACAACAGCATAAAAGACTTCATCTTGTAACAGACATTTATTAATTCATTAAGTGCATTTATTCAGCGATCACAATAGCAAACAATATAGTCGGGATTCATGTTTGGATTTATTACATTTCATCACTGAGGATGTTTGATCGCAGATTTAGTCGCAGTGAACATCGCAAGTGGCTCGCGACAGAAAATAGACACTTATTTAAGAAGAATATTTCCAGTTTATTGGTTTGTCTGTGTTTTCAGATCATCAGTGTTTCTTCCACAGTGTAGAGAGCGCATGGTTGCCAGATTGCAAAGTAAATTGTATCCTTTTAATACACCCACACACTACAAGATAATCGGCCTGTTTTTGGGCCAAATTCTCCCATTCTGACAATCCTAGATGTTCTGATGGTTCTACAGATTATCTTATCAGATTTCCCTGTGGTGTGATGCGCGTTAAGAGTGATTAATTCTGCTCGGAAGAACGTCGGAGCACCGATCTCAAATCATAAATATCCAACATGTTGAATATTTACGATCAGAAATCCTGATATGTGAGGGGAACCCCGAGGACAAACGCACTCTTGTAGTTTGTCATGTGGAACAAGACGATACCCAATCAGAAAGCAAGCTGACGGAAGCATGACAAGACATCATCACCCAAACCAAATTCTTTTTTTTCTGTAAAAAGCAGTCCAAACACCATTTCTTCCTGCCCTTCGTCCGCCATGTTTGTTTACTCTAAAGTCAAGTTTGACTACGAGATTTCCCATGTTCAAGAATCAGCTTTAAGTTTGTGACATCTGGCAACTGCAAACATGAACGCTTGTAGTAGAGGTCTCCTCTGTAGTATTTTGTCTCCTTTTTTCATCAAAAATAAAGAGTGGTCATTTTAGTCTTTCAGTCATTCTAGTCTAGTCTTTTTCCGTCAATGACATAGCATGTTAATATAATCACAGTAATCGTTTAATGGCCTTGGTGTCGTCTCGTCATCTACTTGTCTTAGTCATGGAAAAAAAAACAATTTCGTCAGTTTTCGTTAACAAAATGAACACTAACTAAACAATGATTTTAAATTCTACAAGTTACTTTAGTTTATGTACATCATGAAAATTAGAAAGTCATTTTGAGATTAGCATTGGTATTAAATTATTGTTTTTAAAGATAAATGATGATGGCAAAAGGTAATGTAATGTTTAATGAACATGTACAACTAAATATACAATCTGCAGATACCAATAAATAATACTGTTTTGATTCTGACTATACTAAGACAACATGCTAGCTTAGATGCAACCTATAGGCAAACTGAAAACTCGATTTTAGCACATAAATGGTTCGCAAACCTATAACAAGTGGCCTGATTGTTCCATTGACATCATGAAAAGTGCTGTCATAATATTGTTGGTGTGCCCTGGTTCCACATCCTTGTAGATTGTGACACAACTTGACTGATCCTTCATTCATAACCAAAGATTGACAGAAAAATTCATTAAAGCAATAGCGCTAAATAAAAAATGTTGATAAACTTTCATGAGGCAATCCATCTCGATTATTCTGAAGAAAGCGGACCGAGCGCTCTTTTAGAAAACACGCACGCACAAAACAGACATTTCCGCGTTACAACTGAGAGCGATCATTAAATATGCCCCGAAATAATTACAGAGAACATCTCTCTTCAAAGTAAACTTGAAAAGCCATACATCCAGCTATCCAAGATGGAAAATTAATTGATTCTCATCTATGTCTGAGAGCAACGTTTATCCAAAACAGAGCAAATCAGACGCTCTTCATAAGAACAACGTCCTGTTTCTGTGTGCATGCCTGATTCCCTTTATATGTAGCTGAAAACACCTCTATGAAGGGGGCTGAACCATCTGGATGAAATCAAAACCATGCATTCAGACCTACTCGCTGCCTCTTAGACACACCAATAAACTCAGGGAACCCAGAGAAGTGCTCAAGATGTTGGGGGAAAATAAGAGATGGAGACCCAGACCAGAATCTGTTTTCATTAATTTCCACTCCAAAAAACACAATGCGCAATTTCTTGTGGCATTCCAGCTCGTTTGTGGAATCTAATCGAATCTTCCGAACCTGAGCCGTGCACACTAAACTTTGATGATCCAGAGCATAGATATCGGTTTGAAACTAATTAAAGTCAAGAATGACGCAATAAACTTCGTAGAGCCCTCATAGTGCACTTTTTCCATGCGGTTTCTCCATGCAAACTTGCCATGGATGCCAGTGGATGATGTTTAAACTTCATTAGTCCATCTTAAAATCCTAAGCTGACTATGAAACCAGTTCCTTGAGGTTAATGGAGCCTTTGCTTGACTAGTGCCGACAAATTTGACTAAACAAAGCCTGTGTGGTCACAACACCACATTTTTAATACAACACGAGGAAAAAGTAACCTGCAGTGTTAATGCAGCGACCGTGGCACCAACACTTGAGGAGCCGTCCACATCCTTGCACTAAACCTGAATGATGGACCCATACAACTTCACATTCATTATTATAAGAGACGAAATGAAAATGTCAGGCTAAGTGAAAGTTTCTTGGAAAGAGAACACATTGTAAAGGACTCTGTAAGGGAAAACGCAAACTTCTGGGAAGCTTTTCACGCAAAAACTACAACATAACATTGAAATGAGTATTCTTAAAGTGAAAAGCAACATCTGAATGATGAAATGACTCCAGACATGTTTGAAAAACCTCACCAATTACACTTTCCCTCAGAATTTCCATACAAAGATGGTCTTGTTAGCAACTTCTCTCGCCTTCACAAAAGGATGCTGATCTCCTATACATCATATTCACAGTCCGTTCATGCAGTTTAACCTTATACTATTCCTTTAAGTGTGTTATAGGTCCACAACAGCTGAAAATCATCTCCGACTCCTCACATAATATTGCAGACTCCAAGTCTGACACAGTAGCCTATGACCCCCATATGACAGATTTATGAATATTATAGGTCACTTTTACAAGACTTTATTACATTTAAGGTTTGTAAGGTTGTTTCTATGGCAACAGATTGTACACAACAGTGGAAAGATCACATGGTGATGTAGTGCCATAAAATATTACACTATGCAGTGTGGAAAAGTCACCAAAACTTGAAGCAACACGAGTTTTCATAAACAGCCGGTGCTTTACCCTTCAACAAAACACTAGATATTAAAAAAATAATCAGGGGATATGCACGCATCGGTGTTACTTGTAGCAAAACAAATGTTAGAATTGCTCAAATATCTTATCAGTCAGCTTTAAAACGCAAAGGAAAACGTGATGAGATAAAAATAACATTGAGTTCAAACCAAACACGATCGCGTGCTAAACATCTCCAAAACTTTGTCTGAAATTCACGAGAAAAAGACTCGGATGTATTTACCCACCAATTTAACTCATAAACAACAGATGCACGGCAACTAATGTTGATGCAAAAGATGCACAAGCCTCAAAATGAGAGATGGAAGCATGCAACATCACTCAGATTGGATGCATTGGACAGTTCAAGCGTTCACGTGCGCACCCAAACTTAAATAAAATCGAAATGCATGGACACCTAAAACCATTAAAGTGCCACAACCAGCTATAAAGTTAGAAAGATCCAGGGAATATCACTCCAGAGAGCATATTCACCCTAAATACACCTTCAAACAATAGTACGTACAGTTTTAGAAAGTTCCGAGTCCGCAATAAGCAAAGCGAGACTCTTTAAAGCGCGCGCAATTCACTTACTTTTCTCTCGCTTGACTATCAGAAGGGACGACAGCTCCTTTACCTTTGGCGTACATGCTGGATTCTGTTTTAAGACTTTTACCCCACTCAACACCTGTCAAAGAAAGCAGCCAGGAAAACGTTCTATCTCCATAGCTACCCCCTTTAGTGTTTTCCCTCTCCCCCACCTCCTCCTCCTCCTCTTCTCTCCCTTTTTTTTTTTTTTTTTTTCTTTTTTTTTTTTTACATCTCCAACATTGGCCACAAATCAGGCACAGTTTCTATTGGGGGGACTTGAAACAGGTCGCTGGTGATTTTTTTCTCTCTCGCGCGCTGTTCCAGGAATGTGTTCTGCCTCCCGCTGCGCCAGGAGAGGTGGGGGCCTCTTAAAGGGGAACGCACACTCTTCCCGTGTTTACTTGGCACAGGGGCTGAAATGGAAAAGACGCTAACATTGCCTCGGGCCTTCGTGTATGACTTTGAGGTTTTGAAAGTAAGAATTTACGCTTGTGTTCCAAGATTTGGAATCTGAGGCATTGTTATGTCCATTATTTTTACTTAAGGTTTGTTTGACAATTTTAGATAGAATGCTGTTTGAAATTTTAAAGATGACTAACATTCCTCGCTATCTGATATCCATTTTGTGGTTGATTTTGGATCGTGTTTGTAGGTGTGTTCTACAAACGACAACACATAATATTTAAAGTCACCATGAAATAGGCTACAATTAAGTATTTATTCTAAATTATTTATCCGTGTACATTATTTTGTTTAATTCATTTGCCTTCCTAATCTATAATTAAATTAACTTCCTTTTGCCTCAACATCTCTTCACTGATGACGTTTTTTTTGGCAAGTGGGCGGGACCGCCTTAAAGGAATAGTTCACCCTAAAATGAAAATTATCCCATAATTTACTCACCCTCAAGCCATCCTAGGTGTATATGACTTTCTTCTTTCAGCCGAACACAATCGGAGTTAAATCATATCCTGGCTCTTTCACGCTTTATAATGGCATTGAATAGTGCTCGAGTTTTTGAAGCCCAAAAAAGTGCATCCATCCATCATTAAAGTAATCCATACTCCATTGGGTTAATAAATGCCTTCTGAAAAATATCCATATTATAATCACTGGGTTCTGGCAACGACTGCATGCACAGTCATGAGAGAGTCGAGTTCCGGCAGAAGAGATTGACCTCTGACCCGACGTAGGACGTAGCTTCTCTACTCTTATATCGAACTCGTTCAAAAAATTTCTTTAAAACGAATTGTTTTAGACTTCTGATTCGTGACCGGCATTTTGTTTAGCTTTATCCACTGAGTTTCTGCCTTCGTCATTTATCACCTAAACTTTCGCTACGCCTACGTCATAAGAATATGAAATGTACTTCTCATCACATGCACTGTATACATACCCTAGCGTACACATAAAAACTGTGTATATTTTGGGCTTTAGAAGGGAAATATAGGGAATTGAGGAGAAAGACTATGTATCATCCTAAGAATTAGGCTAGCTCTGGGACACATAATAAAGCTTAATGGTTACAAACATATGGAAATAGTCAAAATGCAGGTGTGTTTGAATGCTCGCACATCCTGCATATTGTACATTTTAGGAGCATACATAGGATATTGTGGCCAAAACAACTGGTGAATCATTTTCAATAAAAAGCAAATAAGAATGAAATGCATCATCTGAAAGTTATGCCTCTCTGTTTTATCATCTTCATAAAGTCTCATTTGCTGAAGGAGCATGCTTGGGGTAATGACATCAGCGGGTGAACCAAGGCATAAAGTATGATTATATTCTGTCGCTATCATTTCGGTGTCCGTGATAGCTGAGGTTTCGCCATTTTTGAAATTTAACTGTAAATATTCAAATTATGACACTAAATGAGAACCGACACATCCAAAGACTTGATTTCCATGAGGCTATGGAACATCTCACGGCAGAGACTACTTAAGTGTCTCGTCATGACAGCTGGATCTCTATCAGATGTGCTTTAGAGACATTCAGCTTTCCCTGAGCAGCTCAAACCTCCATAGAGTTGTTTTTTGTGTGTTTTTAAACCCATTGTTGATTTGTGCACCAAAATTTGGCCTCAGTTCTTACACGTCACAGTTGTTAAGCAGGGAATTTAGCTTTAAACTTCTTAAAAAGTCTTCTTTAAAGTCACACAAGCAAATATACATATGACTGCCTCCAGAGCAAGACATACATCATTGCACTATAGGCCCCGCCCACTGGCATTCAGTCGCTTAACGGATGACATTTGACTAAATGCGTTGCATCAAAAGTAAATAGAACCCATTATAATCATTGGCACTGTCCACACTGCATACAGATGTGCGTCCAATTTCAGGCGTACTCCATGCACTCGAGTCTGTCGACAACAGGACAAATGGAAAAGTGAAATTTATTTCCAGTTAAAACAGTTCGTTTGCGTCTCTGTACAGACTTCAGAAGGATCCCAGCATTGGAAACAAGTGAATGGTATATTTTAACGGCGTCCCGGATCATGTCGGAGGATTTTATGTTTGCTCGGAGCATTTTGTTTTGTAAACGAGGCACAGTGTAATGGAGAGTTTTGCAAAGAAATTTTGTTGAAAGATGAAGCAGCCAACTGATGAAGCAAGCCTTAAAGGAGCCGCACCTTAAAAACGGATCATTTCACACAGAGGGTTAGAATGAAGGTTGAAAATAATAGTTTTTCCGCATATAAGTGAACCTCAAGGAGCATATTAAAATAAAAAAATAAAAAAATAAAAAATATATATAGTGGACATGAATTAAGAATTTGTTTCCACGACTTATTAAATCATTCTTATTTGTTCCCTCATTTTAGTTCAATTGTGATTTAACACCCGCAAAAGATTTACGGTGATTGGTGTTTTAAGCCCCCAACGGCGCCTTCCAGGCAGCGAGGGGATGGGTAGGTTTAAGGTTGAGGGTAGGGTTAGCTGCCTCTAAGGATCCATTGGGGGCTTAAAACACCATCGAGCAAGATTTACATGCATTAAAGGACAAAAACACTTTACTTTTATCATAATTTACATTGAACATCACCTCATTCCTCAAAGAGTCTGAAAACTGTTCGCTCAGTAATTTAGTCTCTCTAAACTCCGCCTTTCCACGAGCCTACCCTGATCTGATTGGTCAGATGCCCAGTCTGTTGTGATTGGTCTACTCTGCTCTGATTAGTCAGATGGTCCAGTCTGTTGTGATTGGTCTACTCTGCTCTGATTAGTCAGATGGCTCAGTCTGTTGCAATTGGTCTACTTTGCTCTGATTGGTCAGATGCCCAGTCTGTTGTGATTGGTCTACTTTGCTCTGATTAGTCAGATGGTCCAGTCTGTTGCAATTGGTCTACTTTGCTCTGATTGGTCAGATGCCCAGTCTGTTGTGATTGGTCTACTTTGCTCTGATTGGTCAGATGCCCAGTCTGTTGTGATTGGTCTACTTTGCTCTGATTGGTCAGATGGTCCAGTCTGTTGTGATTGGTCTACTTTGCTCTGATTGGTCAGATGCCCAGTCTGTTGTGATTGGTCTACTTTGCTCTGATTAGTCAGATGGCTCAGTCTGTTGTGATTGGTCTACTCTGTTCTGATTGGTCAGATGGTCCAGTCTGTTGTGATTGGTCTACTCTGTTCTGATTGGTCAGATGCCCAGTCTGTTGCAATTGGTCTACTTTGCTCTGATTGGTCAGATGGTCCAGTCTGTTGTTATTGGTCTACTTTGCTCTGATTGGTCAGATGGTCCAGTCTGTTGTGATTGGTCTACTTTGCTCTGATTGGTCAGATGGTCCAGTCTGTTGTGATTGGTCTACTCTGTTCTGATTGGTCAGATGGCCCCGTCTGTCCATTACCAGATCTGAATTTCAGCTCCAGTGGCTTTCTCAGCGGTTGTTTACACAGTGATACGAACAGTAATGATGGAGTCGTTTTTTCCCGTATCAATCCAGCGCTAATCCTCATCCTTTGATGCGTGCAAAGTAAATTCGCAGGGCTGAAAACAGCGTCATCTTGACATGTCCACAACACGAACCAAACTCTACCAGTCTCAGCTACAACTACATTGTTTGAGGGTCAAATTAGACGTTGTTCATGGGCAGCCAGTGAAGAGCATAGGCTGGTATTATGCAAATTTGTTACATTGTTACGTAGGTTTGTAACATGAAGTGAGACTGGATTTGCTGACGATTCATTTCTGCAGTTCAGAATCGATTATTTCTCAGAAAAAAAAGGTACAAAAGCTGTCACTGTGGCGGTACCTTTTCAAAAGGTACACTGTTGTACCTAAAGAGTGCATATTAGTCCCTCAAAGGTACATATTGGTACCAAAAGTGTACATATTAGTTAAAAAAGTGTACATATTAGTACCTAAATGGTACATATTGGAGCCCTTTTGAAGGTACTGTCCCAGTGACATTTTGTACCTTTTTTTCTGAGAGTGGACAATAACTTGTCGTGCACTTTGATCTTTAAAACTTTGCAGACCTGTTACCTTCACAAACAGCTGCATTGCATGGAAGGTAATTTCCGAAAAAGCATAATGGGGCACTTTAATATACAATAGCATCCCCTGGGAGCAAATCAAAACACGGATTTGTCAAAAAATGTGATTTTTGATCACACTTTTGAGTGTAATTGAACTAAGAATTAAAATAATAGGCAAATCTAATAATATACCCCTTTTTCTGGTATCAAAACCAAAATAGTCAAAACTATAGCTGATCTTAGACCAGAACAATAGACCCAGGAGAATGTCAAGACTGGCATAGCGCTGCAGTCTGTGTGAGGCCCCCAGAGAGGAAAGACAACCCAAAACACCCACAGAACTGACCACTCCTGTGACTCAACCCTGACTCACGCAAACCCTCTGATCTTTCACACTTCTTCACTCGGGCCCTTAGAAGTCTGACAGACCATATTTATTGCTGTGGAATAAGACGCTTAAAAAGGGATCTGTAAGAGAGACCATCCGACTAAACACAGGGATTCGGCCAATAGCCCGAGGTGACAGAGTTACTGTTGTTTGTTACTGTGGCAAGGCAAGAAACGACTTTACTTCATGTACCGTACAGATTTCACAAAGAAATTTTACAGTTATTTTATCATTTTAATATTTCAATAACTTTTAAAAAGTTTTATACTACGTTTTATATATGCAATTTTATAATATTATTTTTAATACACTGTCTTTTAAAATTTTGAGTTCAGTAAGATTTTTTTTTAAATAAATTAATACTTATATTCAGCAGTGAAAATTGAAAAACACAAATGCTGAAAATTCAGCTTTACCATCACAGGAATAAATTAAATTTTAAAACATAGGCCTATATAAATAGAAAACAGTTGTTTTAAAGTGTAATAATATTTCACAATTTTTACTGTATTTTTGATCAAATAAATGCAGCCTTCTTTCAAAAAGACTAAAAGAGACTTCAAAAACATCACAAAATCTCACCAACCCCAAACTTATAGTGTAACATTAGTGTCAAATTGAAATGCTTAATATAATTTTATGTGCTTAATTGTCATGAAATTGTGCACAAAAAATTATACTGAAAATTTGAATATTCAACACGTCTTGGTAAACAAGTATTTGTATGCAAGAATATTGCTAAGGATCTTTCTTGTTAGATTCAGCGCATGTTACTTTTCTCAGCCAGATTTAGCATGGAAGCCACAGTCTTGTTGTTTGCCATGTTGTGTTCTTGCGGTTCTGATGGAGTGCCTCCGTCACCATGCTAACAAGCCGCATCTGCACGGGCCTTTCCCTTTAAGAGCCGAGCTTGAACGCAGCAGACTCGTGTGTGTGTGTATGTGTGTGAGAGCTGATGTACGGTCCCATCACAGCACACTGGATGTGTGGGTGAGCATGTGTGTGAAAGAAATAAAAAATTAAAAGAGAAATGGATGGGTTTCACTTGTCTCCTGAAAAGTGAGTGAGTGAATCTCACAAAAAAAACCACTGTTTCTCCCAGAAATCAAAAGGAAAAACATGAGGGCGTTATTTTTGTTTGAGAATTAAGCACATTTCCTGCCCCAGGTTTACTTCTTTTCTTTTTTTTTGTTATTCACATTTTCTCGTTACATTCACATTACTGTAATTTATTATACTGTATATTAAAATAAAATAAAATAAAAAATGCATTACCGTAGTGAAACTAAGGTTTCTTTGACATATATAGCGGGAAATGTGTTTAATTGTCAATTTATCACCATACACAAATCTTAATAGTCCTAAAAATAGGCATCTTGAAGCTAAATTAATAAAGCACTGTTAGTCAATTTTTAAAAATGTATTTCTATTTAATTAAATTACTTATAAAATATGCATAATAATTAAATAGATTAGTGTACATAATTAATATTTGCTCAGAAAATCCAACAAAGATAATTTAAGACATTTAATATATATTTTTAATAATACCCTAACTAATAATTTTCTCTAAATAATTAATCACACTAATTTAACATGTTAAATTGACAGGCCTATTATTTAATTGATCTATTTGCATTACGGTAATGAGAATTTGGGAGTGGAAATGTTAATCAAATTAATTACAAGATATGCGGATCAATTAATTAGATTAGTGCATTTAATCTATATTTGATCAGAAAAGCCAGTAAATATAATTTAGGACATACATTTTTTTTATATAATAGCTAGCTTTTTAATGCATGTTAAATTAACATAACAGTAATGAGAATAACATATTTTTGCATTTCTGTGTTACAGTAGTGAGAATTTGGGTGGGGGAAATGTTAATCAAATGAATAACAAGATATGCATATTTATTCATTTAGATTTTGAGGTGAAATATGACCTGGACGTGTTTGTGACAGATTTCGTGAGATTCAACCCAAGCAGTGCCAAATGGACACAGTGGAGAAGAACTGAATGAAAGCTAACTGACATGTTATTGACTCAAGGCCAAGTATTATGACATCACAAAACACAACAGAGTGATGTACATCATCTCCGGTATGAGACCTCCCAGTATTCACTGTTCACTGGTGCAAAAAAAATCTGAATGGTTCCCATTATTTCTCTCTCTCCTTTCTTCTCCGGCTCCCTCTTTCTGTCTCGCACAAAACCACCCACGTGTGCGCGCTTGCCAATCCTGCTTGCCCACACAGACGTGTGTTAAGTCTGAACCCCCCTAACAATCCCATGATCCTGTGTGCTTACAACCCTCTAGCGATGCTGCTGCCTGACCTCACTGTGCCTAGAGGGATGGGGTGGGGGGGGTGGGCACACGGAGTAGGAAGGGATTTAAGCAGACGGGTAATGGAGGCTGTCACTTCAGGGATCAGACAGTCTGGTCTGATACGGATGTAGCTACAACCTAAAGTAGAACGGAACCCATCCGTTTCAGACCTCTGTGGTGCATTTCATCGAAAGTGTGACCACATTTACATAGATATCATATGGCCTAATGGTAAACTGGTAAACATATACTATAATAAGCAATATATATGTTGTTTGCAACAACTTTTATTTTGTCGGAATACACAGCTATTTTGAATGGCTGCCAATGGAGAAAGATGCTCTTTAGAGCCAAACGGTGTAGTTACAGCATCTACTATTGCTAGCTAATTGCTAGCTAATTGGGCTACGCTAACCAGCCCTGTGTCCAAATGTGCATCCTATCCATTCTAAATAGTATGTGAGATTAGATTTAGGGGCTGTTTACGCAACACCGTTTTCAACTTAAAACATAAACCTTTTTGGGGGGTTTTGGCCGTTCATTTACACGACAACGGCGTTTTGGGTGCCTGAAAACGCAAACTTTTGAAAACGTGTTTCAAAGTGCACGTTTTTGAAAACAGTCTTTGTATAAACCACAAATTGCGAATCTCTGAAAATGATGACGTCACGCACATGCCTATTACATGTACAATATGTGTACATCGCCATCTAATGGCCTGGCAGCAGAATACAGCGATTTTAGTCATTTCACAGATCCGTGTGAATGGGGATCATTTTGACAATGGTGTTGTCTGTATGCGGAAAATTACAAGGAAAAACTTCTCTGTTTTTAAGCATATCGTTGTCGTGTAAACGTACCCTATGTGTCCCAAAGCATATGTTGAAAAGTGTATGCCAAAAGTCCCCAGATGGCCTACTATTTCCAGTAGCATTTCGAAGTGTGTATGCGTGTACACTCTAATATTGCCCATAACCCATTGCGCTTTGGAGGAGGATTCTGTTCAGAACTACAAACACAAATAAAAAGTGTTAAAAAACTACAAACATGGCTGGTCTGTGCGAGTAGAGAGGTTTAGATAAAGGGGTTTGAGTGACTAACATTTAATCTTATTAAAAACATTATTTAATGTTATACGTGTTATATTTAATTTGCAAAAACAATTTTATAAAGATATAAAGATATGTTTATAAAGATATGTTTAGACATTAATTTTTTAATGCATCATTATGCAAAAATATGAGGAGAGTTTTCCGCATGAAAGACCCACGACTGGCAGATTAATGTGCTACTTCTTTTCTCTCCAATACTGTAGGAAATCAAATTAAATGAAATGTGGAGGATGTTAACTGTGACAAGATAATTGACATATAATTTTACGGTGACAGGATGCACGTAACTATGCGACAGAGCCTCCGCTAAAGACGCAATTTTATGAAGTGATAGTATGTCCCAAAGCTTATACTCTTCTGTTACACACTCAAAAGTAAGTACTTTTTCTTCACAAAACTTTTAGGGCAAAGTACAAGTAGGCGAATAGGGACGCAGCTCAGCAGTTGAGAATAACAAACATGTAGGAAGCCATTTTGTTGTCATGTGACAGCCAACCATAAACATGAAATTATGTTACAGAGAGGACACCTATTATTAAAGTGTTAAGATCAGTAAATCTCATAAAATATCAGATTTTTTGACTTTTTATGACATGAAAAAGATCAGAATGTGAAATGATGAAACTGAATGCTGTTAATCAAAGATATTATATTTATGTGACATTTGTAAAGGTACTGTTTAGCCTGAAATGTTTGAAGATGTTTTTGAGAATGATTGAGATGAATGAGATTAAGTTGTGTACTCTAAAAAGTCAGCGAAAAATATGGTCCAATATATGAATGTCTTGATGTAATTTCAGTATTTACAGGTGCTAACCAGTAATTTTATTTTATTGTTATCCCAATCGGAAATGCATGTTTTGCTTACATTTCAAAAAAAGAAAATTCCATACTGTTTTTTGACAAACACCAGCTTTATGCTGTACTAATTCTCATCCAAATCATCCAAGTTTACATGAAGCAACTGGCGAAAATACCTATTTTAACCACTGCCAGTTTGATGCAACAAATGTCATTCATTTGCAATTAAAATGAATGCAAACGGATTTCAGATATTAAAGACCTACCTAAACTGCAGTGTGTGTTGTTTCCCATAAAATTGAAGTTACATCACAACTGAATTAATTGACGCCGAAATGCATGATTTTTTTTTTTTTATGGAGGAGAAGACATGCAAATGTTCTTTTGCAGACGTCACCCTGAGAAACAAATCCCATCCAAATAATGCTTTTGTCAGCTGTATGCTTGAGGAAAGAGCTCAACTTAGCAAAGGACTATGCAGTGTTTCTGCAAAACACCGGGGTCAACAAAGGGACAGAGTGAGGGAGAGAAAGAGAAAAACAGAGCTGGGCGGTAGATGGGCAGCATTATGTTCCGCCCCCTGGCTCTCTGAAAATGACTAATGCTCCAGAAAGCAAACAGTAGTTCTTCTCCAACACCTACGCCAGCAGATGACAGATGACAATACTCAAGAAAATGAAAAATGTGTATAAATATAGATCATGGGCACGACTAGCTGTTTCGACATGGCATGCCTGGTGTGCACTGCTCAGAATGGAAAAATTAAGTGGTTGGGCAGATTATTCCGTGTGCTCTGATAGGGATGGAGATGAGTGGTAAACTTGAGTTCAACAAATTAACAACATTTAAAACATTTCTGAAGAAAATGTGAATGGTGCTTGCTTGTGCAAAACAAGTCATGATGCTAGATGTTTTGAGTGTTTTAGTGCACTACCATATAGCTTCTAGGGTGATTTTGGCATTTGCTGGGAGGTTGCTAAAGGCCCCGATATTGCCACGAACTGTGTGTTTAGTTTCACTTTCATGGACTTTTAGTTTGTATTCGTCAGTTACCCGTTTCACTTCAGTTGTCCGGTATTGTCGTTGTTACACGCTGTATGTTGCCTGCTTCTTACATTTGGATTACTTGAGTTTGTTTTATTTAATAAATAAATAAATTTTGTTTTGGAACCTTTTTCATCGTTCTCTTCATCATCTGGAACTAAAAGTTACAGAACCATCAAACAAGTTAATATGGAGATTGCCTCCATCAACACATCTCTGATGGGGAACTTTAACAGTCCCAACAGGGTAATGATTTGTATTTTCCAAGGTGGAAGGACCTTAGAGGAGAATGTGGAGGTATTCATTGGCGCCAGCCACCTCACCGTGTGCAATGACATCACGCTCATGGAGAGGTTTTGGATCAGACTCGACAACGAGATCTGGCTGGTGATGCCCATGGGGAAACTCCTGCTGGAGGCTGGCTGAGTACATCAGCTTCGCCCTGTGGGTTGAGAAGAAGAGAATCCCACCGCCAGCGTCCGGTCACAGCCCCAGAGCCAGACCCAGCGCCCATGCCCACCGCGGATAAGGAGCCAGAGCCCACCACAGACCAAGAGACCCAGCCATTACCTGCCACAGACATCGAACCTGAGTCAAAGAGAGCCAGCTGCCAAGTCCATCCCAGAAGCAAAGCCTGAGGTCCTGGCTGACCAGGTGTGTGAGCCTGTCGCAACATCTGTGCCACTGGGAATATTGGTGGTGATAGATGAGGAGGAAAGCCTAGGAGTCAGATGTAATGCTTAGTTCCCACCCTGCCCACCCACAAACCTTCTCTGCCGCTGGTCCCTTCCTGCACTATTGTATGTTCAACACCTCATCATCGCCGCTGGTCCTACCCAGCCCTAGTTTGTCATCAACACCAGTCCTGTCCATCACAGAGAGTTCTTTGTCACCACAAGTCCTGTCCTTCAGAGAGCCCGCTTCCTCACCCAGTTTTCCTTTCCTGCACGCTCCACTGAAGCCAGCCATTCCCTCGTCTCCCCCTACATCGGCTACCTTCAACCCCTCAGCTTCACTATCAGCCCTGCCATGCAGCCCTTATCCGCCTTGGGGCTTCCGGTCTCCAGCACTGCCCTGGTGTAGGGAGTCCCGAGCTCTGCCTTTTTCCCTCGGAGCCCTCAGTTTCACCTTGGGCCATCGACCAATCAGCTCCGCCCGGGTCAGTCATCACTCCACCATCACCACAGACTTCTGAACTGTCTGTTGCAGTTTGTTGCAGAACATCCCTCCACCCCTATGGCTCCGTCGGACATCTCAATCCCTCGGGCTTCACCAGGGTCCCCACTCACACCGGTGTTGCTTTAGCCCTTTGAGAACTTGTCGCCGGGACTCCACCTTGGTCTCCCAGTCACTGGACGTCGGCTGGGCCTCACCATCTCCCTGTATCACCTCAGTCAGTCGGGCTCAAAGGACCACCCTGGCTCCTCCCTCCATCACTGTCACGGTGGGTCGCCTCCATCATGGCCGTCTCCTGGATCACTCTGGGATCTCATTGGCTGTACGTTCCTCCCTTGATCCTACCAGCATAAACTCCTCCATGGCTCCTCCCACCATCAAATCCTCTTTGGTTCCTCCCATCAGCTCCTCCATGGCTTCTTCCACCGTCTGCTCCGCCCTGGTTCCTCCAATCTGCCACCCTATGGGTTTCCAGCAACTCGTTGGTCCCTCGTCCACCTCCTGAATCTCCACCCTTCTTCCTTTGAACCATCCATCATGGAACAAGGAGGGTTCGTTCTGTCACAAACTGTGTGTTTAGTTTCACTTTCATGGACTTTTAGTTTGTATTTGTCAGTTACCTGTTTCCTGTGTTTCCTTTGTTTTCCTAGTCTTTAGTTGTTACCTTTGGATTACTTGAGTTTGTTTTATTTAAAGAGGTCCCATTATGCCCTTTTATGAAGTCTTGATTTTGTTTTCGGGGTGTACTAGAATATGCTTTCATGCTTGATTATTCAAAAAATGCATTATTATTCACATATTTTACATTATTACTGCTCCTATGTCCCGAACGCGTTGTTTTCGATGAAGCCCCTCCTTCCGAAATATAAAATATGCTGTGATTGGTTAGCTGGCCCAGTGTGTTGTGATTGGCAGCGCTTAGCACATGTTCGGGTAATGTCCCGCCCCTTCATAACTGCAAGCATTACTCTAGTGTAAATATAAAGGACGATGGCGGCAATTTCAAACCAATTCGAGCCCGATTCAGACCCTGACAATGTTAACGAATAAGAGGATTGTGCCGAAACGGATTCCATGCATGGACTTTGCAAGCAAGGATTTCACAGGACGTTTCAGAGTGGTATGTTTTTCTTATACATTATAGATAAGATGTTATCCACCATTTAATCATGATATTTGTCTGAAAACTATGGTTATACAAACAGTAATCGATCATAAAAACATGGTTAATTTCCTAAGGGGCGGAGAACAGCCTTATACAAGCAAGAGCTTACAAAAGCTATAGTAAACAACACTAAATCAACACACATTTTTGGGGACAGGAACACGTTTACTTACTGGAGTAGGATTTTTCTCCATCTCTGATAAGATAGCAATCATGATAAGTGTGTTCAGTAATTATTAGGGGTGCAACGGATCGCACTTGATCCGTGATCCGTTCGGACCAGGCCCACGGTTTAGCATGCATGTGATTTGTGGATTAACTGCTCAGTTTAACCATCATAGAGTGAAAGTTTATAATTTAGACGTGTTTTGTCTTGCCAATTTACACATTCAAACGATTAAACGATTTTAAACACAGAAAAAGAGGCGAAAATCGGGACTGTCTGTACGCACAGCTGCACACACACCCAAAGCGCGCGCGCGCAGAGAGAGAGAGAGGCACGTTTCAGACAGCGCTCAAACACCGAATTGATTCCTCTTTCGTGTTTACTTGTGCTTGAGCGGACATATACACACAAAATGATGTCAAAATACCCGTTTCAGCAAGTATTCTCTTGTTTATGTCATAATTGAACTGTTGAGAAAGAAACCGGATGTGTGGCAGTATATTCGTCCATGCATTCGGTCTTAAAGTGACAGCAGCATAATATTCCTGCTGTTGTCTGTGTCATTAATGTTAATAAAATAAAAAATACAGCTTTAACAAAGATGAACCTATATTTAATTTCTACAGTGAACAAATAGTGTTATTTTACATTTAGGCAGCTTGTAGGATAAGTCTGCTGTGTAAAGTGTCAGTACCAAGCAGCATCTCCAGGTGCTCCCTTGAGAACGAGACCAAAAATGATGTGCACCCCTCTCCATAAGTCATTATTTTTGTCTTATTTTGTGTTGAATTGTGCTTAGGGCTGTTTAGACCTAAATAAGAGATACAGTATGAGTTGTTGATTTAAGAAAAAGAAAAAAACAGTGCCTTTACAAACATAACCAATTATTAGTTTAGAGTTTATCATTTGATGTCTATGTGTGAATGTGACTGTCATCATTAATCCAATGATTGGCTTGTCAAAATGTCTGTCTGTCTGTGTTTGGAAGGGTGTTAGTGGGTGGGTGATGTGACCTACATATATGCACACGACTACTCATTAGCATAGCCCCCATTATCCTCAATCACATAATAAATAGTGACTTGAGTCACACAGACAGGTCAGTGAGAGAAGGCCATTTACATTATTTACATTAGCTCTTTTGTTTGTCGTCAACTGCCTTACTTACGTCCTTACCAGATGTCTGTCTGTTGGTCTGTCTCTTGCTTTATCTTTCCTTTGTCTTAATTCATCTCTGTCAGATGATAAAATATTTGCTGGTTTATTCTTCTTACAGTCCAAAATGCTTATGTTAATGAAATACAGTATAGTCAGTAATACGCTTCTTTTTATTGGATAATGTTATTGGAGTTAATTAAATGTAAATTAGTATAATACCAGTGAAAACATTAAGTCAGTTCTACTAAAAAGAGACCTTAATTACCATCTATTTAAATAATGGAAACAAATGCATATATTTCTGAAAAATGCAATAATTTAGTACCCAACTATTAAAGATGAGTGTGTGAAAACATGGATGGATGGTTAGATAGATAGATAGATAGATAGATAGATAGATAGATAGATAGATAGATAGATAGATAGATAGATAGATAGATAGATAGATAGATAGATAGATAGATAGATAGATAGATAGATTTGTTCGATTTTTGAGGACGATTAGTTTTTTACGTTGTTTTTGTATTTTAAAATTAAGTATTAATTTGTATTTAGAGGTTCTTGATTAACAACATCGTGCTGATACCACTACTCATAGCGGGCCCCATGTAATAGTTCGCAGAGGGCCCCTAAAATTTTCAGTATGCCACTGCTGGGAGGTCTTTAGTGTTTTTAGGTCACTTGACCGAGATTACGCCAGTGTTAATCTATTTCCTCCTTTTTTCCCTCTGCAGTCCTTCGCTGTACACTCATTAATCACAGACAGAAATGATAGATGCTGTGCACACCAGCAATACCATCTATTACTATGCATATCTCCCTCCCTCTCTCTCTCTCTCTCTCTCTCTCTCTCTCTCTCTCTCTCTCTCTCTCTCTCTCTCTCTCTCTCTCTCTCTCTTACCCTCTCTCTCTCTCTCTCTCTCTCACACACACACACAAACACACACATACACACACAAACACACACACACACACACACACACACACACACACACACACACACACACACACACACACACACAACTTTACAATGATGCACCTCCAGAAAGATGCTGTGCTTGACATTAAACGCAAGAATGACTGTCCTAGCATAATGGTGCATTGCTGATTCCTCACAGCTGCTTCTCCAAACACGGATAAGAAATCCTTGTCACTGGCACGGAATGTCATTTTCACACAGATCTCAACATTTAAAGACCCGCTGAAATCAAAATGGGAGTTTTGTGGCTTTTAGTTCATGTCTATTAGCTTTGAAGGCCATTTGTATGCTAGCGCACTACAAAAAATTGACAGAATTATCTCTTGAATCTAAAATGTACCATCTTTCTTGCACAGGAAAATGAACCAAGAATATTGTATTCATAGAATATTATATTCCATGTCCATATTTGGAATGTCCCTTCCTGCTAACACTACTTATTTCTGATTAGCAAAAAGCAAGCAGCCAAGTCTTAAAACTGCATCCTAAGTAAATAATTTGAATGGTAGCATAGTCTCAAATGGAACATTAATATTTTATGAATATTAATATTAACTGTTTTTAAGTTGAGTGATACAGCATTTAGCTTTAGCAAGTTTGCTAACCAAGTCCAATTATGTTACAAGCACCCCAAAAATGGCTTTTTTAAAACAGTATTTGTATAAATAAATAAAAACATGTATTTTGTCTACTTTTCTAATTGAAGTATAAAAAAAATCTACAGTGTTGAAATAACGTGTTAGCATAAGTTAGTGAAAAAGAAGTAAAACAAAACATTCATATTCAAGATACAATCTATGAAAAAGTCTTAATAGCTTACCTAGTGTTGCTGCTCAAGTCAATTTATCTTGTTTTAAGAATTTTTTTAGGTTTTTACGCGAAAATGTAATTTTTTTAGTAATTTTATGAGGTTTTTAACAATAAGATTGGTTTAAAGTTTATTTTCTACCAATGATCTTTTCTTTTTCCTTCGGAGAACAACTGAATTTGAACACCTGGATGCTTATACGGGGAGTTTGCTTGGTTGGCTAACACAGTTTGAATCGATACACACTGACTGATGGGTAATGTGGAGAGTCTCCTCTCAGGGTGTGATTGCGTGTTGTGTTCACTTAATGGCTTAATAGCTCCAGGGTAACTGAGCTGCCTTGTTGGCAGCAGAGATGTGTGGAAATAACCTTAATAAAATACAGAAGGATGTGTGTGTGTGTGTGTGTGTGTGTGTGTGTGTGTGTGTGTGTGTGTGTGTGTGTGTGTGTGTGTGTGAGAGAGGATGGACCATTCATAGATATGGTCTATGAATGTAACTCTACACCCTTGCCTCATTTAGTTTACGTGGTTCTATGAATATGCAAATTAGCCCTGCCTCCACTCACTCACACCAGCTCAGAGATCCACTTGTTGAAGTGATTGGTTTCAAGGTAGTCTGTGATGTCAGAAACACCAGCGATTTCAAAACACGTTTTTGAGACTGTCTTTGATTCACTGCAGTTTTAAGGAGTAAATACTCCTTAAAAAACGCCCCATAGACATAAAAACAACATTAAAACTTGATTTTCACCACAGATTTTTGCCTTTATTGTGATAGGGTAGTATAGAGTGGACATGCAGGAAGCGAGGTGGGAGAGAGAGGGGGGCGGGATTGGGAAAGGTCCACGAGCCGAAATTTGAACTTGGGTCGCCCGAAGCGCAACAGCGTTATATGACTGCGCGCTGCCCACGAGGCTATCGGCACCGACAGAAAACACTTTTTTAATGGTCGTAAAGTAAGTACTTCATCAAATAACTAGTAGCACCTACTTTGACAGTATGCGATTTTGAATGCAGCTAATTTTATAGCGTGATCTAAGATATAATTTGAGCTATGTAGTCAGATTATATTGTTCATTTAATCTTGACAAACCATATAGTTGATTATGATCTTTTCCCCATTTAAGACTACAAAGGAGTGTGCATTTGTGCCTACCTAGTAGAAAATAGCTGTGCAAGGGCATTTCCAAAATGGCCACCAAGTGAAATGATTTGCTAAGAGTTAAATTATTGGGGCGTCTTCAGACATTGCACCAGTAACAAGAATAAAATCAATCCAAACACAACACCTCGCTTTCTCTGCCTCCCTCCCTTTCTGCTCTTTCTTATTCTCTAGAGAGAGCCTCTCTTTTAATTCAGTGAGCTTGCCATGCTAAAAAAAAAAAAAAAAAAGACATGCCTCCCTGTGCTGAAGCTGTGTCCAATTACTGTGGTGGGGGGATGGGCACTGCAGGAGTGGAGAAGGATTGTGACCTGCAGAGATCTTACGCTCCGGAGAAGCCAGAGATAGGAAATCATGTGTGGAAGCAGTCTGTGAGAATCACTTATCATTGGCCCATTTCATCCAGCCATAGAGCTACTCTCTGGATTCTCGAGACAAGTAAATGTTAGGGAAGTTAGGAAGAGTCAAACGTTGTCCGTACTGTCTGTAAGTCCTTCCCCATCACTGTCTACACTTTGTTTTACATGCAAGCCTGAAGCAATACCCCAACAGTAGCTATCTTGCTCTATCTACAGTATAAGTCCATTTCACAACATACGTCTTTCCCAATGCTACCCCATCATATCTCTACAACGATTGATGTGACAATAATACAGAATGGATTGCAAATTAGAAATGGTTATTTAATAACAAACAATGCTCAAATAGAGGACGTCCAAGGGAATTCTTCAGATTAAAGCATGTCAATAACGAGACCGCAACTTGCATCAGAATCTCAAGCGTGCATAACAATAATCATCTCAATATGTTGGGTTATGTCCAAAGAGATAAATCAGAAATAATTGTGCACCCTCTTCCTATTTTCTAAAACTGAAGCTGGTAATTTAGGCCAACAATGCAAGGCAAGAGAATGCAACATTCCCATTAGGATGTGAAGATTTACTGCATCATGTTCCACATAAAATGATGGGTAAAGGGCCCAGAGACTGCATGAAGATGGAATCTGCATGGTAAGGACATATCAACATATTTACAGTCAACATTGCATCCAAGGATAAGCCAAGAACTAGCTCCCATCTAACCCACAATAGTCACATGCTAACCTCTTAATGTTTTAGTTTGATCATAGATGATCCCAAGTAAAAGTTTAACTTAGCTTTTACTTTGTTAGAAAACTAGTTCTGTTAGAAAAGTTGTATGTGTTGTTTTTGGCCGAGTTTTGGGGTTAGATCTGCCTTCTCCACCATTGAAGTACTTGCCAAAATGTCATCCTCAAATCAATTTCTCCACAATTTTTGGGTTTCAAGTTTCACAGGTTTTTATCAGCACTCCTGGAAAGCCATGTTTACAAGTCACCAGCTACTGCAGCACTTACAAGGAAAAACTTGTCTTTAGTTTCTGAGGTTTGTGGCACTGAATCTTTCAAAGAAATTCAATAGTTTCATTTAAGACACTTAGTAGCAAGTAAACAAGATATAGCTTGTTGATTCAAGTCCGGATTCTGATAAGTGTCATGTAAAAAGCAAACCGTGATCAGTCATTTTACATGCCGATCAGAGAGCTGTTTCCTGTATAAGTGGGCGGTTCTTGGCCAGAACAAGATGTTATCCTGATACTCAAGAATCTGGCTACATATGGCTTTGGGGAACATGCTTCTTTGATCACTCGTCAAATTCATCAAACACTAAAGTTGTGGTTAGCTTTGCATGTACATAAGCCCAATTCCAAAGCAACTAGTTGCATGTCCCTGTGGATTCATAAATTTTTGTTTGACTATGTGATTTTCAATTCATATTTCTATATATTTTTAGGCAGTTATGGCCTAATAGTTATAGAGTCGGATTTGTATCCCGAAGGTCACTGGTTCAGTTCTCAATAAATGAAAATGTAGGTGTGGGGAGTGAAAGACAGCTCTCTCTTACCCTCAATACCCACGGCTGAGGTGTCTTTGAGTAAGGGATCTAACCCCCAATCGCTCCCCGGGCGCCGCAGCGTATGGCTGCCCACTGCTCTGGGTGTGTGTTCACTACTCACTACTCCTAATGTATGTGCACTAACGTGGATGCGTTAAATGCAGAGGACAAATTCTGAGTATGGGTTACCGTACTTGGCCTTCACGTCATGTCACTTTTTAACTTCATTGCACTGCCTGGTGTACCTTTATTGTAGGTCCTGTGCTAAATTCTCAGAGGAGTCTACAATTTGGTTACGTAATTTCATAATCCCCTTGTCTGGTTGAAGTGTTTATCAGGGCAGGCTCAGCAAAAAGTTATATTGAAGGGATGTAACGGCTGCAAATGACAATTGGCACTCCTTGCATTTCTTTTGATCAGGCATGATTTTCATCTTAATTAATTCCTTGCCTTAATTACACAATGTTATAATTAGTCTTGTTTATTTTAGCAGGTTTGGTGATGTGTGTATGCAGAGCACTTGACCTCCCAAATAGACACAGAGTTCCCAATCCTAATACATGCAGTACTTTTCAGTAGTGGAAATGGTCGAGGTTCCTTGGGGGGACCCTAGTTTGGGGGATATTTTATATTTTTAAACCATAGATGCAGAAAGTCCCACTATATTTATGTATGGAATCTGCATAGCGTTTAGAGGCTATTATCTGGATAAAATTTGGAAATCTTCCACATTTTGAACTGGACCCCCCACCCTAAAAATTCAGTCCCTAGACTCAGTCCTCGCCGAGTCCCCTCCCTATTTCCAGCCCTGAAATCCCAGACATCCTGCATCAATAATTGTAACTCAGATGTTGGTATATTATGAAAATCCCATTCGAAAAGTGCTATAGGCAATTCAGAAAGAGTCAGTGTCGCTTCAGTTCTCTCATCAATATTTGCAGAGGAATTGCAGAGATCCTATGTTGTACCTGTTAAAATACACATATATCAATATCTGTGTGTAAAGCTTTGCCACTGTTGAAATGAGGCACTTGACTTTGACACTGTAGGATTCAAGGATGGACCTTGTGTTTGATGAATGTTCTTCCAGTTTAACCTGTTCAGGAGTCATTGCTCAGAAAGTTCTGAATGCTCTATTTGCCCTTGTCGCAACATGTAAGTCAAACATCAAGAAAGTTATTGTCTTGCATGCTCTTTAGACTCAAAATACAGATTAAAAACCATCCTAATACATACAATAATATTAAACTTGTTTTTTATTATTTGTAATTTTTATAATATAATGTGTAGCCCATTGTTTATTTATTTATTCTGAAAAAAAAAGAGTGTTGTTTGCCAATGGAAAACTTGCCTCTGTAGTGTCAGGGTGTTTCCATGGTTTTCTAGGTGTTTGCTAGGGCATTGCTATGTGGTGACTAGGGTGTTATTAGGGTTATCAAGTTATTAGGGTATTCTGGATGATTGCTAGGTGTTATGGGTTGTTGCTAGATAATTTCTAGATGATTGCTAGGATGTTCTGGGTAGTAGCAAAGTCCCTTTAAGGAAAGTCATTTGGCGGCCATCTTTGAAACGCCTCTTGGGCAGCTATTTCAGTCATGCAAGTGAAGCTCTTACTGTATCTCTTTGGGAAACTTCAAATTCTCCAAAGCTGTTCACCAAGCTTACGAATAAATGTCATATTTGAAATCAACTGTCTCATAAATTTTGTTTCTCAAAATCATGACAAAAACAACAACAACACAAAAACAAATCATGACCAAAAAAATACTATTTTTTTCAGGCTGGACCAGCCAAAGTCCTAAGCGCTTTTCTCAGAACACTGACTGTTTCTATAGCAACCGGCCCTTCTAACGGCAGCTGCAGTGATGAGATGACTTTACCAATCAGAGATTGGCTCTTTTATTTAGAAGGCGGGACTTATTCCACCATATTGTGCGTTGCACTTTCTCCCATTCATAGTAACATGAGTGCACCGTCTTTCTATATATACGTTTTTGGTAGTAGCCAGCATGTTCTGGGTGGTTGCAAAGGTGTTGCTATGTAGTTGCTAGGGTGTTCTGATTGGTTGCTAAGGCATTACCAGGTGGTTGTTAGGGTACTCAGGGTTGTTGCTAGGGCATTCCTAGCTGGTTGTTAGGGTGTTCTGGGTGGTGCTTGGGTATTTTGGGTGGTTACTAGGACAATGTAACTACTAAAGTGCTTTAGGTGGTTGCTAAGGCATTGCTAGGTGGTTGTTAGGGCACTCTGGGTCAGTACCAGATGAGTTGCATGCTAAATTTTTATACTTAAAAGTAGGGTTTTCACATTTTTTCAATATAATTTACATATTGCATACTGAACTAATTGTTTTAATTCACCAAAATCCTTCCCTTTAGTTGACACTGTCATGGTACATTTTAGAAATTGTGAAAAACGCTTAATTATTCTCACCCTCCAGCTAAGACAAGAAGATCTCCAATAGGTTGTGAACTTGTCCAAAAGCCAGTCTTCCTTGAGAGAGGAATAGAAAAGAGTGTATTTCTACTGCTTACTTCACAGCATCAGAAGACAAGGACGGAGGTGGTTACACATTAGCGGGCTCCTAATTAATGCAAAATTTGAAGGTGGGGGAGGAGCTAGGGTAATTAGGGATTAAACAGGGGTTGTTATGTTGTTCCTATTTGATGGGATTATTTACACACCAGGTTTTAATCACCGCCGTCCAGATGTCATTGAAGACACAACCTTTAGCCATAGCCGAGTGGTTGTTGGAAGCAGACCTCTCAACCAAACCCTTTCTAATTACCTCATTTGGCCTTTCCTCTCCGGAGCTGTTCTCAGGTTTTAGTGAGTATGTGGTTCAGTGAGTTGGCTTCATTTCTCCAATGCTTGTTTGTTTTTAACACCTGCACGTTTTCTCAAAGGAGTGCTGATTGCGGTTGGATTGGTCTTGTACTTGTAAACTGGAATACACAACAATGACTTTTCTATTTAAAAAGCTTGAGAAACATTGGAATGAAGTTGGTTGGCACGCTGACAAATGCTTGTGGTCAAATGTCAGCTCTGCCTCGTAATTGATCAAAACCAATCATCAATCATAGATGGCAATCATCTACAGTATTTAAGATATCTCACTTGAAAATGCCATTCATACATAAGAGGGATGCCAAAAGTGCCTATACGTAGGTAAGTTCATATCGACATAAAACAAATTCACATTACCAGTCTTGTTGTACTGAGTACTGACTACATTCAGTATCTAATTGATATTTGACTGTTTTTGAATGCTCATGTTGCAGTTTTGTAAGCGGTGGGTGGTCCGTATCATCTACAGTCCCGCCCAACCTATCCAATGTACTGAGATTGTTCTCTAGGAGTCCATTGTACTTCAATACTGTCGAACCTGTCTGTAGCTGCTTCTGTTTGTCAATATTTGCATGTAGGATGATGTTGCCAGCAACGCCCCCCCCTCCCCCACATCCCATCCCCCGCCCTCCTCCTTTCTCTCCACTGTATCGCATGTGTCAGTGAGGAGCTAATCCGCACAGTCTATTTGCCTCCTTGTTTTGTTTGGTTTCTAATTTCGCCGCTGTTGGAAAATTACACATAATTGCAGCCTACAAATGCTAATGCTCCCCCCCCCCCCTTTCTTATTCACCCTACATCTTCACTGCTAACAGCCCCCCACCCCCCACTGCCTGTCTCTTTTCCTCTGCAGCCAGTAATTGTTAGTGTTGAAGAAATTCTTCATTCTATCCAAACACACTCGAAAACAGAACACTATAATACACTGATTGACAGTGAGTGGACATTGTAGGTTCATTTAGTTGTTGACGCAGCAAAACCACAATGTATTCACTGTAAGAGACAGAATAATGGGAGATGCATATGTCGTCTAGGTGGAATCTCATGCACCTCACTGCACACTGGTGAGAAATGGCAATTTGAAACAGATAGTTCACCTAAAATTGACTGAAAAAACCTGGATGAATTTAGTTCTTCTGTGGATTACAAAAGGAGATATTTTGTACACTGTTCACGCTGCTGTTTTACATGTATGTCTGTGAAGCTCTCAACAAAAGCATCCCATAAAAGTAGTCCATTATTTTAGTATTATTTATGTACTATTATAGTATTAATTAATATTTTGTATTATCTTTGTTTATTTGTATTTTCATTTTCATTTTAGTTTAATTTTGTTGTGCTTTTGTCTTCTTTTTTATATATATTTTTTGGTGGATATTTAAAAACAAATTTTTCTCTTTTTAGTAATTTTAGTACTTAAACTATTTTAGTTAGTTGCAAGACAATTTATTTCCATGTAAGTTTTTTTAAGATTAAGCTAAGCTCATCTAATATTTATATTTTATTTAATTAAACATTTTAATAGTTTTTTAGTTAACAATAGCAACCCTGGCCTGTATGAGCTGTGCAGTATAGAACAAGTTTTCTGAAGCCATAATATATATATATATATATGTAGATCAGTGTTTCTCAACAATTGGGTTGCGACCAAATTAAAAAAATAAAATAAGGGGCCATTTACACAACAACGTTGTCAACTAAAAACGGAAAACTTTTTATGCGTTTCAGCCGTTCATTTACACGACAACAGCGTTTTGGCGGCCTGAAAATTAAAACGTTTGAAAAAAAAACGTAAAGTACAAAAATGCGAATTTGTAAAAAAAAAAACGGTGACGTCATGTGCATGTGTTTTACATGTTTAGTCTATAGTTACGTAGTGTTTCTATAGAAAGTCACATCGCCAACTACTGGCTGGCAGTATAATACAGCATTGTTAATCGTTTTCGCAGATCCGTGTGAACGGGGATCGTTTTGACAACATTGTCGCCTGAACGCGAAAAGCGAAAAGTAAAAACTTTTTAGTACATTTCAGTTTCCAGTCATTATTCTAACATATTAAAAAGTGTCTCACCTCAGAAAAATGAACTTTCCTGTCCTGTCAGCCATTATCTGTGCTCGTAGCGTGCTGCGTGCACTCTTCAATTGCATGTGCAAATACGGAGGCGTGCGCTGTATATCACTTCACTTCAAGAGCAAAATAAATTACGAGCATGCAACATCGTAGTTATGTCGTCAATTAATAAGTCATGAAATTACCAAAAAGTACCAATAAATTACGTAACTTGTACTTCATGTGATAGCTTGGAAGGATTTGCATGCAGGTATGTTTATTCAATTCATCAGGAGCAGTTTCCATATTTATTAACAGTTCATGTATGAATTGTGTATTGTGTATTTCCTAAATTGTGAATTTAGGATAAAATGTCCTTAATTTGTTATTCGTTGGAAAAATTCTGTAATTCTCAAATCTCACTGGTGCTTGATATACATTTCAATGTGGGCCAATGGAAAATTTAGCTTGTTAAATTTAGCTGATATTAATGCATTTTTTTTCTCTCACAAAAATTTGTTTGAGATCACAGAGTATTTGGTGCACCCCCTGCAGTATCACAGCAGACCCGATATTTTGGTCCCTAGATATCTCTCTGACACATGCATATTTTTCAACTTGGCATCACAATGGCTTTGATGTCAGTAATGCCAAACAATATTAGTTTTCACACGTCGTCTAACTAATTATGACCCATAAAGTTTGAATATATTGAACTAGTACTAATACTCTTTGAGAGCTACAGCGGAGCCATTAACATTATATCAAAAAAGAGCAGTGTAAACATTCTTCGAAACTTGTCCTTTTTTGTTTTCCCAAAAAAAAGTCTGATTATAGAAGGGAGACTTAATGATGACAGAATTTTCATTTTTGTGTGAACTATCCCTTTAATTCACATAGATCCACAGGTCTAGATTCACATTAATAGGTTTTATAAATGAGAATACTGAAATTAAGTGCAAGACACATGGAAACATGACCTTGGAAAATAGCGTTTTTTAAAAGTGAGGTGTTGTGGGAGTTGAGTGAGACCGAGAGATAGAGCGAGACAGTGAGGGAAGGCATAAAGAGGTCATGAAAGTGGTTATGAAAGCAGTTGTGACCTAATCTTCAGTGTTTATGGCTTTTTTCAGTTGCAGAGATGCAGGCTGAAATTAGAGTGGGTGATGCCACAGAAGCACAGCAGAGACGACGGCAGACAAGAAGTAACTGCAGTTCACCGTCCCTCTTACTCCTACTGAATTAAATCACAAAACGTATTTTAAACAACGGCTGCATAACATTTCATTGCCTGCCTATTTAAACACTGTAATTTATGCAGAATAACCTTAGCAAAAGCCTAAATTACAGATTGACACCAGGGTAGACCTCATGATATCAGGTATGGTGTGTTATAACAACATATGTTTTTACATTGCTTTAACTCATCAAATTAAGTTAAGCAATTTTCAACTTTTTTTTATAGGTTATACAAGATTCAACTAATTTTTAAAGTCAGTTTGATGCATTTTAAGTTGAAATTACTTAAACATCCAAGTTGATTGTACTTAAAAGTTTAAGGCAGCAACTTTCCTCGTCTATAACAAATACAGCAATGTTTTTTAACTGTACTTCTACAGAATGATGAATAAAGAATGCTTCAGGTGTGTTTCATTTATGAAGGTGCAGTAACATGAGTCGTTATATATTCTATCGCAATTATACAATAGTATCGTACTTTGTACATGAAACTCATCTAGTTTCATTGTAAATAGAAAAAAATAATATCTTCATACACAGATGTTGCATCCATCGCGTCTGCCATGTTTTCTCACTGATGCCCCAAACTCGGCCCTTACAGAAAATCAAGAGTTTGTGGTGTTGTTCATGTGCGTTAACGATACAATATTTCCGACATGACTTGAACACACCATTAGTTACAACACAGCCATGAACTGATTGCTAATCAGTTGCAGCTGGTATTATGGGAGGAGCATTCTCATTCTTTGAGAGCCTCTGATTGGACAAAATAATTTTAGAACGTCATGTGTCATCAATGTTTTTGGTCCATTTACAGGATGAGAAAGAAATGTGTATTTTTGCTAAAAATTTATTATGTCGTACACTAGCATATGGATATTGCAAAAAATACTTCCTAAGGTTTTTTTTTTTTTAAAAAAGTAAACTTGTTTTCCAATAAAATAAAATAAAATTCTAGCTGGATCTGTCTGCTGCTTTTGACACAGTTAACCACCAGATCCTCCTGTCAATCCTCAAGACGAAGGGCATCTCAAGAGCCGCACTCCAGTGGTTCAAGGCTTACCTCTCAGGTAGGTCCAGGGTGTCGTGGAGAGGTGAGGTGTCAAAGTCGCAACATCTACCTACTGGAGTGCCTCAGGGCTCAGTGCTTGGACCACTTCTCTTCTCATTTACATGTCATCAGGATCTGACATTCAGAAACATGTTTTTTCTTATCACTGCTATGCTGATGACATACAACTCATACCTCTCATTCCAGCCAGATGATCCGATGGTAGCTGCTCGCATCTCAGCCATTTCTTGCTGGATGAAGAACCATCACCTTCAATTCAACCTTACAAAGACAGAACTGCTTGTGGTCTCGGCCAACCAAACATGTCATCACCACTTCTCCATTCAGCTAGGCTTGTCAACCATAACTCCATCCAGGACAGCCAGGAACCTTGGAGTTGTGATTGATGATCAGTGGAACTTCACAGACCACAGTGCTGGAACTGCCCGGTCCTACAGATTTGCCTTATACAACATTAGAGGATCAGACCCTTTCCATCAGAGCATGCTACACAACTCCTCATCCAACCTCTTGTTTTATCCAGACTGGACTATTGTAATGCTCTCTTAGCAGGCCTTCCAGCATGCACTGTCAAACCTCTGCAACTGATCCAGAATGCTGAAGCTAGAGTGGTCTTTAACAAGCCGAAGAGAGCGCAAGTCACACATCTCTTCATAAACTTGCACTGATTGCCAATTGCCGCTCGCATCGAATTCAAGGCACTGATGTCTGCCTTCAGAACAACCACTGGCTCTGCACCCCATATCTAAACTCATTACTTCAGACCTATGTGCCCTCCAGAAGCTTGCATACTGCAAGTGAACGGCGCCTTGTGGTGCCATCTCAAAGAGGCACAAAATCACTTTCACGGACCTTTACCTTGACTGTTCCAGGCTGGTGGAATGACCTGTCCATCTCAACCCGAGCTGCTGAGTCTCTAGCCATTTTCAAGAAACTGCTGAAGACGCATCTTTTTCGACAACACTTGACCCATTACTACTAACACTTACTATTTAAAAAATAAAAAACCTACGTGTACTGTGCTGGACAAACTGGGACTGGTCACGGCACTTGCATATTGTTGCCCACTGTTGGTATGAATGCTTCTATTGCTCTCCTCATTTGTAAGTCGCTTTGGATAACAGCAACTAAATGATTAAATGTAAATGTAAAACCGTTAAAACAGGATAAATTTACTTGAGAAGCAACACTGCATAAGATATAACACTAGCTTGGTCTGGGGGTTGGTAAGAGTTTTTTAAAGAAGTCTCTTAATTATACTCACCAAGGCTGCTTTTATTAGATAAAAAATGCAGTAAAACATTTATATTGTGAAATTTTATTACAAATTAAAAGAACTGTTCTCTATTTGAATATATTTTAAAATGTCATTTTCAGCATGAATTTTCAGCATTATTACTCCAGTCTTCAGTGTCACATGATCCTTCAGAAGTCATTCTCATATGCTGATTTGCTGCTCAAAAAACATTTCTGATTACTTTCAATGTTGAAAACCGTTGTGCTGCAAAATATTTTTGTGGAAACGACGAATCATAAAAAACAGCATTTATTTCAAATCAAAATCTTTTGTTATAAATGTCTTTACTGTCACTTTTGATGCAGCCTTACTGAATAAAATTAGTTTCTTTAAAAAAAATCTAAATATTGATTCAGATATTGTTACTAGTTTGGCAAAAATTACAATTTATCTGTTGGTTAATATTATTCACATGGCTTAGGTAGTTGAGATCAGCAGAAAAGGAAAGTTGTTTTAAAGGTGGAGCGCAATAAGATCAAGAACATGTATTTATAAGTTAAACAGTGTCATATATTGATGTACCTACTGAAACAATGTGCTTTCACAATGAAATTACCATTGATTCTTTTAAAGTAAGTCATGCATATACTAAGATTATGATTAAGAGTAGCAGAATCGCATCTGCCTGTCTGGGGTTTCACTCAGCACTCGAACGCACCGTCGTTACGAACTAATCAAAAGCAGGTATTGCTAAGAGCAACAAGAAAAAGCCTATTCGTGCATGAAAAAAGTCCCACCACATTGTGGCGGACCATGCATGCCATTTCGGTGATGTAGATAGATGGAACAGGGCCTCTCCGACTTTGGAGCTGTCGGGGGAATCAGAAAAAGAAACGATATTCTGTGACGAGTACAAGCGCATCTGGTTTTCTCGCATCAAATAGTTGATTTTTGAGCATTTCGGATGGGGACAAACGAACGAGACTGCGCAGCTTTATGACGAATACATGGTAGATGACATTTGCGGCTTGATTGCACTGTGAGAAATGCCAGCGCAGGAATTTTCCTGTCTCTTTCTGTGGCGTATTGTCATCACATCTCGTCTTAGTGTGTTGCATTGTTGACTGTGTTTTCGTGGGTCAGGCCAGCTAACAAGATCTGCCTGTTCCCTTCCAAGGGCCTCAACACCCCTAAAACTGCACGCACACACACACACACACACACACACACACACACACACACACACACACACACACACACACACACACACACACACACACACACACACACAACCCTCCCCCACTGCGAGCAGAGGAGGCATGTGGACAAACCGCAGGCAGGGAGAGGTACACAGGGCCAGGGCTATACTCTCACTGATTACTGCAGGAAAAACACCATTGCCAAGCCGTTTCTCTCGCTTTCGCTCTCTCAAACTGCTGTCTTGCACAGATACGTGCACATTCAGCCTGTTGTTTTCACGCAAAACACACAACAGCACTGACAGACACGTAATTGGGCACATACATATGCTTACCCAACAGGCTACCGGCATACACACACACACACACACACACACACAGACGCACCCACACAGAGATGTTCATTATTTCTCCAGAAACACACACACACAAACATTCGCTTGCACATAGTTCTTCAGTGACGTCCGCCACACACACCCTCCTCTCTGACATACTACTGCGGCTCGCTCTCTCTCACACACACACACCTTCATACACTCTTAAACCCATAATACACTCAGACTCCTGTGAGATTCCCACACACACTCCCGGAAACAAGCTTCTTTTGTCAAATACTCACTCTTGCACGTTCACACCTTTTTTTTCCTTTACATTTTTTTGTCTTGTTTGCCAGTATAAATATCTACTCATTATAAAAAAATAAAAAAATAAAAAATTTACTTGAGAAGCAAAATGATTCAAATTTTAATTCATTTAATTCAGAATTAAGTGAGTTTATGCTCAAAGCACACACAAAAAAATTGTCAGTGGGAAAACGATATTATTTTCTGACACATTTTTTTCTTGTTTAAAACAAGGCTTACTATATTTTGTCATTTTGCTTCTCAAGTAAATGTGTCTGGATTTAAAGTCGGCATGAAATGGAAATTGCGATAGTCTTTTGTACTCTATTGTGATGTATTATCCAAGTGAAACGACTTCACGAACAAGAAAAAAAATATAGGGCGGGACTTGATTTGATTGGATGGTTGGATTGTTGTGGTTTGCTATTGGTCAATCTCACGTGATTGACAGGTTGTCCAACCCGATTCCACGGCAATTTTAACGAGGTAGCTAATTTTTATGAATTCGTACGACATCACTCGTACGAATAATACAATTTTTCAGAAGCTTCATCAGGAAGGACTACCCCTCACCCTGCCCCTAAACCTACCGATCACTGGGGTGTAGACAAATCGTACGAATTCGTAAGTATTTGCCACTTCGTAAAATACGTACCAATTACTGTGAGATTGCGTTGGGTTGTCCTGCACTCGTGCCAGTAAACATGTCATCAGAGAGAAGAGAAGAGAAGAGAAGAGAAGAGAAGAGAAGAGAAGAGAAGAGAAGAGAAGAGAAGAGAAGAGAAGAGAAGAGAAGAGAAGAGAAGAGAAGAGAAGCAGTCGCATTAGCAGGAGTTGCTCATACATCTTCATAAAGCGTTATGTCCTCCTTATCATGCTACATATCCATGCCTGTTTACATATGCATGTGAATATCATGTATATCAGGAAATGCATATATGCACAAGGTGTGTTACACTGGGAATTACTGTCTGCTGAGTTTTCAGCCCTCAAGACTTTTTATATATATTCAATCTTGTTTGGCATAAAAGAAGACGATCAGCCTCCTTTTACGTTTTTGAATTCCCAAAATGTCTTGTCCTCCTGAAAGCTTCATGAAGGCTAGTTCTTCATCGCCATCTCAGAAGGATACCACACTTTTACGGGCTTCATTTATTTTCAGAGGAAGGAAAGTCCTGAATTCATGGTCTTAAATAAAATAAAATAAATACTTTCTATATTTCAAAAGTGACAGAGCACTCATAAAGACTCTTATAGAATAGAGTACATTTTTAACATTTCTTAAAGCATTAGAGACACAAATCCCACAATTTTGTTGTGAGAACTACTAGATATTTTTTGTCAAACTATATTATCTAATATACAAATAACTCAGCATGGAAATTAGCCAGATTAAAACACCTTTTTTAATTTATTTAAATTATTATTATGATCATTATTAAATTCACATTTTATTTAGATTTAAAAGAATACAGCTTAATTTTGACAATAAAAAACATTTTTTTAAGCCTTGCAGGCTCTTGTAATTTGCACTCTAATCACAGAAAGTGGCATTAATTGCTCATTTAACTTATACGCATTATAAATTATATTTACTTCAAGTGACACCCACAAAGACCCATAAAAAATATTGCCATCAATGAACAACAAATCCGTTTCCCTCCTCCTCCCATCCATTTTGTGCAATCAACACATCAGAGCAAGCTGTGGCTATGACAAGGATGATCCATTTAAAGACAACCGGGGCCCAATTGATTATCGTCTCATTGTCCAGGTCCCAAATAATAAGATTTGGCTCAATTAGGGTCCTTTCAAGGTGCGAAAGCAGAGTGAAGAGGCTAGTAGCGCCGGAGGCAGCTAATCCACACGGCTCTCAGACTGAGCGCAGTGGATTATACCCACTGCTGCTGTTTATCCTGCTCATACAGCAGCCATCCGCACCACAGACACCTCCTCAAGAGATAACATCTGATCTGGGCAGAGCCAATGTGTGTGTGTGTGTGAGGAGAGTCTGACAAACAGCACGACTCAGGTTTCTTCTAGGATTCATCGCAGCCTAAGTGTCTGGATCCTTGAATGTTTTTGTTTTAGTGTTCATGTAGTACAAATGGTAGAGTTATAGCACTAGTGATACCAAGGCCGTGGGATTCCCAGAGAAAAAAAAAATTCTGACAGAATGCGAGGGATTTCCAAGTGATTTTTGCTTGGATTTTGCTGTCATAGATGAACTTCTGTTTCAAGGTGTGCAACAAAAAAAACAATAGAGTACAGCCAAATCGGAGCTATGGTCGCTTTGCGCTTTCTGTGAAGTTTTATTGTTATGAACAATTCAGTGACACAATCTCACAAATTTGAGTTCAAGAACAATGAATTGCTCATTTTCATTACTGTACTCTATGCAATAGAATATATTGATTTATTAACAAATGAAACCATATTGTAATGTAGAAATGTAGAAAAAGAAAGAACTGACGATTGACCTGAAGTGTTTTACATGACATTTAAAGTTTTATGTGAGTTGTTATGCTCAAGATATGTCTTGAAAAGAGATCTTGTAATTTGTTCACCTCGCATGTGCTCTTTTTTGTAGTAAGTGTTCTGCTACGACAACAACATGACAGAAGACAGGAAAGATTGTGTAATGTGAGCTGTACAGCAATTTTGGTAGTCTGTCAGTCGTGTAGTGAGGGCACGGCCTTAGTTGCATTGGATAAAAGCGTCTGCCAAATAAATAAATGTAAATGGATGTCACATGAGCCGCAAGGACTGTGCTGAGGCTGATGGGATTAGATGCTCTTGATTGAGTCTTATACCTCTGTTTGAACTCTTTTCAGTTGGTTCTACTAAGAAAATTACACCTACATCAAAGTTCATGCGGACACATAGAGTTAAACACACATAGTGCGTGATTGTACCAGAACAAAGCCTACAAATATACACAACTGACTTCCTTGTAGTTAACTGTGGTTGAACTAGCCTTGCTGGCTAAACATGTTTAAGTGCATTAATTTACATAATGGCACATTTAAACCAGTTAATAAAATATTTGTGGCTAATATGTTAATCACTTACATTTGTACTGTCAGTTAATCACCAATCTCATTCCTGTCGATGAAACTGACAAAAACATTGCCATTTTTACTTTCACTATCCAATACATTTAAATTATCAGCTGGAAAACTGCAATGTTGGATGTTCATTTATTCCAGTGTATATACAACAACACAGGGTATATGAAAAAAACACAGTTACAGTTAACCGTTTTTGCTAATTCTACTGGAGTGCCACAGGGCTCAGTCCTTGGACCACTTCTCTTCTCCATCTACATGTCTGACATTCAGAAACATGTCTTTCACTGCTATGCTGATGACATACAATGCTACCACTCATTCCAGCCAGATGATAGGACAGTAGCTGCTTGCATCTCAGCCTGCCTGACAGACACTTCTTGCTGGATGAAGGACCATCACCTTCAACTCAACCTTGCGAAGACAGAACTGCTTGTGGTTTCGTCCAACCCAACACTTAATCACAACGTCTCAATTCAGCTAGGCTTATCAACTATAACTCCTTCCCGGAGAGCCACATTGCTTGAACTGCCCAGTCCTGCAGATTTGACTAAGATTCATAAATGAATGACTCTTAGTAAATCAAACACACATAGCACAACCAGTTTAGTCAGACTCCAGTATAACTCCTCAAAAGCCTCTTTGTATGTCGAAATGTCAAAGTTTGATAAGTCTGTCAACCTCTTGTCCAAACCTCTACTCTTGACACAGCAGAAGTGAACTCATCCCAGTCTGGTTGGGTTGGGGTTTTTCAGGGGAATGGGGGCCCTCTTTACTTTTACGGCCTGTGTTGCACGCCTATGGAGATATGGTTTCATTTTCCCGGAGCGGGACAGATCCTGCAGGCCCCACTGAGGGCAGCAGCTTTTATTTGATGTGGACGTCTCGTGTTGGGTTTCAGCACCAGCTAAACATATGATCTTCATTACAGGCTGGAACAAGAACGGATGGTGGTTGCTGACTGGTGATGCTGGACACATAGATTTGGAGCGAGGCGTTAATACAGACCACACTGACGTCCGCTGCCAGACTGGGGGTAAAAGTCAGCAGCTAAATCTGACATCAAACATATATAGTCTCTTCAGCGAAATCTGAGAAGCAGTTTTATCTAGGAGCTGAAATGTACCGTGAGATATCTGACAGGGTTTTGTAAAGACGAGGCGTGTGGCGTATAGGTCGTTTAAATCTCACCATTTATCGCCACTGTACACTGAGACTGTACAGTTCTTGCTAAAAACAAATACATCACAGAAATGTGATAAATAACAAAACTAAACAAAAACGCATTTCCATGAGAAAAGTCTAACTGAATCTTTATCTGGGAGCCGTACAGATCGCACAGGATAACCAAGATCCAGGTATCGGCAGATTTATCCAGATTAACCTTGATATATAAGAGATGCCTTGCGCAGAGATTACCGATGATGCTTATGTAACAAGTGCAACCGATCAACTTGTGTGAACTGATGTAGAGTTCACTTGTGCCAGTTGCAAAGTCTCCTCTTTGTGTTATTTTTCCAATATGAATTCATGTTCTAGATCAGGGGTGTCCAATCATGTTCCTGGAGATACTGTCTGTAATTATCAAGAACTCCTGAAGATGTTAATTAGCTGGTTCAGTAGTGTTCGATCAGGATTGGAGCTGAACTTTGCAGGAAGGTAGCCTAGATCTCCAGGAACAGGATTGGGCACCCCATGTTCAAAATCTATTTGATGTTCATGGTTTCAGGTAAAAGGCAAATGCATTAGGATTTATCTTACATTACCAACAATAAAACATACCATAATAGTCTGTGTGTGTGTGTGAATTAGGGATGCACGATATATTGGCCTCCATATCGGTATCGGCCGATATATGTTCATTTTTAATGTTATCGTTATCGGCCCGATAAAATTTGTCTGATATCTTAAAGCCGATAAATAATGGATTATTTCCTTCAGCTGAGACACTTCAGATGCGCTCTGTTCGCCATGATGGTTTTGAATTGCTCGAAATATGATTGGAATCACTTCAAAAAAGGAAAATACAGTTAAGTGCAACATGTGCAGCGCAAGTCTATCATATAGGCTACATAAAATTATAATGAGAATATTATAATTGTGTGCTTGGCACATGGTTTTTAATGGTGAGACTTTTGTTTTTGCAATCAGGCTCTCAGAAATTATATAAAAATTTGGATTTAGATTTATCGGCCAATATATCGGTTAACGGCTTTCAAATATAAAGAAAAATCGGTTATCAGTATCGGCCAAAATTTTCATATCGGTGCATAGTATATACATATAGCCTATATATCTCTGCCTTTCTCTGAAACTTCATCCACTTGTGTTGCTGTTGGTGTTACTATATAAAAAATTAGGTATTCATACATTATTCGATCTCATATTTAGTTTTTTTTTTTTTTTGCATTGTCAATTATTTTATAAATTGATTTCTTCCTATTTCTGAGCCTCCCGTGCCTCCTCTGAGAAAACAGCCCAGGTTAAATGAAAGTCATTTGGGTTAAGAATGACGGAATTCACAAAGATATGGTGCCTCAAATGTTTTTATATTCAAAAGAACACAATAACATTCGAAAGGTCATCAATTCAGTAAATTATGGGAATTCTTAAGATTAACCACATTTAAAATCTGTCATACCCAGAAGGTTTGTTTTATTGAGCCTATAATAGTGTGACTCTCTGTTTTATTGTCTAGGCCTTAGCATCTATTGTTCCCCCTCCGTTTGAGATTCAAAATATTTAGATCTCACATTTCCATAATATGATGGGACAGGAACATTCACATTTATTGCGTCTTTATCCTAAGTCCATTCTCTCCGCAAAATCATAACGGCACAGTATTTTATAACCCTCCCTTATCAGCTTCGGGGTTTAGTTATTTACTTTAAAATGGACTAATTTCTTATTCTAGCGGAGGGGGGAACGGCTGCTGACTTGAACAGCTGCTTCATGACCCAAAAAACTGTCAGTCTTTCCCTGGAATAAATTGTGGACTGTTCCATTTTCGACGGAGGGGGAGCGACTATGTGGAGAAAAACATGCGGAGGGGAAAACGGCGTTTATTACGTCAGGATTTGTTTTCTGAAACACAACACGCATAAAACTCGTTTTTAAATACATATCTGATTGATTAGAGGACGTAAAAGGATGATGTTTGAACGATTAAAAGTTTATATTTGTGTGTGTTTACCTCAGCCTTTTCTCGCTCCGATTCGGGTAGGCTCATAGTAGAATCAATTCACAGAGAGGGGAGCTTGAAACCGTCCGCTCGTGCCCGCGCGCTGAGTTTGGTGAGCGGCGTGTTGGGTATCTCGGAGCTGAACTCTGGGTGTAAGATGTATGATAAGCTGTCCATCTCCAGGAGACATATTCATTTGTTTAAATGTTTATAACATGAACGTACGCTTGAGAGTGAAAGAAACAGGCGTTGCGCGCGCATTCGTTTTGTTACGGAAATTAAAACATTCTTCGCGTTCTTTAAGTTACATCTGAAAGTTTATCTTCAAGTCAGTCTGCTCTCAGGGCTTAAAAACGTTTATTTGTCTTTACCGCACCGTTGTCAGGTGTATAAAAGCAAACATTACGGTTCATTTTCTTCCTCAGGTCTATGTAGGTCCGATTCACTTGGTTAATTTGATTGACAGGCGTCAAGTATTACTCATGCAACTCCTTTGTGACGTCACGCGCCGTTAAACTCATGAATTATGTATATTATACATATTTATGACATTGAAAGGGTGATATTGGATGTGTACTTTGTTATAGTTTATTTTAAAATCACCAGATTTGTGCAGCCATTAACCGTCAAATTCATACAATAAACATTTTAAATATTTCAAATAGCCTATTTTAATATTTGATTCAATGAAATATAGCCTACTTCAGCTTGAAAATATACAAAATTTGCTCCTTGCTGAAGGGAGACAATTTCATTACAGGGAATTTTAATATGTTTTAATTCATTGAAGTGGAGTGACTATTACACACAAAATGTCCATCCAGACATTTTGATGTAAAAATTCCCAGGTGTTTTGACACACGACTGTTTGATACTAAATGTATTTTTGCTGTCTGAGCTAACAGATATACATTAAATAGTGTGAAATGAGGGCTGGCAATTCTCGCATATAGATGTTCATTTTTATATTATTGAATCTTAATTGTTTATTATTGCTTTACTACCTATATACAGTACATAACCTAACCAAACAAATACACAAATATTTCAACGTCATACCTTATGCATATTTGGTTGCCCACAAATGACCACATTTGTAAAACATCCAGAAAGCACCTACTTATGCATACATGAGATGATTATGGAAAATAGGCGATATCACATTCATACCACTTAGTTTCTCTCACTGTTTTTCTCTCTTTCATTATTCTGTTCATTTCTACAGGCATGGCTATTTTCACAGGGCCCCGTGTGTGTGCAGCGGCTTTGGCTCTTCAAAGCACTGTAGGCTGACTTTACCAGCAGGCTGGGACTGATAAGGAAGTCGTATATGGTTGAAGCGGAGTTCTAGCCCAAAGACAGTCTCTTGGTCTCTCTCCACACCTCAGAACTTCAGCTCGGCTCCACTGCGCCCCCTGTGACCACACATCTGAAGTGCAGGCACAGCTTTGAACTGTGACACACGACTTGATTGACTTGTTAGTCACACTATACTTATTTTGAGGTATTACGGGTAAGCACGTCATACCGGCGTCACTTACAGGTTAGTGATAGGAATCAATGACATGGAATGAAAGTAATAAAATGATATCCGTATGAACAAACAACTGGGCTTCTACAAAAAAAAAAAAATAAATCTTGTGTTTTTCTTCATACAGGTTTGGAACAACATGAGGGCGAGTAAATGCCAGTACTTCATTTTGGCTGAACCATCCTTTTATTTCTGACACACTGGGATTACGGACCCCCGTAAAAATCCTCATCTAGATTTATTCTCATCAGATACCCAGGTGTGGTGAGCCACTGTTATTCAGAACCCAGCGCAGGTCTTCATCAAGTGCAATGCACTGTGGGATAGGGCTCGGTCTGTGCGTAGGGGGGGACAAACGGAGCAGAACAGGGTTCGTGTAGGGTTGTTATAAGCTTTGTGCGTTAGCATTGAGTCAGATGCTTCGGGAACTGACCGTGTGAGTCATGCACAAACAAATCTATCTTTAGTTGGGTTTCTGTAGTCCCCTAGCAAGCCTATTGTGTGGCATCGCAGTCCCGTCGACTATGTTAATGTTTGCACAGCCGCACAATGCTCTCTATCTGATAACATCATCTGCTACCTATCAGGTTAATACTAAACTGAGGTGACTAGATGGACCAGATAACGAGTAAAAGAGCAAGACTGAGGGAAGAGAGTCGGAAGAATAATATGTGAATAAAAGGAATGGTTCACCTAAAAATAATATAATAATTATGATCTAATAAATTATTTTGTCCTCTTTAAAGGCCCGTTCACACCAAAGACAATAACCATGTAGTTTTCAAAATCGTTCAATTTAAATTTAAGCACCACACTACAATGATAATGGCACAGAGGAACGATATAGAGTGCAACAGTGCCTGCGTTCAGCGGCGTTGGTTCTGGAAGTATGTTTTCCATACATTTTTCCCATATAGGGATTATAAGAAAGTCTTTGTTAAACCACTATAAGCCATGAACCAAGCCCAACCAGCAACGAGGTGAATCATAAAATTACAAACTTTGATTTGACGCTAAAAAGTATCAAGTACTGTGTACTTAAAGGTATAGCGGAGGATTTTCCCGAATTTTAGAAAAGAACCGCCCTCTCCACTTTTTGAAAAAATGCACATGCGCAACACCCTACCTGCTCCCGAGAGGGAACGCCTATTAAACGTATGCACGAGCTAATCATAGCTTACATTAACTTTTACTAGCAGTCATTTTAAATGGATTTCTCCAAATAGCATGCCAAACTTTATCTGTCAAGTAGAAACTTCGCGACTGAGGCATCAGTGGGAAGCCCAGCCTGTGTTTTGAGCGCACGCCATCGTGTGAATCGTGTGCACGAGCACGTACGACGGCCTTACGTAAACATATCACCAGAATAGGACCAATAGTCTTGATGATCCACCCGGAAAAAGAAAATCCTCCGCTATACCTTTAATGACTTTAGTGAGGGAAAGAACGGCAATGAAGCATGAAGCATTGCGAACTGCATAATCGAATTAAAAACGATGGAGACATATATATACAAATATATGCTAATATCTAGGTAGGCCTAGGCTATATACAAATATTTAAGTATTTTGAGACCATAGGGAGATCGACTCGATTACGTCATTTGCGGTGTTTCATGGGAGTGGGCGGAGCTAAAGAGCTCTTTTGGCGTTTAACTTTTTTCGACTCTCTGATTGGTGGAATTTTCTGTACAGTAATGTAGTTTCTCACCACGAAATCAGCTTTTCAACACGATTACTTTAAAATAAAATAACTTGAAATAATGCAGGATGACACAGAATAACGAATTCATTTGGAAAGCAGCTACACTTCATTTCTATTCCAATGAATAAATTGAGTCTACAAGTTTGTAACGACATAAGTTTCATTTTTTGGGTGAACTTTCCCTTTAAATATGTACTCAACAGAAAGGAAAAGACCATGCATTGACTTGCATCCATGTTCTAAACAAAAAGAACGGATCGTATATGATACCCGCTCTCTACAATTCTTGATTCTGATTGGGCACTCCAAATATTCGCTGTCGTCCATGACAACGTATATCAGCGCAAAGTCGGCGCTATCACGCGGACTCGACTCGCGCAATTATCGTGTATCGATTTTTATTCTTTGTGGAGGTAAGATTATAATATTTAAATTCAATTCAACATGTAATGTCAGAGTATTTAATTATGATGTCAGTAGCCGTGTAATAAATGGCATAAAGTGCCGTCAGCTAGTCATTAACGCAAAATAAACATCAACAGTAATTTCTCCGCGATATACCTCACTTACCATATAATGTACTTTTTCATATCTGTTGTATTTCATCATCAGTACACAGACGACTTGTATTAAGTGGATGAGGATCCATAGCGCCAGGTGGGAAACGTTCTTTCACAGCCGATGGGCACAAGAAGTGTGTGTGTGAGACAGGGTGTTAAATCTGAAGGAAGTTATTTTTGAAGAACAGTCTGCTGGACATCTCGCTGACCTTCACAGGTTTGCACCTGCTTCACAGCACAGGTGGTTTGGTTTTGAAAAATACCTGCAAAAGGTAAGAGATGCAGTAGCTTTTTGTGCTGTAAAAGTCATAAACTTCGGAGAAGCAGAGTCGTAATGTGTCATAAATGGGGGTTGACACTATATACATTATGCCGGGGTGAAATTGAGGGGATACAACCAGTGATTAATTTAAAATACATCTGTGTGCATGTAATAAGGAACCCCCAGGCGTCTACACTAATCTCTATGTGAAAGTGCGCTCTCTAGTGACCGTAGTGGGAATGTACACTTTTGATCCACAGCCATTAATTTTGAAGTAACCTCTAGCTCTCTAGCGCCCCCGTGTGGTGTAACATGTGTAATTACAATTAAATTTCACTGTAAAAGTGCAGATGAGTTGAATGAATGACAGTATCAGGTTGCAGTGGATTGGGAAACACTTTTTCTTGCTATACGTAGTCACTAAAATTGTTATAATTACGTTATCTAATATCACCTGGCCTATAATAACATGCATATAGTACTATATTTCCACAACGAAACTAGATTTTCATCTAAGATGTATGATGAAACATTTAGTTAAACTTAAGCTTTGGTTTAAGTTATTTTAATATTGTCAATTTATTTGAGATCAATTTGAACAGGATCTTGACCCACACCAGATTAATTACAACATGAAAACACTTTATTTGTCCAATATTATGGCGTATCGTATGGGAAACTGTTCAAAAGAGAGAAAAAGATATTACTGACTTGTATTTCATACAGTAACGATGAACCAGTAGATATTAAATGGCTTATTAAGGTATCGCACCTCTTGACTTAGTAATCTATGGTCATAATTACAATGCCTACTGAACATTAAGCAAAAACACAAAGATCACACAAGCATACAGCAGTTTGTTTCCAAAATAGATGGGACGATATATTCAATGTCTCATAGCGTACTAGCATGCACTGTGGCTGGGCATAAATGGGGAAAAATAGCAGCACAAGACAAATAGTGCCATGAAAACTCCTCAATTCTACAGCCTACTTTACAAAAGATATTTGTCAAAGCCTGGTGTTATTCATTCAAAACCCCGCCCCCAACTCCACCCCCCACCGGTTTTCCCAATAGGCCAGGCAGAGATGGAGAATGTAAGGGGAAAGTCATTGGAATAATACAATTCACATTCGGTCTGAAAAGCAAGCGTTTTTTCTCTCTACAACAGTTTACATTGGGAATAAATTTACAATTACGCATCATAAAATCCATGAGCTAAACGAGAGATGAAAGACTACAGGCGTTATAAGCTGTTGCTTTAAGCTTTGAATAAATACATAAATAAATAAATACACATCATGCTTTTTTGACATGAATGCGAGTAGTTTAGTCAGGCTTAGTATGGATGCATAACTATGCAAATGATAATCGCCCTCAAAATACCTGCCTGCGTACAAAATATCCCGTTTTTTTATTTACCTGTACAATTGAACAAAATCCTAATTTAACTCTTCAAATTACAGGCATTCACAATCTGTAAAGTAAATTAAGAGTCCTTGTCAGTTTGATTACATACCAGTTCAAAGGACGCATTCATGTTTTGTAAACATCGTTACGAAACCAGATCATTCGCTAATTGGCTGCATTCGATTTTTCTTTTGCTCGTTTCACATGAAAATGAGAATCTACGAGTGCGACTCTCCAACGGATCACCTTCAAAGCTTCTCTTCCCGTTTAAATGCTGCGCTAATTAATAACAGGGACTGGCGCTTTGAAAGTGTTCATCGCTGAACTAAATGTTCATCGGAGTATCTAAACGCTTGGCCGAAGCTTGACAAATAACCCTGCTCTTCTTTTGAGGTTCTGGCATAATCTAGCATCTGAGCCCCCTGTGTTTATACAGTGCGTTTTTCAAGAATTTCATAAGAACGTATCACAACAGCAATAAGAAACTTGCTGCGAAGTTGTTTGTGAGCTCAAACATTACTAGTGTATGTATATATTAGTCAACAATGCGTTAGTACATTATGTGAACAAGCACCTATACTACGATTCCATGAGGTTTTGAGAATTCAGTGAGGAGACTAGTATTCAGACAGGACGTACGTCGTAAACGATATAATAAATGGCGTCATGCATTTTTTTTTTTTTTAGAAAAACAATGCAACTTTCCCTTAAATTGCGAGAAATAGCTCTGGAGAGGAGTTAAACCCTAGTCTTCAAAGTATCGACCTCTTCTGTGCTTTTAAAGAGATGTTTTGCTGAGGTCGACCTTGACCGGGAGCGGCCCCGCCTCCTTGATCTCCTCCGATTGGCCGATTGTCATCGCGATCACTGGCGTCAAGTGGTAGGGGTTCACCTTCTGGGTGTCATCCATGAACTCTTTATCTCCATTGATGCTAAGCTGGAAGTATAACATTGATTATTCACATTTAATATTTGTATTCAAAACATACATTAAAGTACTTTATAGTAGCCACACTCTTGAAGGAGTTCCCATGTGTGCTGGATACTTGTTGGCTGCTTTTCTTTCACTATTTGCTCCAACTTTTCTATTTAAAGAAATGCTCTCACATCAGCTGCCTTATATTTTACTGGTAGTGTGTTTGATGAATGAACAGGTACCTGAGTCTTGATGTGCTGCTCGGGTGCCGTGACAAGACTGGCACAGCTCAGCCACAGCATCACCATGATGGACAGGAAGAGGCACGCGGCTAAAATCCAACGCGGCAGTCCTGAGCGCCTAGGGGGCAGAAAGGGTAAGAAGTTACACACTGATGTATAGATCCGTTAAGACATTACAACAACAAAAAGCTCAAATCATGTTAAAAAAATCAGTTTAAAAGTGTATCAAGGATTTTTTTATATACTAAAAAGTATATATATATATATATATATATATATATATATATATATATATATATATAGAAATATATCAATTTAAATATGTAAATAAATGTATTTACATATTTTTAACTTATATAGATACACAAACATACACATACATTCATACATATATGTGTGTGTATATAAAATGTAATTATTAATGATTTAATTATATAAATTGCATTTATAAAAGTATATAAATGAAAAATATACATACACAAAGTATATTTATATATTATATAAAAAAAAGTTTATATATGAATATATATTTTGTACAAATTAATTATATATGTATACAATATAAATAATCTGTGTAAAATACATTAAAATATATAAATTAAATGTAAAAATAATGTACATTTAAAATATACATATACATACTTTTAATACATACAATAATGATAATATATGTATATATATACACACACACACACAACATATAAACATTATTAAAACATTTTACTGTGACATAACCAAGCTATTACCAAAATGCATCTGCTGGATTGATAAAAGCCCCTCTGACACCCACCTTGACATGCAGCCCAGGAAGTCGTGCTCAGCAGCTGGATCCTCGACATGTTGGCTGACATGCTTTCCTTTCACCCCAGGTTTTGCCGCATTCCTCTCCCCATGTGACCTCCCACCTGGAAGGATGCAGAGGCAGCACTTTCAGCATGCGGACATTGATTTTATGACCCTCAAGCTCCGGACAAACTACAGCGGCGCTGCACAGGATGTGTCGCAAACGACAGTCAAAGCTCAAGCTCTGGTCCTTGGCTCCGCTTAAATGAGCTTTCAGAGGAAAAAGGAAAGCTGTCAGCAGCCTTCTGGGGTGAAAGCGGTCACTCTTACCAGTGTGTGGCCGCTGTGTGTGGGAGTTGACTTGGGGCCAGGGTTTGTCAACCACGTTGGAGCGCGGGGCTTGTAACTCAGGCAAGGAGTACTCGATCTCTGGCTGGCTCTGGGAGAATCAACAAACACACTGTCAAGGGCAGGAAACGGTATTATGGGATTTACTCAGCAGAAAGGCTTCTGAATGAAACGGTTGGGTTTGGGACCGTTTTGTTGTGGTGAGGTTTTCAACACAATCATGCACAGGCTGGCAAAGCAGTAAAAAAAAAAGACAAACATACAGATGATGAATAGCACGGTTAAATGTGATGATGTAGAGGGCACGTTTCAAAAACTGCTAGTGTAGCTCCTGCATGTGCCTGTATCATGTGGACAGCTAGAATTGGCAAAAATAGATTCCCAAAAGGCAAACTTTGAAAAAAGAAAGACCTGACATTTTATGGAACTGGGTGGTTCCCGTTTATATGGTTTAACTGCAACCACTTAAATAAATTATATTAAATAAATATAATTTACTTGGTTTCCTTTTTTGTTTGCGTTGCACTTGGTAGCCCCGTCCACAGTGGAATCTGATTGGTCCAATCCTGCTCAACATATAATGCCTCTGAATATCACGGAATATGGTTGTGTCATTTGCACATAATTTGTACTTTCAGAGACAAACTACTTCCCACTTGACTGTTGTCACGTTGCACCTGGTAAGAACTTGGTGAAAGAAGGTCAAGTCGACATTCTGGGTTTGCTTGATGCCATCAAGAGTCTTTAAAAGCTGTTCTCAGCTGCTTCCAGTTCGAGAAACCACGCTGGAGCACCACGTCAACGAAATCTCTCTTTCCACCGTCAATTACATGGCTGCCTGGCGGCGCTAAACCATGCTGGTCAAACCGAGCACTAGACGGCAACTCTGACGAGAGCGAGGGGACAGCTTGACTTGAATAAGAGCTTTTAAGAGGCCACTTTCAAACATGATCCCAAAGATGTGGATTTGAAATCTGTCTCAGTCTACGACTGGACGTGTTCCTTTCCGCCCCTCCATCTCGCCCTGTATGTGTAAATTAGCACATGTTCTTTTAAGACTATGTTTCTTTAGTAGCCCCTTGAGATCCTATTAAAGAGAGATTTTTGCTCTCTTCCACTGAATTCTTCTAAAACGGGCTCAGCAGAGCGGACCTCTGAGATAACCTCTCCAGGGAGGCTCATATGAATCTCCAAAATTACCACAGAGAGGGAAACACTTGATTTTTCATGTCAGAGTCGCGGTAGACGTGAGGAACTCTTTGGAGTGTCATGTTATTTCTATAGTCTAATAGTCTTTAACTGGAGGCAGAAGGGGTACATTGGAATTGTACTTTTTACATATGTATAAAATGACTGGTGTGTCCAATCCTAATTTCTAAAGATTAAAGGAATAGTTCAGACAAAATGGAAATCTTGTCATCATTTACTCACCCTCATGCTGTACTAAAGCCATATGACTTTCTTTTGTGGGGAGAAAATCTGAAATCTGTTTTCTGTATTCTTTTTTACGCAATTACAGTGAATTACAGGAATTATAGGGAATGAAGCATTCAGGCTTCAAAAGGGTAAAAGTATCATAAAATCCCCATATGACTTGAGCACTATATTGATTTCGAGAACTGAATTAGTCAGATTAATGAATAAATCATTCAAGGGCGTGCTTCCAGTACAATGACATGGCTTGCTGTTTAACAACCATAGTAGTTGCATTGTTGGAGAAATTAAATAAGCTTTGTAGTAACTTTGTCACACATCTGTTTAAACCATGTTGCATATTTTGCTTAAGAGCTAAACCACCTCATATAATGGTAATGGACGCACAATATATCTGCCACCATATCGGTATCGGCCACGATAAGAAAACTTGGCCGATGTATTATAGCTGATAAATAATGGATTATTTCCTTCAGCTGAGACACTTCAGATGCGCACTGTTCGCCATGATGGTTTTGAATTACTTGAAATATGATTGCAATCACTTCAAAATCAGGCTCTCAGAAATTATATAAAAATTTGGATTTAGATTTATCGGCCAATGTATTGGTTATCGGCTTTCAAATATTAAAGAATGATTGGTTATCGATATCGCCCAAATGTTCGTATTGGTGCATCCCTACCTCAATTTAACAAGAAACGGCTTCTAACCACAAGTCGAGAGCTTTTCGGTGTTCGTTGGAACTATGGTTTTGGAAATCAGTATCAGAATTTGTGATCATAGTTGGCTAACATCGCTTTTGGGAAACGTTCCCAAGATTGGTTTTGTGAACAGGATCAACCAATTCACTGAAAAGATTACGGGCTCCAAAAGAATTGTTTTATACACTCATGTGTAAATAATAATGTCTTTGACATTATTCCACAGAGGAAAGAACGTCATTTGGATTTTTAACAACATGAAGGTGAGTACTGAATTTTTATATGTATGGCGAACTAATTCTTTACATAAACAGACATGAAGTCATGAAATGCAACATAGTATGGGCAATTTATCTCTGCAAAAAGCTTGAGTCTCGCAGTTGCGTTAATTGAAAGGGATGCTGTCAAAACTATTGAATCCAGATGTCCGCAAGGGATGAGAATCAAAGGGGGAAAAATGAACATCTGAGGAAGTTAATGTTGACTGGCCACAGACCAATGGAATCTTGCCATTAGTGAAAGCGGTCTGATGTGCATCTGTCACGCATTACCGCAGAACTCGCCATAGGTGATCAATGCAGCTTACGAGACTGCCAAGAAGACGAGGCAGAGATTGTTGACTTCATAGTAAACAATCCCATTTCCCTTATTAGGAATTTGCTTGCTTTCTCCAAACTTGTCTTTTCGCATGTAGCGGCCGTCCACACTGAACTAGCACAGAATTTAAACAAAATGGCCGACCTCCGTCCAAACAAAAATCCATTGCACCAATCAGTGGCTATTCGGCGAACGAGTCGTGTTTACCCTTCAGCTCAGAGGAAATAGTCTGATTCCTGTTGATTACCTCATCAAAACCCTGGACAGAACGGACAAACATTAAGCCCAGACTGCAGTATAACCAATGTCAAATGTCGGCCTGATACTGATGTGAATCTAGGCTGCAGATCATAGTGTAGATCTGAGGAATTTAATACAAATGCTAATATCTGGGTTACATTAAGATAAAGTTGGTGGGACAATCTGTAAATGTTAAAATACGTTTCAATACTAGCCACAAAACGTAAAAAAATTTTTTTTCTATAAAGTTCATTAAGTTTGACTTATTAGTTTTACTTTTCATACAAGTTTTACCCTAAAATGACTAATTCTTCGATTAAAACTTGTGTATTATTTGAGCTGCATTTTTAATGTAAGTGCTTTAAAAAAATTATAAGCTTCACATTTTCTGCTTTTAAATATTCTACAAACTAGCTCCATTCACTTCCATCGTAAGTGCCTCAATATAACCTCAATTGTTGCTTTTTTCAAAGAAAAAGAAAAAGGAAGAGAGAGAAATTCTGTTGATTGAGCTTAACTTGTACAGAATTCCTTTAAGAAGCTGTCCAAAAAATAGCATAGTGCTACTCCAATTCGCAAACACATTGCCTGTTCTTGAATAGTTCAGAATAAATGTGGCTAAAAATACTGGTTATGGTTTTATTTGGCTGTTGATGTATTCTTGCAAATGTTCAAATGAAAACTATTCAACCATAACAGATATTCCGAAAAGTTCCAGAGAAGTCACGGAGCGCTGGAAGAACTTCCACCGGAGAACCTCAGACATCAAATCAAAGAGCCGAATAAGCAGTTTCATATAGAATTTTACATTTGGTTTATACCAATGCTTTTACTAGTGATTGGAATTTTTTCAAACGAAATGTGTGTAGTGCTGTGGGAAGCACTTGGGGAAGCTCTTTCTGAAGTCCAAGAATTCCCTCCAGACCTCTCTTCGAAGATACGTTTTATTAGTTCCTCCCAAAAATCAAACAGATTATAACATAAATCTCAACTTTCAAAATCCAGCACACCCAAAGTTCTGTTTTCATGCCGTGCTATTTATATTCCAGTTGTGCGGTGGTTCACGTAACTGTGAAAACGGCATCATCCGGGCCAAATGCACACCACAGCAGGTCTGTTGAAAAACAATCTGTTTTCATTTCTCTGTTTAGACGCCCGAGGCAAAAAGCCCATCATTAGTGCTCCACTTCCTCCAGAAATTGAGTCTCCCTATTTCTACAAAGTTCTAATTCCATATCATATCAAATCAAATCAGTTCATTTATAAAGCACCTTAAAAAACACAGTAAAATACAAGGAAAGAAATAATACAATATAAAAATGAAAAATGATAATAATATAAACATCAAATCAAAGCCTAACAGTCCTTATAAAGAAGCAAAGTCCTCATCAAACAAATCTTAAGACGAGTTTTAGACATGTTTACAGAGGTGGAGGATCTGATAAACATTGGTAACCCATTCCTTAACTTAGGAGCAGCGACTGAGAAAGCGTGACCGAGGAATTTCAAGGAGCAGCTGATTTTGGATCTCTGTGAGCAACTAAAATGTATAAGCTCAGAAACACATTTTGGTGCCAGTCCATGCAGAGCTTTAAAAGTATACAAAAGTACCTTGTACTTTATTCTAAAATGGACTGGTAGCCCGTGTAATGAGGCCAGGGTAGGGGATATATGATCCCTCTTTTTTGTGTTTGTCAGCAACCTTGCTGCCGCATTTTGTACTCTCTGAAGACGTGACAGAGAAGACTGACTCGCACCCAGATACAGAACATTGCAGTAATCGAGACGTGGAGAAATAAAAGCATGATATGCTTGATTTAAAGGATTTGGTAGCTACCGCTACCGCTTAAACCTTGGGTTTTCACCCTCTGTGCAATCTCTGGCCCGTGTCAGTCCTTCACTTGGGCTGGCCATCTTCCAGCTGACCGCTAAATACAGGCCAGGCCTGCCGCGGGACGGCTGTGGAGGTTTTCTCTCGCCTCTTCTCCTGTCACGGCCGTTAAATGCACAATCATCAAGGCTGCGACTAAACTGAAAAAGCTTTGTCTTTTTCAGAACAAAAATTTGTTTTAAGTGAAGCTTAGCGATTTTTTTGAAGAACTAATCATTTTGAGGTTGTCTAATGATTGTAGTTGGTTTAGAAACAGCAGGAAACTCACAAAAACATGCTAGGCTATGGATAAAGTTGGATGACCTCCAGGGAGAATAAGGTTTCTGATTAAACATCTTTGAAGAACCAGTCCCCTGCGCTCATATGATCCCAATACTGCACTAATGTGACCGCAACCTTTGTAAAACATACCAGATCTTGAAACCAAGAGCATATGAGAGTCACTAGAGGAATCTTCTACACCAGTGGTTCTCAACTGGAGGGCTGCAACCCAAAATGGGTCACAGGTTTGATCTGGTAGGAAAAAACAATGCTAAATGCAAATAATAAAACTCAAAACATTTGAAATGGAGCAGAAAATGCTTCCCAGCTATTCTGTTGCGGATATCACAAGTTTTGTGAACGCCAAGAGCATGAAACCCTTGAAATTCAAAGACATTTAGAAAGCATTAGAAAGAATTGGGTCTATGTATGTCAGGTTAATAATTAAACATTGACTAATTAATGTGTTTTAAATATTATGAAATAGTTTAATTAGTAGTAGTATTAATACTTAGTATATATATAGTACATAGTAGTAATACATTGCAGGATTACGTTTCATTAAGTGACATTAAATATTTTAAGTTTCAATAAATATGCATTATTATAATATTTTCTAATTAATTATTAATACAATTGTTGAATAAATATCTGCTTTCATCAAAACTTTCAAAATTTCATCAAAATTAAAATATTATTTCTCAGTTTTTGCAAAGTTGCAAATTTATTTATCATAATTTATCTTAAACTCATAAAAATATAGATTATTTTAAAGCAATACCAAATTTACCTTTTTATTTTTATTTTGAGGTGTAAACTGCAGTGTTGTTATTGTTAACTAAAACGAATACTATTAAAAAATAATTTTTTGTTAACTGAAATCAAATCAAATAGAAATATTAGAAACAAACTTGAATGAAAATTAGAAGTGGTGCATTGGCAACTAACTGAAACAAGTTTAAGTGCTAAAAGGCATTTCTAAGTACTTAATTTAAATAAAAAACTAGTATGTAGACTATGTAAAAAATACTAATAATAAATGTAAATTTTCTATTTTCAGGAAATTTTTGTTGAATTGTGTTAAATAAACAATAGAGTCCAATATACAATCTTGGCCCATTAGCAAAACCAGTTGAGAACCACATCATCAAGTCTACTCAGAAGAGCAGAGACGCCGATGGACTAACCTGGAACACAACGACCTTCCCATCATCAGCCTGCAGGTAGAAGGTCCAGGTGGAAGAAATGAAGCTCTGGGCGGAACTGACGATGTCATTGCACCAGCTGGACACGGCATCCATCACAGAGATGGGCTTGGGCCGGTTGGTCAGAGCCTTGAGCTGCGGAGATCAAGCCGAGTGAGCAATTTGATAGAGATGTCAAAACATCAGCGCGATCCCAAAAGGAAACAACCGAGAGTCTTACCTTTCTCCGTTTGATCTCCGGCTCAGCGGGTTGGCTGGCACACCCTGTGCTGCACGCCTCCTGCTCCAGCAGTTTACTGTAGGCCTCCTGGCATGCTGCGCGCACACACACACACACACACACACAAACGATACCTGTCAGCCGGCTCCATCTCCATTCAACCCTCCCCACGGTCAAGCAGTCATCAATATCAACAAACATCTGAGCAAAAGCCGCCCGCTCCAGAAAGCACAGGATTGATTTTTAATAAAACACCTTCCCTCATGCCTAGCAGCTTCCCACAGACAGCTCTGTTTGCCACTAGCACACAATACCATCTCCAGATAAAAATGAGTGCTATCAGCCTGTCTGCACACTCTATAGTATATGTCCTTGGGCTATGCAGCGCTTCATTCCCGAACATTAGCCGTGTCAAATGTTCATGAACGCATTTAAAACGATTCAATTTAGTACTAGCATATAGCAGTCTGATAGAGTTCAATTCCTCCAGTGAGGTTTGAACTTATAAGCACTGGAAACTCAATTATGACATGCGTTCAAGAGATTTCAGTCAGAAAATTAGACTTAAGGTGCATTGTTTGGTGAATTTTTGCCATTTCAATATGAATCCCCACTATCAGGAACTTTGAGTTAGGGCGAAAAATTTCCCCATGCAGATTTCACGACTGGATCAAGTTGGTCATTCGAATTTGCCACGTTGACCAATAGAAAACTGCTTGGTTTGAAAGTGACTTCTGTCGCTGTGCGAGTTGTGGTTCGTTACTGACAATAGACAATGTACCTTTTTTGTCTGCGAACTTTCGCTAATGTGATCTCGCCTTTAAGCAGCATTTAAGTCCTCCAGGGAAGGTTGGAGATTTCGGTCAGAAAAATTTAACTTAAAGGGTTAGTTCACCCAAAAATGAAAAGAATCTCATAATTTACTCACCCAAGCCATCCTAGGTGTATATGATTTTCTTCTTACAGCCTAAACACATTAGGAGTTATATCAAAAAATATCCTGGTTCTTCCAAGCTTCATAATGGGAGTGAATAGTAACTGAGATTTTGAAGACCATAAAAGTGCATCCATCCATGATAAAAGTAATCCAGATGGCTCCAGGGGGTTAATAAAGGCCTTCTGAAGAGAAGCGATGTGTTTTTGTACAAAAAATATCCATATTTATAACTTTATAAACTATAATGACTGGCTCCTGTTAACGGCCGTACACGAGTCGAGTTCCGGCCGAAGAGTGACCTCTGACCCGACGGATAATGTATTTCAAAACACGGAAGCGCAGAGGATAGTGCAAAACAAAAGTCTAAAGCGAGAAGAGAAACGCCAGAGGAGCTTTAGTTTGTTGGTTTGTTGTTTGAACCGCGAGAGGCGTCAAAGCTTTCGCTACTCCTACATCATCCGCCAGAACTCAACTCTCCTGGCGGACGTTACCAAAACTATTGATTACAGTTTATAAAAGTTATAATTATGGATATTTTTCTTACAACAACACATCATTTTGCTTTAGAAGACCTTTATTAACCCCCTAGAGTCGTATGGATTACTTTTATGATGGATGGATGCACTGTTTTGGGCTTCAAAATCTCAGCTACTATTCACTTCCATTATAAAGCTTGGAAGAGCCAGTATTTTTTTTTTTCCATATTGTGTTCGGCTGAAAGAAGAAAGTCATATACACCTAGGATGGCTTGGGGGGTGAGTACATTTTGGGATAATTTTTGGGTTAACTAACCCTTTAAGGTGGTTCATACATTGCTACACTATTGACAATAGACCTTTTTTTAATTGCAAAATTTCACTAATGTGATTACATCTTTAAATAGGTCATTTGAAGCTAAAGGTTATTTGAAATAGTTAGCTACCGTACAAGCTGCTAACAAAAAGCTGAAGTTAGGCTACTTATAAATGAATAAAATAACTATTCAATGATGTAATTTATAAGTTAAGCATGGTCATATTTTTGCTAGCACAAAATGAATGATTGAATAAATGAATCTCAATTAGAGTGACAATATCAAACTTGCACAAGTAAATTTATATAAATACAACATAAAATGTACATAACTGAGTCCAAATCATAGTGCAGAGAGTTGAGTCAGTAAATCATTTGTTTTTAAATCTAACTGTCAAAACAAACCAATTCACAACCTGAACGTTCCAACGCTGTAGTTAAAGTTAATATCGTTGCTATTCAGCTACTTCCCAAAACTGATCAAAATATGTCGTACCTCCCTGGCACTCTTCCTTGCTGGTATTGATGCCTGTATTTCCATTCACAAACTGGCAGATGGAGTAGAGCCGACAGCCACGGTGACAGGCATTCATGATGGAGTCCTGTAGGGACAAGGTAAAAGCTTCATTCAGAATGAATCCTTTTGTACAGTAACATATGTAATTCCAAGAATCGCTTTAATTGATGTTCGGATGTTTTTATCCACAGGGACGTTGTAGATATATGGAGGTGCTGTCAAAGACCTTTTATGCAAAATCCATCTTGAGATTCTCAAAATCATTATGCAAGATGTGACATGCCAACGATTTTCTGAATAGCACGTCAGAATGGAGGATTGATTGTGGGTGGCGATAGCAGAGCGCTGAATAATAATACATTTTATATATATATATATATATATATATATATATATATATATATATATATATATATATATATATATATATATATATATATACACAACACACACACACACACACTATATCGCACAGTTGATGCTAACTGCTGAGGTGAATGCAAGGTATGGATTTTAATTAATCTTTGTGACTCAAATATTTGAATCCGTTCTCTAAAGGAGGTTGGTTCACTGATTCGTTCAGTGAATCTTTTTACAAGTTGCACTGATTTGTAGCATGAGCGAGTCCTCGAAACATTCAAAGTGATTCATTAAAAAACAGTGAGACACTCCTGAAAGAGAGTGATTTATTCACTTCGAAGACTTTCATAAATAAACAAACAAACAAACGAATATGGGTGCGAAGCTTCTTCGTTTCTATTTTTCCGAACTGCCAGACGAATGAATCTTATGTGCCGGATCTTTTTAGTGAATCAAAAACATACAGCATGACCACTGTAGTCTGAGGAGCTGTTTACACGACAGTTTTCAACTAAAAATGCAAAACGTTTTATGCGATTTGGCCGTTCATTTACACGACAAAAGCGTGTTGGTGGCCTGAAAATGCAAACTTTTAAAAACGCGATTAAAAGTTCAAGATTTTGAAAACGATACAGTTATCGCCTCTGTGTAAACTACAAAAACACGAATTTGTGAAAACGGTGACGTGATGTGCATTACGTGTTCAATCTATAGCCGCGTAGTGTTTCTTTACAAAGTGACATCGCCAACTACTGGCCTGGAGGCATAATACAGCATTTTTAGTCGTTTTCGCGGATCCATGTGTACCGTGATCGTTTTGACAACGTTGTCATCAGTAAGCGAAAAAAACAAAATAAAAGCACATCGTTGCCGTGTAAACGTACCCATTTTTTAACTAATTATCCTCAAGAGCCATTTCTTTTTAGTAAATCCAAAAAGACTTCTGAATCAGTTGGAACAGTTATTGAATTGCAAGTGTCATCAATGGGATTTTATGAAAATGAATGAATGAAAGTTAAATTTCCATTTTTAAAGTCATTCAAAGTCTATTTGACACACCTTTTCCAATATTATTTGTTATATCTGTTCTGTTGATATCTGAAATTATCTCATTGCTTTTTAAGGCAGTAAAAGCAACTTGAGTTGAAAAGAATTAGAATCGTTCACATCCTTTCTCATCCCTTCAAAGGAACCTCCACTAGTGCAAAGTGATGCAGGCTGCAGGGAAAACAAGGATTCCATCTCAGTTTCTGAATATTCAAATCTAGACGATTGCAGGCATGACGACGCACACGGATATCGAGCAAATATCAACCCACGTCTTTACATAAGGCTTTACGGGCCATCATCAAACAATGGACTGAATGGAGATGTGCTTCGGCGAGAATTCTATTGCCGCGTTCCGTTTGGCGCATTTAATGCTTGTTGCCGTTTAAAAACGCATCCGAATGACAGTTCCGGCCAGACGGCGCCTGTGTCTACATATTGACCGTTAAAATCCATGCGTCATAAAGCATCATTCTCGGCCTGTTGTGTTCGTGGTGGATACAAAGTAACGTTTCCATGCGGTGCCAAAAACTAGGACACAGAAATCCATGAATCGATTAAGAATTGGCTCGGGGTGCTGCCAAATTATACTCCATTTTTGCGCAGTGTCTTTGCGCAGAACAGTTTTGTGTCAAAATGAAGGTTTGGTTTAGCCTAATCTCGCACGGTGCCTATAGTAATTTTCAATTGCAAAACGATTTTATTTATTCACATTTGCAAATGGCTGCGGCTCCGATAAACCACTAGTAAATGCAAAATAATATTAAATGTATTTTTTTTCCCACACAGGCCGTTAAAATAAACTGCTGAAGCATCTGGTACATGGCACTTACTTTGGCGGGGCTTTTGTTTTTGATGGACATCTGGCATTGCTTTTTGCAGTAATTGATATCGCCCAGTTGGTTGTCAAACAGATCAGATGATGCCGCCGCCAACGCCACCAGAATCAGAGAGGCGAGCGCGGGAACGCCGCGCACCCTGCCGCTGAACTGGAACATCTTTTATTCGCAGGATTCGGTGCACTGGCGCGTCTGCGGTCGGTTCGGAGCGTCTCGACCTGTCCCTGTCCCTGTCGTTGCTGCTGTTTCGGTTCGGGGCGGGCTCTATCAGCCTCGGAGATCTCGTGCCTTTGATGCGCCGTGTCGTCATTCCTCACATCATCACGCACGCGCTGCGCGTCTCCGTCCAATGCATTGCATTGCAGATCGGGAGTGGATAGACCGAATATAGCATAGAATATAGGGGAAAATATTTCTAGTTTTATTATTATTGTAAATAAAAGCAACCAAACAAATGTTTCATTTCTACCACATGAAATAATAAATTGCCATGAGCAAAGAAACTGAAATAATAATAAAACCACATGGAACAATATGAGGATTTAACTCCTTAAAATTGTATTTTAGATTATTTTTAGTATTAATAACACACACACACACACACACACACACACACACACACACACACACACACACATATATATATATATATATATATATATATATATAAATGACAAAATATTAAATTTTAACTTTTAATTATAATTGCCTGATAAAAAAAAGTTGTGTATGCTATTTGACTTGAGCTATGCAATATTCACTATAAAAAAGTTGCTGCCTTGAATTTTTAAGTACAATCAACTTGATATTTAAGTCATTTAAACTTAAATTACATTAAACTGACTTAAAAAATGAGTTTATAAAAAAGTTGAACATTTCTTAACTTATTAAAACATGTTTTGTCATAACTTATTTTTTAGTGTTTGTTGTTTCCCATCAGTTACAACTGTGACCAGGAATAAACACATACCCTAACTTTTCAATAATATATCCAATAAACATAATTCAGAAAATATGCATGAGTTAAAAAGCTCTAAAGTCTATACATATTAAAAAATTAAAATAGATTTATTGTTATGATAAATGAATGAATAATCTCTAAATTATAGCCTATTTGTTCATTTCCAAACTATTCAGCAATTACACAATTCATATTGAAGCAGCATGGGTGTGGATTTGCACTGTAAAAAAAAAACAGCCCATAATAGACAAAAAAAATATGGCCTTGTTTTTGTGTAAATAATGAATATGTGAGGAATAGCCGACACTTTTGGAAAGGGTTTATTTCATTATTTTCTGTTGTGGCCAACTTAGCATTCAAAAGAGTAAAGAAAACACTGGCTGCAGATGTCCTACTAATAATGACTTGTGTTTGTGTGGTAATACTTGGGAGGAGCTTCCGAAGAATCAACTTTTTCAGCTTTTGAGGCGTTCACTATATTGATTCTTCTCTAAAATTGAGAGTGAATGTGAATCTGAGCGTCCTCTCCGCATAATGGTGCTTTTCAGAACCAGCAATGATTTTCACGAAGCTTTCTGGTGATTAAGGCTTTTATTTTCCTGCAGTTTAAGTGAAGGAGAATGGATTATTGGTACGCGCGCTCCCATCAGCATGACAAGAATCGAGTTGAGAGCGCGCGCGACAGACAAATGACAATTTCAGTCATTATGTTGTTTTTTGTTGCGCTTCTTCCATATGCACTCACAGCACGTAAGTACAATTTCAGATGTGGGCTATTTAAAGTTTATTTTGAATTAAAGCCATTTGAGAAGAAGTCTACAAACTTCATCTTCATTTAAAGGTTATTTTTGGAGGCGTTTATGTTTTCATTTTCATCTAGAATGTCAAATTAGTGGTCATATTCTCCTTAGTTTTGGCTAAAATACTATAGTTAAGGAATTAACGATGGCAATTATCCACTTTCATCAAAGAAATACTGAAATGTTCTTAAAGCTTTTCATACTGTTTGAAGGCGACCCAATAATCGTTTAATTTGCATTTGGAAGAAACGGTAGTTACCAAGGTAAAATCGTGCAAAGAGACGCTATAAGATAACAAAAATAGATTTATGTTAGAATAACATATTGAAAATAAAAAATATTGTTGGTTTAACTTAAAAAAAGTAAGTTACCTGCTTGCCTTAATTTTTTGTTAAATGAATAATAAAAAAAGTTAATACAATGAAGGAGATTGGTTAAATAGATTCTCAAAATAATGTTATCTGAACCACATTAATTATCTAAGTTGATTTGACACAAGATAAAAAGTTGTGATAACAAATCATGAAAATAATTTTTTTTACAGTTCAAAACAGCTCTTCTTGAGTGCAATATTGCTTTTATAAAACAGTTGCCTCATTTGTTTTTTAAAACAAATTCAGTAATTTACGCATCCTTCTAGAAGACATGATGCTATGCAACAAAAATAATCATCTACATTCTGTTTTGACCAAACAAAAGCGTTAGAAACTGTGTACTAAATTGAATATAAATGTGAATATAGTTGTTCAATCACTAGTTTCATTGGTCAGTATTTTCAAACAATGCTCAAGGAGAAAAAAGTGTCCAGTAAGTACTATAATTTTAGATTAACAATTCAGTCTTGTTTCCTAACTCTTCAATGTTCCTTAGAGTCCAATGGCACGTTAAAGAGCTTGTCCGCCTCCCACCAGGAGCAGAAATGATCCACATCAACACTTGTTCTCCCTGAAGGCCAGAAGTAGTAGCTTTTCAAACCCAGCCATTGTTCCCTATGAACATGTATCTTTAACATGAATAAATATGAGCTCTGTGGACACACAAGACGAATATTTACAAGATGGAAAACCACTTAAGATGCTGAAAAATGACCTTGTGCAACCTTTCCAACTGCCGGTCATAAATCCAGTTGTAAAATTGCTGGAATCATGAAGTCTCCTCTTATTCTGACCCCCAGACTTGGCTGTCATATCCCCCCAGGATCCAGTGCTTCGCATCGGCTCGAGCTTGACTGCAGTGTGCACTGTTAGTGCCGAGCTGGAAATAACAGCTAGGTCCTTGTACTGGACGCTGAATGGGAGACGCTTGGCCAGAAACACTTACAGAGTCCTGAGCCCAACCGAATCAAGTGTCACACTTCATCAACTCAATGGCTCCTTGCAGCAGTCAGGAGACAACCTGGTCTGCCACCGAAGCAACGGAGAAGTGTTGGCCGGATCGTGTATTTATGTTGGCTGTGAGTGTGTGAACAAGTTTTGGTGTTTTTTGGTATGTGTTTTTGAATTTTCATGCCGTCCTCTTTTTTCCGTTTTAATTTGATGTACAGCACCCCCTGAGAAACCCGTCAACCTGACATGCTGGTCACGAAACACCAAAGATCTCAGCTGCAGATGGAGTCCAGGGAGTCAAGGAGAAACATTCATCAATACCAAATACGTCCTCAAGTACAAACTAAAGTGAGATTCTGACACCAAAAAACTTCTTACTTTTCCACATTTGTTTTTTTGCAAGAATCCCTTTTCAGCATGCAACTTTTCCATTTTAACGTCCATCTAGATGGTACGGTAAAGAGAAAGACTGCGAGGACTACACGGGACAGCCGTATATGTGCTACGTTCCACGCGACCTTGCCATTTTTACACCATATGAAGTCTGGGTGGATGCGTCCAATCAGCTTGGTTCTGCCACTTCTGATGTGGTCACCTTAGACATTTTAGATGTAGGTAAGTAGGACTAAAATATGCTTGTTTGATGGAAAAATAGATGTTGGGATCAAGGTCACTTGGGATTACGTTTCCCAACTCACACATAGATGCACAAAACCATATGAACGTCTCGCATATGGTGCGCACACTCGTCTGAGAGAATAGATTTTTACAGACTATAAAAACACTTTCCAACAGCTGAAAAATTTCCAAAAGGCATCTTGTGAAAATAGAAGTTTGAAGGTCAATGGGCAGCTGAAAGTCTGTTGGCAATAGGTTAACATGTATTATTTGACATATTATTTGACAAATTACTTTTTTGACATACCAATGAATTAATCGAATTAATCACAATTAAATTACTTCCATCAATCAGCACTTTTTGCAGAGAAAAGCAAAGATATAGTATTACTACACCATCTTCAAGCCCTCATTTCCTCATCTTCTGAAACAATAAGCTCTGGAATTCTCCATGATTGGCTTTGCCCTAAAGGCGAGCTTGATTAAAAAACGTATCAGTGGAGCACGTCCAATGGCACACATCAATGGAAATGGGAGATTACATTTGCAGCGGCAAAATATCATCTAGCTAATGAGCAGCGATCAAGGTTTATTGGGAGATTCAATTACAAGCAGCTACATATTTTTCAACTCTTTGAAGGGATCTTTCCCTTCCAAGAGTTAAAAACTAGCTGCTTGTAATAGTTTAATGAATAGTTTGATGGTTACCATCTTTTGTTAGGTTTAATCAACAGTTCTGAAGCAAAATTTTCACAGTGTTAGATAATGGAAAACATTTCTGTTCAGTAACTACAGATCCGCCTCCTGATGTCCTTGTGAGCCGCGTTGGAGAGCTGGAAGATCAGTTAAGTGTATGTTGGGGCAGTCCTCCTGCCCTGAAAGACTACCTGTTTCAGGCCAAGTATCAGATACGATACCGTATGGAGGAGAGCGACGAATGGAAGGTATGGCTGGAAGGGTTTTGTCCAACGGTCTCCAATCCTGCTCCTGGACTGCCAACGTCCTGCTGAGTTTAGCTCCAACATGCCCCAACACACCTGCCTGGAAGTTTCTGGTAATCCAAGGGGTGTTTAATTGGGGTTGAAGCTAAACTCTGCACTATTGAAAATAATGGTTTCAAGTATTCATAGCGATGCCATAGAACATGGGTTCTCAACGCTGGCCCTCGAGGTCCTGCAGAGTTTTGCTCCAACCCTATTTCAAACAGACCTGAACAAGCAACTCAAGGTCTTCAGGGTTACTAGAAGGTTATAGGCATTAGGCAAGTATTTGAATATTTCAGTGAACAGTTCTTAAAAGAACCTCCCACTCGGCACCCTTTTGCCCCCTCCTCGACAACAGCCCGAAGGTCCGTTTTTGGACCGTCTTTGCTCCGACTAGAGATCCGTTAGGGCCACCAAGTTTGACTGTGAAGAACATTTTAATAATCTAAAGGACCCTACACACCGGGACGAATATTGGCGCGCGTTATTCGCCAACGTTTTTCAACGCGTTTTTTGTGTTCACACACAAGCGATTTTCGCTGACGATGAGCCGAGTGAACATGCAAATTCATTCCCTGACATTAGATGGCGCTTAATATAAAACAGAAACCACTCCATAACAGTTCTCTTTTATCAAGATTTTTGTAGTCGCTGTCACGTTTGTCATATAGTTCTTTATGTTCGGACACCAACGAGACCAGCAGCTCTACATTCATCTTGCCTTGCATCTTCCTCGTCTTATTTCTTCTCGGCAGTGTAGACGCTACTTGGTGTATATCTTCTTCGCCGTTACGTATGTGTGCTCGGCAAGACCGTTTTGTGTTTGAGCGCCCCCAAGTTGTGTTTTACTGTAACTTCAGAAGCTTGAACACGTGACACGTGAACAAAAGCGCCAATCTCATTGGTCGGATAGTTTTTGACGCGGCACGTCAAACCAAAAAAAACGAACCCGAGGTGTTTTTAAAAAAATGACGCTTTTACGCATGCCGTTTTTCGCGTCGGTGTGCACACTCACATTGGCGCCCTTTGTTTAGTCACGAGGCGTTAAACGTCGGCGAATATCGCGCGCGAAATTCGTCCCGGTGTGAACAGGCCTTAAAGAAGCTTTTTGCACTATATAGAATATTTTGTGCAAAGATCCAATGGATGTTAAAGGTTCTTCATGGAAGCATTGATGCCAATAAAGAACCTTTATTTTTAAGAGTGTGGAGCAGGATTGGACAGTCCTGGGTTAATCCAACAGAAAACTAAATTTAAAGCAGTGTTGTCCAATCCTGCTAAACCTTCCAGCATCTGAAATCATGTACTTCCCTTCTATATAGTAGGTGAAAAAATTATGTGATCAAAGAAATGTGTCCAAATTCACAGAACTCATAAAAGAGTAGGCAAAAAGTACTCGGATGATCTACTACTTCCAGCGGGATTCTGAGGCCACGGGAGAGGATTTGTGAATGGCAGTGAAACAATTGACACTGGTAGGTCACATGACAGATGACAAGATTCGTACTACACACATATAGAACATACTTTTTTAGCACTTGCAAAGTAAGTACTTGTTCAAAGTAAGTACCAACTCAAGAGTGTGCAATTTTGGATGCAGCCTTTGACTCCAGTCCTAATTAAACACACCTGAACCAGGTAATCAAGGTCTTTCTGCTGCATTCATGCCATGTCGTAATTACTGTAAATAAATCGCTCGAATCGCTCTAGTGGTACTTTGATATTGCACATCAATCGATCTGCACAGCCAACAAGTCGAACACACCTTAAATCTGCAGTGTTCAGGAAGCTTTTTTTTTTTTGTCGTAGCTCTCAGAAAATTACGAAGTTCTACAAGCACTTGAAGCCTTTTAACAGTTCAGAATCATTACGGTAATTACGACATGGCGGGAACGCACCTTTAGGATCACTAGAAACTTCCAAGCAGGTGTGTTGGAGCTAAACTCTACAGGAAAGTGGCCCTCCAGGAGCAGGATAGGACACCCCTGATTTTAAAGTATAGTTCACCCCAAAATGAATATTCTGTTATTATTTAGGGTCCCTTTACACAACACTTTTTTCAACTAAAAACATCCAACTTTTATGCATTTGACATCGCCAACAACTGGCCTGGCATGAATAATACAGCAATTTTAGTCGTTTTTGGTGATCTGTGTGAATTAGGATCATTTTGACATTTGTCGTCTGTACTCAAAAAACACACATTGTCATGTAAATGTACCCTAAATCAGCCTCATGTGATTCCAGAGGTTTCTTTGTTCTGTGAAACAAAAAAAATTATTTGAGGAATCTCCTGGCCACTTTTCCTAACCCCTAAATGATGTACTGACTCATAAGGGTAGTCCATATGACTCATGCATTATATAGTCTTCAGTAGTAACAAGATAGCTTTGTTTGATTGAATGGACTCGCTCACTAATCTGATTGATCTGGTTCTCAGGTTCAACTCACTGACTCAATGATCCAGCAGTTAACAGCTCACTGGAAAGGAAATTTATCAGTAAATTACGACTGTAATTTCAATCCGTTTTCAATCTAATTTCACAGAAACCTTCAGAAGCTAGTCATATGGACCACTATTATGGTAGCTTTGCACAAGAAAGTTATACAGGTGTGGAACGACATAAATGTGAAAAACTTATGACGGAATTTACATTTGTGGGGGAACAGCTTTACCCAAATCATCCCCAATATAATGTCTAGTGTGCATACTTAATTTTACTTCCCCTCAGGTGATAGATGATGCTGGGAACCAAACGTCATGTCAGTTAGCGGGTCTCAGAGCCGGTACTGTGTATTTTGTCCAAGTACGCTGCAACCCAGTGGGCATCTATGGCTCGAAGAAGGCAGGTATCTGGAGCGACTGGAGCCACTCGACCGCTGCTTCAACACCTGGCATTGGTGAGTTACAGCAAAATTCATAGCAGCAATGCAACGTCCCTTTACTTCACATTAGGCTTCTGCATCATGCGCTAATTAGATTCAAACCATATGTAAACGCTGAAAAAAACATCAAGCTACTTGATAGGGATCTCTCATAAGCAGATTCAAAAGACTTCAGTAAAATGTCAAAGCGCTTTAGGGGACAATTGATGAATTCTTTGAGCTTGTCTCAGATTGATAAATTAAAAAAGTCTTAGAGCATGTTCAGATTAAAGGGGCGGTCGACCTGAAACTTAGTGGAAACAGACTCGGTTCATAAGAAATTATGTTACATGTCTTGCATTAAAGAGAGGATGTTATTAACCTCTGTTTTATGCCAAGCAATATGAGTTATGGCAAGTCTGAGCTCCTCTTCCTGCATTCTGTTTAATGCTCATTTGCAGAGAGATGGTAAATAGTCTATTATTCATGGGAATGTACACATCGCTCAGGGCCACACTGTACAATCGACAGGATTTAAGCAACTGTCGTCAGCTGGGGTTGAATTTAAAAAATGTTTTACAAATGGTTCACATATAAAATATGTACACCTTAAAGGTATAGTGGAGGATCTTTCCGAATTTTAGATAAGACCCTCCCTCTCCACTTTTTGAATGAGTTTGATTGATTCACCAGAATGATTGACAATTAGGAGGACCAATAGTATAGGTGATCCACCCGGAAGTAAAAAATCCTCCATTATACCTTTAATGCAATAAAATGGGTGCTACGTAGAGCTGGGTGATATACTGAATATTCACAATATATTCGGGAGGAATTTTGTGGAATTTCAAATGTCTTAGATATCACCTTTAAGTTTCCTATAAAAAGAGTGTGTCATTAGACTACTTTCACAATCCTTCCTTTCCTTTTATAAAAGCATTATAGACAAAACAGTTTTTGTTTTAAAGAGTTGCTAAGTCTGATTCATTTTCATGAATTCATGAATCATTAATAATGAATCAATTCCAAACCAGTGTTGTAATTGATATTAATTAAATGTATTAATATTAAATGATTTTAATTAATTAAAATAAAGCTGGAATAAAAAATTAGATGCAAAACAAAAGTTAGAAATTACTACCAAAAAATACTAATAAATATTATAATAGTATATAAATAATAATAAAAACTTTTTTTTCATTTTTAATGTATTACATATAATATGTTGAAATAAAAATGTATGTAGGTAAACATTGATTTTTTTTTTTTTTTACTATGTAATGCTATAATGGTGCAATATAAATTTTAAAAACAGGAGAAAAAAAAAAGAAATGATTTATAAATATATCAAGATTAGGGATTCACCAATATAAAAATTAAGACTTTTACTGATAAGCTGATAATTATTTTGGTCATTTATTGGCCATAAAAATAATGTTAAAATTCTATACAATTTTGTCTAAATTAAAAATAAAACACTAAAAACTAAAATTAATCATTTTAAATTCTACAATTGTATTTAGGAATCACAACATTATAATGAAAAGTATGAAATATTATATATATTATATTCTTTTTGATAATCGATATATATCATGCATCCCAAAATGAATACTGTCAAAATGTTGAAAAAATAGCGAACATTTTTATAATTGCCCAGTCCAATATATACCAGTTTGAATTTGCAGTTGAACATTTACAGTTATGATTTTTTGTAACATCTTACTAAAAACTCAATATTTTAATCTCACTTTAATGTCATTTCCATTTGCCCAGCAGAAAGGTCACATGGTGGCTCGTGCGATTTGAAGCCCAGCGAGCACAACTCAACGCTACGAAAGGAGCTCAAGCAGTTTTTCGGCTGGATGCGCAAACACTCTTACGGCTGTACGGACGTCAGCATCAAACTCTACGACCAATGGCGCGTCTGGCTGCAGAAAGCCCAGAAAACACACGACCAGGTCAGTAAGGACAAAGCGTACCCCCGTTTTGCGACGCATATCAAGACGGCAAATCATCACTCTTGGCACACATGAAATACAGCCACATTTAGTGGTTTTATGTGACCCACACAAAAGAGAACCAAAATATCTGTTTACGCTTTTGATCAATAGACTCGCATTTGATTGCGTTTGCTAATGGCGGAGCATCATATAATCTTCAGACGGTTACCACAACAGACGGGAACAGCCAGTCAAAGCAATCAGCCGGAATGCTAATAAATTCCTTTTAGGTTAGACTGTGCAGCAAAGCTTCAGCTGCGATCCAACCGAGCACGAAAAGTCTTGTGTGGCGTACTCGAACGCTATCCGACATCCGCTGCACGCTCTCTGAACCGACTCAGTGGTTACTGTAGCTCTGGCACTGACGACTGTTGGGAAACTTAGGCCGCTTCATTAGTCACACTGTCCTTTGAAGAACACGATGTAACTGCCACAAGAATGGCTGGTACCAATTACGCTTCTCTGTCCCCATATATCAACTCATCACATTCACTTGTAAATGCCATTGTCTTGCCTTTCAGGTACTACAAAGCGGTAAATCATAGTGAAACTCTAAAGAAGGCTTGGGAGAGTTTGCGGGGGCCTGCGACGACAAGGTTTTTATCACTCTCCAGTGCTTGGGACGTTTCATCTGGATGAGCCAAGACTCTCTGAAGGAATCCGCAAGGAGACTGTAGTTTGGCGACATGATCTACTGCTTGCCTCCTGCTATAGTCCCCGTCAAATACGTCAAAGGAAGTGCTTTTGTCTCAGACATGTTATTTATAAGGGCATTAAAGCATAAAGAAAGACTCAAAATGACGAAAGAGAGCATAAAATGTTGATAATGAGAGACTCTCATTCTCATTTCACTATTGACCTGTCATTCAAAAAAGGACCTTTTACAACTACACTGTAAAAAATGAACAGTTGACTTAACTAAAAGAAAAGTGAGGATTAAAATGAATGCCTTGAATCATTTTCAATCAGTGGACTTGTCTTAAAAAAGTGAACTTCAACTTAACTTCAACTGAACTTGAAAAAATAAACCATGCGTAACTGAAAAAATTAAGTGGACTTGTCAACTTAATTTTAACACATTAAGTAACACATAACTTAATTTTTTCAATTACTACGCATGAAGTTTATTTTTTCAAGTTCAGTTGAAGTTCACTTTTTTAAGACAATCAACTGATGTAGATTGAAAATGAAAAAAAAAAAAAACCCTGACAGATCAGATAATTTTATATACAAAGTTTATCGTGTTTGCTAAGAGAGAGAATTTGTAAGCAAAAAAAAGAGATAATTTAAATATTTCTCTCTTAAAGGGAAAGTTTACTAAAAAAGTGGTCACACTTTACAACGAGCTTGTAACGAGCTTGTTCGTGCTTTAACATGAACTAACAATGAGTATTATATTCTCACAGAATTTATGAACCTTTGTTTGTTAGTTAATAAATTTATGTTCTGTGCATTAACTAATGTTAACAGATACAATTTTTGATCTTAATAGTAAATGTTGAGATTAACATTAAGATTAATAAATGCTGCCGAATTGCTGTTAACTATTGTTCATTGTTAGTTCATGATAACTAACGTAGTTAGTTAAAAGGGGCTTTCACACCAGGTTGTACTAGTTAAAGGAACTAGCCACCAGGGGAGTCCCTCGAGAACTAAATCTTAGGGTCATTTTCCTGGTTGCATTCGCACCGTCGACAGGAACTCTGCAGTGACGTAAGCCGACCGTCATTTAAACGTAGCATTAAACAACGGGAGGATGGAGGATGCCGTGATCGATTGTAAAATGCCTGGACTTCGGTGCCAGTCAATCAATTGCTGTTTTCCATGTTAATGGAGTTAGTTCATAAGTATATATAAATTGTGTGTTTACACGGCTTTTTAAAAATGGCGGACGTCAGTGTTTCGTATGGCATGCGTTCGGCCAATCAGCGTACACTTACGTCACTGATAGTTCCTCTTGTGCTGGGTTAGATCCTACTCTGAAGTAGGAGCTAATTTAGTCTCGTTCCTATCACTAAAATCGTTCCTGTGGTGCGAACACACCAAAAACTGGGTTCTTTCGCCAATAGTTATAGGAACTATGAAAACGCTCCTCCAGTGTGAAAGTCCCCAAATGAAACCTTATTGTAAAGTGTTACCAAAAAAAGTTCATGAGGACTGGTTCTGCCAAGCTCGAAGATTAAAAAGGCCCTATAAAAATATCATAAATCTGACTTGTGCTTTATAATCCAAGGCTTCTGGAGTCGCATGATAGTTTTGTGAGACGAACAGATCAAATTGAAGTCGTTATTCACTGAAAAACATTACATCCACCTTAAATCTAGTTCATGAGATCTGAATGAATCGTTCTAGAGACTTGAACATCTTCACATAAGGAATAAAGGCATACAGGTTTGACAGGAAAGACATGAGGGTGAATGAATAATGACAAACTTTTAATTTCATTTCAGTGTACTGTCCCTTTAATTGGTAAACACATTACAAGTTTAGATCATGTAAGTGGAAATTGTAATGCAGTTTCATGTAAATACTGTATCATTATGTAAAAAATAGTTTTGTCTGTATAAATGTCTTAAAAATATTTAAGGAATGTTCATATATTTTGTACCACACTATTATTATGCATATGATCATGAACAGTTTTACGCTCTTAATGAGCTTTGTGTCGGTTTGAACAAACAAAATGTCAAGCTATTTCGAACATAAACAAAATAAAATAAAAGATGTCAAACTCTATTTAATAAATATATGATTCGCAAAGCCAGCAATGCAGTCTATCTTTAAAGCATCCAAGACAGCGATTGATACCTTAGATGACTCTTCATTAGAAGGGAAAGTTCATAGAGGATCTGAATCCATCTCTGTCTCCTGAGACTGACTACATCTCACTCCGGCTCCTCCGAGTCATACTTGAAGTCTTGCAGAATCTCACTCAAAGCGGCCGTATTCTTTATCGTACTGACAGAGATGGAGCGAAACAGAAACAGAGTATTTTTATTTGGATGTTTACAACAATAATAGGTTTTTATCATTAACTTGATATACAAAATACATCAAAACCAGGATGAAACATTCTAGTATTGATACAGTGGTGACATTTTATTTATTGCATTAATTGTATTAAATTTCAGTAATCAATCTTATTACCTTTTTATTAATTAATTAGCTTTTTGTCACTGATATTCAATATATAACAACAGATATATAGAAAGATATGGATATTGTAATATTATTTTAAATATAGAAGTATTATAACTTAAAATAATTATATTTAGTGCTGTCAAATTGAATCGCGATTAATCGCATGTAACAAGTTTGTAAATATATAATATGTAGGTGTGTGTGTATGTATATATATATATATATATATATATATAATATGTGGGTCTGTGTGTATGAAAAAAAAAAAAAATTATATATATATATATATATATATATATATATATATATATATATATATACACACACACACACACACACACACACACACACACAAACAAACTTTTATGTTAGATGCGATTAATCGTGATTAATCAATTTGACAGCACTATTTAATTAATTGAAATATAAATAAATTGCAAATTAATATTAAAAATGCATTTTAAAAATATGAAGAAAAAATACAGTTGCGTTTCCAGCAGTGTCGGGTAAGTAATTATTAATTAATAGAAGATTACATCTTCAACAGTGTAATTAGATTAATGTACTAATTACACTCTCTAAAAAGTATCAGATTACTTGTTACTTTATAAGTTCCTTACCAACCTCGACCAGTTGAACATTACAAGGATAGACATGAAACTGCTCTTTTAATTCGTTCTAAATAAATAATATAAAACTGATATGGTTTCATTAAAACATACATTTAAAAAAAAAATTATATTGTTTTAAATAGAATTGAAAGTATTTAATACAGTTACATGAGAAGTAACTAATTAAATGACAAAAAAAACTAAGAGTAATCCCTTACTTTATTTTTCAAGTTAAAAGTAATTAAATTACTGTAATTGTCACAGTTCTGTTCTGTTTGAGTGTGTTTTTGTCACTGATCACATGTCTGTCTTTGTTCTATTTCCCGCCATTTCTTGATTTCCATGGTAACTGTCATTTAGTTCATTTGTCACACCTGTTTCCTCGTTAGTCTTGTCAGCTGTGTCTTGTTTCCCTGATCTGTTCTCCCCTGTATTTAAGCCCTGAGTGTTTCAGTCTTCACTTGTCGGTCAATGCTTATGTTAGGTTTGTTTAATGTTAGGTTATCCTTGTTCTGAGCGCACGCTCCCTTTTGTTTGTATTTGTTTAATATTGAGAATTAAAACCTTGGACTTCATCATCTTCGTGTTCGTCTCCTACTTCATCCACCCAGAAGCCTGACAGATTGACCGACCAAAAAACAAAATGGATGAACACCTCAATTTCATCCTTGTGGCCCAGGAGAACCACGACATCCTGGATTTCTCCCGGAAGTTTTTTCAGCTCGCCCTCACAAGCTCGTTGGAGGACGAAACCCTCAGCACACTATTCCTGATCGGGGCCACTTTCCATCGTCCCCTCAACCTCCCAGACACCACTGGACTATCCTGGAAAGAGACTGTGATCCGGTGTCTGGAGAGTGTTGCGCCCCGGTCAGGAATGTCACCCAACCCAGCACTTCACGCCAGTCCAGCCGAGCCTGCACTTCACGCCAGATCTGCCGAAGCCAAGGCAGTATGCGTCATGCCCGCCGCCCCTGAGACTGTGAGCGTTATGCCCGCTGCGCCTGTGACAGACAGCGTCATGCCCGCAGAGCTTTTGTTTTCTTTTATTCCGCCGACCTTGAAGCTCCCTTCGCCGCTGGTCCCGTCCAGCTCAGAGCCCTCTTCGCCGCTGGTCCCATCCAGCTCAGAGCCCTCTTCGCCGCTGGTCCCGTCCAGCTCAGAACCCTCTTCGCCGCTGGTCCCGTCCAGCTCAAAGATTTCTTCGCCGCTGGTCCCGTCCAGCTCAGAACCCTCTTCGCCGCTGGTCCCGTCCAGCTCAAAGATTTCTTCGCCGCTGGTTCCGTCCAGCTCAAAGCCTTCACCGCTGGTCCCGTCCAGCATAGAGCCTTCTTCACAGCTGGTTCCGTCCAGCAGAGACCCTTCACCGCTGGTTCCGTCCAGTTCAGAGCCCTCTTCGCCGCTGGTTCCGCCCAGTTCAGAGCCCTCTTCGCCGCTGGTTCCGCCCAGTTCAGAGCCCTCTTCGCCGCTAGTTCCGCCCAGCTCAGAGCCTTCTTCGCCGCTGGTCCTGCCCAGCTCAGAGCCTTCTTCGCCGCTGGTCCTGCCCAGCTCAGAGCCTTCTTCGCCGCTGGTCCTGCCCAGCTCAGAGCCTTCTTCGCCGCTGGTCCTGCCCAGCTCAGAGCCTTCTTCGCCGCTGGTCCTGCCCAGCTCAGAGCCTTCTTCGCCGCTGGTCCTGCCCAGCTCAGAGCCCTCTTCGCCGCTGGTTCCGCCCAGTTCAGAGCCCTCTTCACCGCTGGTTCCGTCCAGTTCAGAGCCCTCTTCGCCGCTGGTTCCGCCCAGTTCAGAGCCCTCTTCGCCGCTGGTTCCGCCCAGCTCAGAGCCTTCTTCGCCGCTGGTCCTGCCCAGCTCAGAGCCCTCTTCGCCACTGGTTTCGCCTAGCTCAGAGCCCTCTTCGCCGCTGGTCCTGCCCAGCTCAGAGCCTTCTTCGCCGCTGGTCCTGCCCAGCTCAGAGCCTTCTTCGTCGCTGGATCTGCCCAGCACCGAGCCCTCGTCGCTGGATCTGCCCAGCACCGAGCCCTCGTCGCTGGATCTGCCCAGCACCGAGCCCTCGTCGCTGGATCTGCCCAGCACCGAGCCCTCGTCGCTGGATCTGCCCAGCACCGAGCCCTCGTCGCTGGATCTGCCCAGCACCGAGCCCTCGTCGCTGGATCTGCCCAGCACAGAGCCCTCGTCGCTGGATCTGCCCAGCACAGAGCCCTCGTCGCTGGATTTGCCCAGCACAGAGCCCTCATCGCTGGATCTGCCCAGCACCGAGCACTCTTCACGGTCCCCATCAGCCCGGTCAGAGACCGTTTATAACCATCCTTCTCTGGTACCCGGGACTTTCCCCAAGTATTTTTTTGGGGGGGGCCAAAGGCCTCCATCCTGGCCACTCGAGGGACCACGGCCGCCCGAAGGGTCCTCACCGCCATGGCCACCCGAAGGGTCGTCTCCGCCATGGCCACCCGAGGGGTCGTCTCCGCCATGGCCACCCGAAGGATCGTCTCCGCCATGGCCACCCGAAGGGTCGTCTCCGCCATGGCCACCCGAAGGGTCCGCACCGCCATGGCCGCCCGAGGGGTCGTCTCTGCCATGGCCGCCCGAAGGGTCCGCACCGCCATGGCCACCCAAGGGGTCTTCTCCGCCATGGCCGCCTGAAAGGCTGTCTTCGCCCTGGTCACCTGAACTGCCAGCTCCGCCCTGGAGGCTCCCTGTCCTGCCAAGCCACGCCCTTGTCAGCCTCCAGGGCGCCCACCCTCCCACCCTATTTGTTGGTCTGTCTACGGCGCGAGGACGCGCCTACCGGGAGGGGGGAATTATGTCACAGTTCTGTTCTGTTTGAGTGTGTTTTTGTCACTGATCACATGTCTGTCTTTGTTCTATTTCCCGCCATTTCTTGATTTCCATGGTAACTGTCATTTAGTTCATTTGTCACACCTGTTTCCTCGTTAGTCTTGTCAGCTGTGTCTTGTTTCCCTGATCTGTTCTCCCCTGTATTTAAGCCCTGAGTGTTTCAGTCTTCACTTGTCGGTCAATGCTTATGTTAGGTTTGTTTAATGTTAGGTTATCCTTGTTCTGAGCGCACGCTCCCTTTTGTTTGTATTTGTTTAATATTGAGAATTAAAACCTTGGACTTCATCATCTTCGTGTTCGTCTCCTACTTCATCCACCCAGAAGCCTGACAGTAATGAATTACTTAGTAATGCACTACACCCAACACTGGTTGCCAGTAATTTCTTTCAATTTATTAGACATTAGCAGGTGTGTAAGAAACGTTGCACTTACTCCTGTTTGATCTCATGGACTTTCTCCTGGCAATCCTCATCTTCTGGGTGATCTTGGGCATTCTGCTTGGCCAACTGTAACTTAGCTGTCTGAAAAGACATTAATATAGATAAACATTAGGAATAGTAAACACTTACAGAACAGATACATTTGGTTCAATACTATTTTAATTTCATGCAATAAATTTAGAGGAGCAGAATCATTTCAGTACATGCTAATTGGCTGACGCAGAAGTTGTGCAGGACTAAAATGTTTTATCCTTAGTAAATATGCTTGACAGTGCACATCTTAGAATGGCTTCTTATGCATAAAAGATCAATACACTGACTGAAATGCTGTATCCCATGATGCAATGCACTCAACTTTCCATTTCCAAAGTTATGAATTCATTTCCAGCTATATTGTTTAATGTCTATGCTCACTCATTATTTTATCCGTCAACCAAAAGTTACACAAATATGGAATTAAAAGGAAATTAAAATGATTTATGTATTGTTGAAAACTGGGTATCAAGTAGTGCACGTTTATATGTGGTATTAGCCAAACATTTTTAAAAAACAAAGTGTTGTGCAAAGTGCCCACCAGCTCTAGCTTTTCTTTCTCTTTAATCTGCAGCTTCTCAATGTGCTCTGAAAGGTCTGGCCGGTCGAAGTCTTGGTGCAGTTGCTCTTTAATCTTCAGAACTTCTTTGGAAATGCCACAGAATGCTTTGGTTATCTCATGTACCAGCTGTTTGTAGTGCTCGAAGTCATAGTGGGGCCCCGTCCTTAAATACGCCTCATGACCCCTGAGAACAACAACTGTATTACCTCAAAATACCCCTGATAGACAGACAGACAGACTGACTGATAGAAAGACACATATATAGAGACAGATAGATAGATAGATAGATAGATAGATAGATAGATAGATAGATAAGATAGATAGATAGATAGATAGATATATAGACAGATAGATAGATAGATAGATAGATAGATAGATAGATAAGATAGATAGAGAGATAGATAGATAGATAGATAGATAGATAGATAGATAGATAGATAGATAGATAGATAGATAGATAGATAGACTGACTCCTCAAATAGCTTGTATGCCTCCACACGCTCAGCTTGAAGAACATAAAATCTTCTGACCAAATTTTTTAAATCTGCAGGTGCCTTTAAAAAATTAAAGATATATAACAAAGTTAGAACAGAAGACACAACTCACAAACATCAAAAAGACTTTAGGTAGAAGAAGAATATGAATCCCTTATGATATGTATATATATATATATATACAGGTGCTGGTCATAAAATTAGAATATCATCAAAAAGTTGATTTATTTCAGGAATTCAACTTAACAGGTGAGACTAATATATTATATAGACTCATTACATGCAAAGTGATATATTTCAAGCCTTTATTTGTTATAATTTTGATGATTATGGCTTACAGCTTATGAAACCCACAAAATCAAAATCCCAGAAAATTAGAATATTACATGAAATCACAGAGTTATTACACAGTGATACCATGGTCATTGAACCAGGTTTTGGTTATTTTGGCAGTGTGGGCAGGTGCAAATCCTGCTGGAAAATGAAGGAAGCATCTCCATAAAGCTTGTCTGCTGAAGGAAGCATGAAGTGCTCTGGAAATGTCCTGGTAGACGGCTGCGTTGAGTGGACAGCACAGTGGACCAACACCAGCCGATGACATGGCTCCCCAAACCAACACAGACTGTGGAAACTTCACACTGGACTTCAAGCATCTTGGATTGTGTGCCTCTCCATTCTTCCTCCAGACTCTGGGACCTTGGTTTCCAAATGAGATGCAAAATTTGCTCTCATCAGAAAAGAGGACTTCGGTCCACTGTGCTTTATTAAATCCAGAGTCAATGCAGACGTCGACCAGGACATTTTCAGAGCACTTCATGCTTCCTTCATTTTCCAGCAGGATTTGCACCGGCCCACACTGACAAAAGAACCAAAACCTGGTTCAATGACCATGATATCACTGTGTAATAACTGTGTGATTTCATGTAATATTCTAATTTTCTGGGATTCGTGGGTTTCATAAGCTGTAAGCCATAATCATCAAAATTATAACAAATAAAGGCTTGAAATATCTCACTTTGCATGTAATGAGTCTATATAATAAATTAGTTTCACCTGTTAAGTTGAATTCTTGAAATAAATCAACTTTTTGATTATATTCTAATTTTATGACCAGCACCTGTATATATATGGGCCATTCTACAGAATTGTTCATAGTTGAAAACATCTTGAACAAAATTATTTTTCCACAAAATTGTATGTATGCAAATTGTATAATATCCAAGGTACACATTTCTAGTAATTGTGCAGTTAATTCTCATATTGTATTCATTCATTTTAAGAAAGTTTTGGAATATTTTTCCTCTCCCCAAATCTGTCACTACCGAAACAATAGTAAATAATGTAATAAGAAGGCTTATATAGACCTATTAAGATTTTATTTACATCTACTTTGTAAATAAATTTTTTTGCTATTTTATTAAAAAAGTTTTCACAGCTTAATCAACAACAATTACAATTTTAACAATATTTTAAGTGCAATATATGAGATTTGTTGTATTTTGAATCCAATCTTTCTTTGTAAAAGTCAAAGTTTATCATACTGATTTCTAAGTTAAGGATTCGTTTGTTTAGATATACATCGAACCAAACACTATATTAATATCTTAGTTGACAATTCAATACTTTCTTTTGATAAAACATCCCATGTTTCGGTAGTGACAGTAATGTTTTGGTCGCGACCACATCACATTATAGTCACTAATGATTTGCATAATAAAAAATACTAAAATACTAATGATTTTACATAAGTGTACATAATTTTTTTCTTTTTTCTAGAACACATTTTCTTAATGTGTTCCCCTTTGTCACTACCAAAACAATTGTCACATCCGAAACTTTACCACGTTTCGGTCGTGACTGTTTCGGTAGTGACAATTTTAGATACTTTTGAGCTCAAAGATGCTAATCAGCACATGGTTGGCTAACACAGTTCTGAACAGTTGCACAAAAACAAAATTTTATGGAATAACACAAAAAAATGTGATTAATTGCAGAAAAAGGTGTTTGGTAGTGACATTCCTTAAAGTTACACACAGATTTTCAGACTTTTTAACACATTTACCTCAAAATGGAGGGCCCTATCTACTCACTATGTAGCTAGGAATATTAAAACACAGGAATATTAAAAAAACTAAAGTCTCAGCCAGTGGACTAAAACATACACTGTATCAGAAGTGATGTAAAAATGCGGCATACGTTTTTTTTTTTTACATAAAGTTTCATGATTTACAAAGAAAATATATATTTAAAAAAAAAAAAAATATATATATATATATATATATATATATACAGTATATATATATACAGTATATATATATATATATATATATATATATATATATATATATATATATATATAAATATATAATTATGATTATAATTATGATGGGGTTATGATTCAGGTCAGCCACCTCCCAAATGAAAGTACCCAATAAATTATGATTTTATTATATATATTAAGCTTACTGATATTTTATATATAGATAACAGAAGGATCTTAGTTAACATCTCAGATTGAATACTTAAATGCTTTTTAAATGTGTTTTTTTGTTTTTTTTTTTGGTTGTGGGACAGCAGTTTCAGACAATTCTGTGTGTATACATATATATATATATATATATATATATATATATATATATATATACATATTTATGTGTGTGTGTGTGTGTGTGTGTGTGTATGTATGTGTATATGTGTGTGTGTGTGCGTGCGTGTGTGTATACCATATTACCATGGTAAAACTTCAAAACATGGTAATACTCAGTGATATAATTAGAAGGTATTTATATATGTTTTAGTTTTAATTTGTTAATATAAACTTTAATATTAATTTATGTACATGTAATATTCGTTACTTTATTTAAATATATTAAACTTCTGAACATATTTGTTTCTGTATAGACTAGCGTTAGCAATTTCACGACTGTGTATGGTCATTAGTTCTGGTCATTTCATATTCCTGAATCTGATTATATGATACAGGCTGAATATTCAATAACTTACCATAATGCTGAAACTGTGCTTTGAGAGTTTTCGTTGCTTGGCTGATGTATCTAATCTACTGTCTCGCGCAACATGTGTATCGTCTCGTCTAGTCACGCTGTAGCATCACTTCCTGTTTAGGTTCGCGGACGACAACGTCATCACGTGACGTCACCACGATGCTTGCGTACTGGGCCACAAAACTGAAAAAAGATTATTTTGATATGTGGTTTATTTTGACTTGTTATATGTATACTCCTATTTATTTTTATTTTTTACATGATTGTGTTGTAACCCATTTGGTTTGTGACTTTTAGCACAATGTACTAATTCTGTCATCATTCACTCACCCTCAAGTTGTTCCAAACCTGTATGAATTTCTTTGTTATGTGGAACATAAAAGAAGATATTTTGAAGAATGTTTGTAACCAAACAGTTGACGGCAGCCATTAACTTGAAATTTTTCCCTATAGCCTACTATGGAAGTCGATGGGTGTCAACTGTTTGGTTGTCCATATTCTTCAAAATATCGTCTTTTATGTTCAACAGAAGAAGGAAAAGGGATAACAGATTTTTTAATTTTTGGGTTAACTATATCCCTTTAAATTTTTTATAAAAATAACTATAAATGCGTATATTTAAATGTAAAAAAAATTATGCACAATAGCCTATATATTTATTCTCCATGCTAAATCCATTTAATAGATTTTTATGTTCTAAAATAGGAAATTGAATACCGTTTTTAATCGATTCATTGGGCCTAAAAAATACATAAAACGGTATATCAACACAAAAGCTAATTTTAAATGTCTAGTAAAGCGCCACTAGGGGGCCCCAATGTCCTAGATATTTTCCCACCATTATTGTGCTTCCATATCAAAACGAATTCACGTCAGGTTAAAGTTTTACATTTTAACTACAGACTTTTTAATGTAAATAAATAGATATTTAAGATATTTAATTTTATAATTAAATTTATCACATGCATTAAATAATTTAAACAGCACACGACTAAAACGTTGGGATCCTTTCAGTCTCATTCAATCGGACCTGTAAAGTTTCCAATCGGCGTTGAGGGACAGTGCAGTCTTGTCTCTACTAGCTCAGAGGGGCTCTGTTTGTTAGACTTGTTCTGACACACCACTGAATGAGACAAAAGCCTGGAGAGTTCAAAGGGGCAAAAGCAGCCTGCCCTGTTACATTAGGCTGTGGAGCTCAGCTCAATGGATCTGATGTGCACTAAATACCGTGCTACACAAGGGGTGGGGTGGATGGAGATAAGTTTTAATGCTGAAATATGAGCAATCGGAACTAAGGCGGATAAATAAGGCACGCCAAGAGGGATTGTCTTTACGCGTGGAGAGGAGTTCAAAAATCAGTTGCACGGACACAACACTGGGAATTGGGATAAAAACGCAGCACGCGCTCCACCGGAGGCTCGTGCTTTCCCCTCGTGGATACAGTTTGCACTCGAAATAATAGTTCTATATTTGTGGAATATACGTATTGTGGACTCATTACAAAACAAAACGAGGGACAAAATGAGAGTGTTGCATGTGCACCACAATTCCTGGACTCTGTGGACTGTGTTCATGTGTTTTATGAGTGGAGTTCATTCACAAGAAAGACAGTAAGTATATTTGTAGCGCTATTTGATGGATGATATAAACCGCTTTTTCATTTCAAGCATGTATGTTTTGATAAGACTTCAGTCAGGTGATAACTCACCAGTATGATTCGGATTGTCGCGCGCATGTGGAAATGTTTGTGCAACAACAACAAATAAACTCAGCAGCACAGCTGTTTATGTGTGTGGACGTTACTAACAAATTACAAGTAATCCGTTACAAAAATGTTCATGGTCACCATAGTTGTTACCAAAATACCATAGTCACTTACATAGTGGTAAACTAATATGGGATCCTCTTCAAGGAAGCTTTCTTGTACTTACCTAGATACTACAGTTTTGGGTAACTTTTTATTTTAGTGTCCTTGTTACATAATGTTATATGTACTTGCCATAGTAATAACAGTACATTATGCATAATTACATGCAACTAACCCTCAACCAAACCCTAATCCTACCATAAACCTATAGTAAAGACATGTTGTTAATTAATATTACTTGGTACTTAAATATAGAATTACACTGTAACACTTGACACCTTAAAATAAAGTGTAACTGAGATTTGTTGTAACAGTAACTGCTGTTTTGATAGAAACTAAGGTTACCATGTGACATTTTTGTCAACTCCCAAGTGGTTCTTTCAAAACAGGTCATAGTTATGTTTCATACATTTCAGGCATTTAAAGTTGGTTATGTCATGTCATTGCATTCCCACTATTAGTATAATTAAGAAGTAGTTCACTTCACTCCATTATCAGCCTCAATGCTGCTATGTTGTACTGATCTTTACATTAGACCCAATTTATTCTACTCTTTAGAACAAACTTCAGTTCACTTTCCCAAGGCTATATTAGAAGATTGTGGTCTATATACCTCAAAAGATTCTTCAATGGTTGAGCAAAGCATATTTATCTTGTCAGGAAACGTTTTCATTGTATGGTTCTTGGGTCTATTTGGATAACGCTGTTGATAATTGTGATTTTTGCCAAGTTGGTTGTTCATTTTATAGGTTCTGTTACAATCCTCGTAACTATATAAGTTCTCAGCAACAAAGTCCCAAGCATAATTCTAACCCTAAACTTAAGTCAAATGATTGGTTGACAGGAATGTTGTTGGGTTAATTGACCCAGAAACTACAGAAGTCCACAAACTTCTTCATCCTTCATACCAGGGTTGGGCAGAGCTCAGTGCCAGTGTCTGTACCTGTTACACATGGTTGTGCCAAGTATTTCGAACACCAGAGAAAGAGGTCAATAACCAGCTTGACCTCTTTGACAAAGAGCTACATTCTCTCGAGTCAGCCTGTGGCTGTTCTTTCCCTCAACAAGAGAGTGCTATCATGTAAACACTGAATAGGTCTATGCCCACCGCACACATGAGACCATTGTAAGATAGGAAGGTGAGGATCAAATGCAGTCAATTCCGCATAGATGCCTTGGAAGGGATTTTCTCATGCCTTGAGACTTAAATTGCCTCTGGCCTCGCTGAACCGTAATGCCAATCACCTGATATCTCACACTCAGGCAGGCTATTAAAACTCAAGGACACTGAGTTACCCGGGTTTATATGGGCATGCAATGGGTCAGAGTCACCTTCCAAATGTTTCTCATCATTTAAGGTCACTTGAACCAAATTTGCAGTAGTCTAGACTACTTGGATTCCGAAGAGACGAAAAACACCTGACGAATTAGGTTAATGTCGCTTAATTGTGTAATAATGTTCCCCTAACCTTTGTCATGGTGTGTGTTTGAGAAAGCCCTATTCGTTTTTATTACATTGACCTTTAAAATTGGATTTGTGAAGCCCTGTGACTTTTTTTCTTAGAGAAAAGGCCTACACACATCAAACATCAAACGAAATCACCAACAAATGGCCTAATCATTGCAGAGATTGAAACTAATATTTGTCTGGTTACTTTCTTACTTACAGTAAGAAGTCAGGTTCCCTTACTTACCTACTTACTTACTCAGGTTGAACTAAAACCAAAAGAAATACTCCAATACTGTGAGTGACGCACTCACTCTGCTTTCAAAGGCAATGTTTCTATTTAATATATTCTTCTTTAAATAGTCTTTTCTAGCTCAGAATATATATGGCAAAACAAGTGTGTCCGAAATTGCCCCCCATATACCCTCATTCACTATTATTAGTCCACTTAAAGGGTTAGTTCACCCAAAAATTAAAATTATCCCATAATTTACTCACCCTCAAGCCATCCTAGGTGTATATGACATTCTTCTTTCAGCCGAACACAATTTCAGTTATATTTAAAAATATCCTGGCTCTTCCAAGCTTCAAATAGGAGGGAATAATAATTTTTTGAGATTTTGAATCCCAAAAAAGCACATTCATCCATCATAAAAGTAATCCATATGACTCCTGGGGGTTAATAAAGGCCTTCTGAAGCGAACCGATGCGTTGTTTTAAGAAAAAATATCCATATTTATAACTTTATAAACTATAATCACTGGCTTCCGGTAACGGCTAAATTGGGTAGTCATGGCCCCAATGATCAGCCCTGGTGACGAATATTCACCTTACGGCCTAATTTAAAAACGTACTATTTTTCTGAAATGTGTTATTTCGAGATCAGTCATAAGGTTCCGCCATTCTCATAACATCTAACTTGGGCAACAAAGAATCACAAAACACTTGCCAGTTTATGTTTGAACATGATATTTGTTTTATGTTTTCCCAAGTGGTAAGGTTCAGGATGCTTGTTTGTTTGATTTGTGTGCCCTATGATGTGAGATTCAGATGTACGCTCTAGACTAAACAAAGTGTTAGCGTAATTGCTACCTGGAGTCTTGTGATGTAAACACACACAGCCGTTGCTCTGTACTCCCGTCCTTTGATTCACAGGGGTTACCTGATTGCCGCGCCATCTGTGTTCCGTGCCGGTGTGGAAGAGGCCGTGAGCGTGACCATCTTCAATGCAGTAGAAGACACACGAGTGCAACTGCAGCTCAGCGTCAAGGGCGAGATCGTGGCACATAGCCATGGCACTGTACGAGGTGAGAGTTACGTAGGGGAATTTACTTACTTGCTCAATTTAGCATCTAAAAGTAACGTCTGTGGTGCCAAGAGCTTGGGTCTTAAATATGTCATTTAAATTTTAACAACTAAAGTATAGTTTTCACCATGAAAAAACAAGCAAACATACCAAGAGCTTCTTTTGCAATATCTTGACGCACCAAAGGTGAATTCCCTTGGTTAAACATCAATGCTTAAGCCTCATTTTCATTTGTGAGAAATTATATACAGGTATGGCACATACTCTACATGAATTAGCAAAATTCATAGCTTTTAATGAAGGTTGTGTCCAATAAAGCCCCTTATATATCACAATAAACTCATGTTTTGATTCAGAAATCTGGGTGCTGACTTACATTTTTTTCTCATTTCAGATAAAGCCACCATCAAAATAAAGGTGAGCAAATCACATCAGCCAATTCTCCTGAGCTTAGTGTGACATTTACTGTATGCCTAATAACCACAATGTTCCCAGGTGCCATCAGATCTCAGAGGCCAGGCACATCTGAAGGTTTGGGGGAACCGTCAGCTCAATGAGGGTGGCTACATCTTTCACAACCACACCACTGTGACGGTGGACAGCAAAGGCTCAACTGTTTTCATCCAGACTGACAAGCCAGTTTATAAGCCCCTGCAGAAAGGTCTCTACATTCACCTAACACAAATGAGTTACTTATGACACTAACTGTGTTTGTAATGCTAAATGTCTCAATGCAGTTGATACTGGCTATGTTCAGATTACTGTCGTACTACAGACTATACACTGTATACTTCCTAATACTTTTAAAAAATAATATGTGCATATATTATGCTGTGGGAAACATTCCAAACACTGTTTTCACATGGCACCTGCACAATTTCAAATTTTGCCAAAACTCTTATGTTTCAAAAACTTGTTCGATATTTCTTCCAATGCATTCATGACACTAGAAATGAAAGGATTGAGTGCATTGCATTGTGGGATACAGTATTTTACGAAGTATTATTTGCTGAATACAGCAGAATTTGAGTGTTTTGTATTTTGTGCATACTAAAAATGCAGCAAAAATAGCATAGAAATTAGCATGCTATTCCGAGCTAGGCCAGTGTCACAAATAGCTTTGAGAAAGAAGCAAGCTGAATTTGAATTCATTTCTGTTTGTTTCTTTCTCTCCCCTCTAGTTCTTATAAATGTGTATGCTGTCACGCCAAACCTAAGGCCAACCAGTGAAAAGGTAAAGTCCTGAAATTACATGCTAAATTACGTTTTGTAGTAGAGGAGCATTGTCCTTTTCAGCACTAGCAACATTTATCTAGTGTCTAAAGGCTTATCCTGCAAGCATTTCCAGAAAGTGGCAAAAGGTAGCTTAGCTGTATGCCCCTCATACACAAACAAACATGCAAATTACAGAAACACATTCACCAGAGCCAACTTGAAATCAAGCTTTTTTCCAAAAGCGGCTCCAGCTGTAATGTGTCTTTTTTGAAAATTGCTAAAGGTTGGCCGCTGGTAAAACTTCTCTCAGTTGCAGGATTGATTGAAATCTTGATGGGGCTAATGTAGCTGTAGTTATACATATGTGTTATATGTGTCGTCCTCATCCCTCTAATCATTTCCTTGTTTTGTTTTACAGATTGACGCTTACATAGTGGTGAGTGGAGGCCATGGGGTGGACACTGCTGTGGTTGGAGTGTTTCTTTCCCAGCAAGGGTCCATGTTGCACAGCTATAGAGCTTGACAACTGGTCCGCCAGTGTTGGGTTCGACCCTGGAGCAGACGCTTGTGGGCGACTAGGGAGATAAAAGGGAGCGAGTCTTCCTGGGGCATTTCCCCCCGCTGCTCTGTGCTTAGCTTCCATCTTTTTCCCACATGCTGCTTGGTCTTTGAAGCGTCTCTGGGGCAAACACTGTTGCTTAGTTCCAGAAAATTCTTCTGAAAGCTGTGCAAATGGCCAAAGGGGGAGCAGAAAAAATGTTTGCTATGTATACGATGCTTCATGTTTATGTTAGTTTGGCACCGTCGGCCTCTGGCTCTCGCTGGAGGAAGTGTCAGTCGGGGTGTGTGTAGTTTTGTCTTGATTGACGGGCTCCTGGAGTGTTGGCCCTTTGAGTCAGGGCAAGGTCAGTTTGTTTAAAAGCATCATTGGATTTGAAACGTGTTTTCCTAAGCTTGTTTCTATGCTGCCTTTTTACGAGTGTAAAGTGGCCTCCAGATTTAAGCCAGGCAAATAAGTAAGAAAAAGACTATTTTAACCACATAGTGTTGAAGATTACCACTTTGTTTACCCAGGACCCCAGAGGATCCCGCATAGTCCATTGGAAAGATCTGAAGTCTGTTTGTTGTGGTAAGAACTCTTACTGTCTTGTTCCTTTGGCTGTTATCAGGCTGTTGTATTTTGTTATCATGTTGCAATCATTGTCACAATATATAATAAGCTTTGATATATTTATAGTGCTGATATTTTAATGTCACTATTGTCTCTTAGGAATCGTCAATATGAGCTTTCCACTATCAGACCAACCAGTCTTCGGGGAATGGTTAGTTTTCGTGGAGATGCAAAGCCACACGTACAACAAGTCATTTGAGGTGCAAAAGTATGGTAAGCAGTGTTGATCCTTTTACAAGAACAGATTCAGATAATTGTAACACAACATAGTGAATAATCTCTAAAAGATGGAAAATCAATAACATTCTGTAAAGCATGAATTCAAAAAATGCTATTATTTGACAAAATTAAAGTAAAAGTAAAATGGATAGAAAAGAATGAATATGATTGATTTTGGTCTTCTTCTTGAACAGTCATGCCCAAGTTTGAGCTCATCATTGAGCCCCCTCCCTACATTCGAGACCTCAATTCATGTGAACAGGTCACAGTCAAGGCAAGGTAAGAGGAAGAATCTGCCTGCCATCTTAAACAAGTAATTTTGCAATGACTTCCAATATCTCAATAACCCTGCCATCTCCCAGGTACACCTTTGGAAAGCCAGTGTCAGGCAAATTAACAGTTAATATGACAGTCAATGGAGTAGGCTACTACAGACATGAAGTTGGCCACCCGGTGGTGAAATCAATGGAGGTGAGTGCATAATAAAATATTTCCCTGATGAAAAGACCAGCATACTTAACTTACTCAAACAGTAAAACTTCTTTGGTTGACCACCTTAAACAGCAAAGTTCTGCACTGGTCTACCAGTGCCTTGTCCTAAATGCAAGTTGAGGTCATATAGACTGTCGAGCAGTTGTCCACTATGAAGTCCAAACCAGTGCAAGCTCTGCAAAAGGGCACATTGCTTGCATATGTTATCCGCCAAGGTGTACTCCATAGCAACTCCTTGAGATAGCTTCCAATCTTGTGGACTTCATGGACAAGACTGCAAGTCGAGATCAAAAGACCAAAAGTAGCAACTCTCTGTAACCAGTTTCTTTTCTTTTACATAGATCAAAGGCTCAGCCACTTTCAGCCTCTGTGTAAAGGACATGATGCCCTTAGAAGTTACAGACCATTTCCGAGGCGCAGTGAACATGTGGGTGACAGTGAGCAGTGTGGACGGTGGGCGGCAGACCATATTTGACGATTCTACGCCAGTCCACAAGCAACTCATTGACATCAAGTACTCCAAAGATACTCGCAAGCAGTTCAAACCTGGTCTGCCCTACAAGGGGATGGTGAGAAGGAGGATCAGTCTTCTGTTGGAAAGCAGATAATGTTTCCTTTTATCCTTTTTACTAATCAATCCTAATTTGGAATGATCGTTTTTCACCACTGACCCCAGATTGAGGTGACCTATCCGGACGGGAGCCCAGCGGAAGGAGTGCAAGTGCGGGTTAAGGCCGAACTCACCCTGAAGGACAACGTCTACACCAGCGAACTGGTCTCTCGCAATGGCAAAGCCACTTTCGAGATCCCCTCCATCCCCACGGCTGCCCAGTACGTCTGGCTGGAGGTCAGTGGGAGGGATGTGGAGATGTAGCGGAAACTACTTCTGGGGGTGGTTTAACCTGGTGCAGGGGTAGCCAACCCTGCTCCTGGAGAGCTACCTTGCTGCAGACTTTAGTACCAACCCTGCTCCAACAGACCTGCCTGTGTTGTCAAGTAATCTTGAACACCTTTAATAGCTGTAGGTGTATTGGATTAGGGTTGAAGCTAAACTCTGCAGGTTGTTAGCCCTCCAGGAGCAGGGTTGGCTGCCCCTGATCTTGTGATTCCTTAATTATGATTTGATAGTACTAACCCTGAAAAGTTGTTGGTTCAAACCCTGCAAAGGGTTATGCATGACTAGTACCATTGTTTAGGAAGGTTGCTCAAGTGCCAATGGGACTATGCCTCTAATGTCACTTTCACTCTAGATGTTTTGGTCTAAACTGGGTTATATTTACCATAAATGTTTGTTTGATCAGTGAGAAGGCCGTCTTACAGGTAAATACAAAAGATCCATACTTGGATCAGTGTAAATCTATCAGGGTCTGTAGTTTGGTGCCTGTGAACCACAGTATGGTTAGTGGTTGATAAGAAGGCTATCTGAAAGAGAACTACTATTGATTGTTTATTTTGCATAGCTGTTCACCAAAAGTTTGGTAGAAACACCAAATAGAGTCCAAATGAAACACACAGTGCCTACATTTCTAACTTCATTTGAATTTCTTCTCTCTTTGATTGCAGTCAAAAGTGACTGCCATTGATGGCAGGCCTGCAGGAGACCAGTATCTCCCTAACTATCTGTCCATCAGTAGCTGGTATTCACCGAGCAAGTGCCACATCCAGCTTCTAAGTCCCCATGCTCCTCTTATGGTAAGAGACATTGCCAGTATCATTAGTGGTGATTGCTAAGATATACAAAAGTATTTTATAAGTTTAAACAACCTTTAATCATGTGTCTAGATTGGAAAAGAAGCAGAGATCTCCTTGAAGTCCACCTGTCCCTGTAACTTCACCTTGCACTATGAGATCGCCTCTCGTGGGAATATCGTGCAGTCTGGTCAGAGGCATACCAAGAGCATGGCCAATCGTGAAAAGAGAGCTACCATCACCTTTGACACGAACATTCACACCACTGCCAAACCACCACAAGACACAGGTCAGTTTTATTGCAATAACTGCGATAAGCCTTTGTTCAGTTTATGAACTTAATAATAGGCCTTTTTGTCCTTAAAAATAAAATCAGTGTCATTTCTATCACATGTAAAGTTATGTATTGTATTTGATAACATTCTGTAATTGATTTTGGTCACTCTGATAATTTCATAGCTAAAATTGTATGTATTAATTTATATATGTATCAATTTTATGCAAATAAAATTAAATAATATTTCCACTTTTTTGCATAAAGTTGAAAATGACAAACAAAAATATTCTGTTCACATGTGATTTTTACGTTTATTTGACAATCATAGTTTTTGAAAAATGTATATATATATAATTTTCACCCAGTATGTTTGAAATTATGTATTTCACCTTTTTTGATTTTCTTCATTTTTAATGATATTTGACATTTTTGATAATTTTATAATGGACTGTTATTTCCATTTCTGTTACTTTCTGTACTTTATGTTGCATATTTTCATAACAAAATGTTTTGGAACATGAATTAATCAATTAATGAAGCTTACTAATAGCTCATAAAGGCACTATTCTTCCTCTTTTTTTTTCCTCCCCATTTTTTTTCTGTCCATCTTTATGTCCTTTGTCTGCCCAGACTCTGGTGTGTCCTCTTCTCAGGCGGAAACAGACAGCTGCGTGTCGGTTCTGCATTTCAATGTGACTCCTGCCATGGCCCCTCTCAGTCGCCTACTGGTCTACTATGTTCGGGAAAATGGAGAGGGTGTGAGTGACAGTCTGCAACTTCCTGTGCAGCCCCGCTTCGAAAATGAGGTGGGTTGAGTAGCTCACTAATTGTTATTCTGGCGTATAATTTATTAAAGGGATGGTTCACCAAAAAAGTTCTGTCATTACAGTATTTACCCACCCCCATATCGTTCCAAACTCGTATGACTTTCTTGTCTTTAGGTCTCTTTGTCTTTGTCCACAAATGAGTCGATGCCGGGCAGTCCGATCAGTCTGAAGGTCAGAGCAGAGAGTGGCTCATGTGTATGTGTAGCTTCTGTGGACAAAAGCATGTATCTTCTCAAACCAGGCTTCCAGCTCACACCTGAGAAGGTCAGTCCTCATCTGAACCCTCATATATACCACCGATAGCTCGGAAGTTGTCTTAACTGGGTTTGGTTTGAAGGTGTTCAAGGAACTGGCTGACTTTGATGTATCAGATGCCTTTGGGATACCCAAAGATGAGGGACATTTTTGGTGGCCAGGCTTGTCGTCGCGAAGACGACGCTCCTCTGTGTTTCCATGGCACTGGGACATCACTAAAGATGCCCGTTTTGCTTTTACGGTGAGGATATCACTTTTTTAGAAAATATAAACCTCTAGTTTAGATATCAAATGCTAATATGTCCATGCAATTGTGTTGTAGGAGACGGGGCTGGTGGTGATGACAGATATGGTGAGTCTCAATCACAGGCAGAGTGGAGGGATGTATACAGACGAGGCTGTGCCTGCTTTCCAACCGCACACCTCCACCCTGGTGGCAGCAATGCACTCCCGATCTGGGACACGGTACACATGCTCACAGTGTCTGAAATTATAAGGTTAATCTCACATTCCATTGTCTCTAAGTTCAGTAAGAGAATTGTTTCTTATGTCAGTGTGTGTTTTTCAGGGCAGAGAACCGCAGACGTACATTCTTCCCAGAAACATGGATATGGCATTGCTTTAACATCAGGTAGTGAAATATTACTTTGGTTAACTCGCATTTTTAGATTTTAGATGCATGCAGAAACATACTGAGTACAATACAGCTACAAAATGTGGGGTTAATAAGAGATTAATTATTTTGTTCAGCAAGGATTCTTTAAATTGATCAAAAGTGACAGTAAAGACATTATGTTCCAAATGACTTCTATTTCAAATAAATGCTGGTATTTTAAGCTTTCTATTCATAAAAGAATCCTTAAAAAAAACAAAAAAACATTATGGTTTCCACAAAAATATTAAAATCATTTGCTTTCACCCTCATGTCATTTCAAACCCGCAAGACTTTTGTTCATCTACGAAACACAACTGAAGATATTTAAAGGAAATATGAGAGCTTTCTGTCCCTCCATTAAAAGTTCACACAACTACCACTTTGATGCTTCAAAAAGTTCATAAAGAGATCATAAAATTAATCCATATGAATCGAGTGGTTTAGTCCAAATTTTCTGAAGAGACACGATCGCTTTATATGATGAACAGATTTAATTTAGGCTTTTATTCACATATAAACATTCATCAACTCACATAAGTTGTGGTAAAAGGAAGCTCAATCATGCTTGCTTGACGTGCGAGAACCAATGAGGTTCATTCTCGTGTTACGCAGCACGTTTGAGTTTCTGCAAGAACCAATGAGGTTTGTTCTCGCACTTCAAGCTTATATGATTGAGCTTCTGTTTATGTTTGTTGATCAATGTTATTATGTGAATAAAGACTAAATTCAATCATATAAAACAATAAAGTCTCTTCAGAAATTTTGGACTAAACCTCTCGATTCGTATGGATTAGTTTATGATCTCTTTATTAACTTTTTTATAAATGTAATATTTTCAGATTAACACGTTAAAAAAGAGAGAGCGGCCAACCAAGGATGGTCTGAATGTAGGCCTTTTCTATAAGTCGCGCTCACCTCAGCATGCTTCTCTTTGGGAAGCCAATTGGTGCGATACATGAGACCCACAGGATGCTCATATACACGCATATATATATATATATTCATACTTTTTACTAATTGTAACTTTTATTTACAGCAGTGTTACTGGGGAGGCTGAGTTACGTTTGGATGTCCCCGATTCCATCACCACATGGGTGACGAGGGCTATTGGTCTGTCTGCGGAGAAGGGTCTGGGTCTGGCTCAGACTGCTGAACTGCGCACATTTAAGCCCTTCTTCATCGACTTCACCCTGCCGTACAGCGTTGTCCGTGGTGAACAAACCAAAGTCCCACTGACAGTATATAACTACCTTCCTACATGTGCTGAGGTGCGCATGTGTTTTTACACAGATCTTGTTAAAACTGATCAATATTTGTCACAATCAGATAACAGAAAAAGATAAAAGTTTCATAGAGAATTGGGTCCAATAAGGAACCACCCAACACACTCTAGCAACCATAAAACAACAACAACTCAGAACATCTTAGCAACTGAATAGCAACACTTTGGCATCATGGCAACAAGTTTTGCACAGACAAGCACCATTTACAAGACACTTACATGACTTTGATACACTACCATGGTTTCTGCCTTCATATCATGTGGATTCAAATATTATTTAGTATCAGCTTATTTTTGACTTGAGGTATGTGCAGAGAAAAGATTTGCAGCCGTTTTTGGCGCTGAGGGGTTTAGAGTTGAATCCTTGAGGAACGATGGGAGGCCATGAGTTAGGCAGCATGGAAAATGTGCAATGCACCTCAAAAATTCCCTAGAATCCTTTAGGAGCCCTTGGGAGTTCATGCTGTATTTTTGAAAAAGCAGGCAGCATGTGTTTGTGCAATACCGCGAAACTCCATGACTTAATTGTACGCTCATTCTCCGTAGGTCCATGTGACAGTGTCAGTGCCCAAAGGGATCAAGTTTGTGGGTCACCCAGGGAAACACCATCTTACCCGGAAAAAGTGTGTGGCGCCTGGGGAGGCCACGCCCACTTTTATAGTTCTGCTCTTTTCTGAACTGATATCCGCCAACATCACAGGTTAGTCCATTAAATACTTCAACAATGCCCCTACAGGTGGGTAAATCAACTACTTTACACAAACGGCAAACTAAATCAGAACAACTACGTGAGGTGCATCTTGGGATAATTTTTTAAAACGTATTAAAGGAGTTCACCTGTATGCTGGACATGTCTCTGCCTTCATATCATGTGGGTTTGAAGCCCTTAGACCAAAAGACATTTTGGATCATCACTTTTTACTGGTAGTGTATAAATCTTGGGCTTGCTATGTGTTTGACAAGAATTGTGTATTTATTCTCACTGTAGTTTACAGAAGGTTTATTATTACAAGACATTGCAAACATTCTTGGGAATATTAATCAATCGTTGTAACTTTCTGACTCTTTGGCTTGTTTCAGCCTGCAATTTTTTTAATGTAGTGCCATTTCATCCTTAGCAAAGCACAGATGCCAAATAAAACCTTTGCCATTGACTTATGTAATGACCCATGCTGGAGAATAGCTATGTTCTTTTTGAGCTATCAGATGAGGAAAAGTACATAAGGGCATAGTGGTGGGGGTCTTTTCCATCCATCTCTATGGTGTGTCAATGAATTTGTAGGTCAGTGCTAGCCAATGCCCCCCCCCATGGCTCTGTCCTAGTCCCCCTGGCTCCAAGTCCTTCCTTCTCACTACACACATACAAAGGGGCTTTGCTGGCAAGCAGCCATTCTGCTGCAAAGCCATGTGTGTATCCTATTATCCCCAGGCCATCAGGGTCTCGGAAGACATTACGGGTTTGTTCAAAAAAAAAGGGAAGAAATCATGCTGCCAGAAGTCTCACATGTGTGCACTTGTGTATATATATTAGTGCATGTATATTTTGCCAAACAGCAACTTTTCCCCTCTTATGCACCCACAATGCAAATAAAGCATTTTCGTCATTGAGTTGTTCTCTGTCATTTCCCATATTTGTTTCCATGGCAGCTCGTGCCGTGGCCTACAGTGAGCCAAGTTGTTGCTCTGATGGGTTGCAGTCCAGCAAAGCAGGCAAAGTGGGTGAGGAACAGGAGGACAGGAGAAGCCCCGCAGGCATGGACTATGTTCGCAGGAGCGTGCTGGTAGAGGTGGGGACTCTGAGTCTTATAGTCGCTATATGTTGTGTTGCAAACAGGTGTTTTAGTGAGTGTTATATACCTCTTCTGGTACTTTTTGAATGTACTGATTGATTGGACCAGCACAGTATAATTTGCACTGGAGATCACTTATCTGTTTTTGCGGTGTTCCAGACCAGAGTATGTGAGCGGTACAAAGTTTAAAAAGGAGTGTGCAGAGGAGTTATGTGATTTTTGCTTGGAGCACAGAGTGTTTTTTTGTCTGTATTTTGCTTAAATATCCCTCTCTTGTTTTTCCGTAGCCTGAAGGTTTGCCTAGAGAATACACGTACAGCGTCTTTTTCTGTCCAAACGGTAAACAAGTGTTCATGTTCTTTATTAATTCTTTAATTTGTTCACACTGATAGTATTAGTTGCTTGCTTCAAAAATGGGAAATTTATTCTCAAATATTTCTACCCTCACATTTCACAGAACGAATCCACATCTCCACACCCAACAAGTACGAGTATCAATACGTGAAGAAGCCAGCCAAAGTTGCACATGTTCAAGTGGCCATCAAAAGCCACAATGACGCCCACATTGCCCTCTCACCAAGCGCACATGACAGTACCGAAATGGTGGAGATTGTGCTGGGTGGAAGGCAAAACTCGCGCTCCTGGATCTCACGGGGTAAGATGGGAGAGCCTGTAGCCAGCGCCCCAACGCCAGCAATCCTATCCTGGGATGAATTCCGAAGCTTTTGGATCAGCTGGAGAGGAGGGGGGGTGCAGGTAAGTTGAAAGCATTAGGAGTTGCAGCTTTTGATTTGATGGCTACCATATAGAGGGTAGTTCAGGATGTGACTTTAGGCCAAATTATACGAGGTTATAAGCAGATTTACAAATTACCTTGATTTTATGACCACAAGGGGTCGCTTCCATCAAATTGAGCAAGTGTGTTCAGATCATGGCGATAGTGGCGCTTACCAAGTTTTGCTTTGGTACGAAAAAGTTTTGGACCATTACACACGTCCAGTTGACTTTGTTAGAACATAATTCAGTAACAGTTATGATTATCATAAATCCATTTTGTACATTTTGTCAGGCTTGTTCATTTGGTACATTTCTGAGATGAAAGGGAAAATTGGATGGAGGGGCTCCAATTCTAGCTCGTTACTAAAAAAGTACACCATTTTCAGAACCGCTCCGCTACTGTCATGGAGACTTAAAAAATTTAGTGGTGTTAGTAGTGTTTCTGTTTGTTTTGTTGAGCTCCCTAGCACTGCATTGCATACTAATGAGGTCATATTCTACTGGCTAATGTCACTGCAAAGACGCTGTGATTTATGACCACTGCCTAGCTCTTACTGGCACAAAAAGATTCAGATCCGACACTGAAGTTACTCTGCTTCACTTGTACATTACTTGCACATAGCAGGGGCTATATTTGTTTTGATATTGTGAGCTATTTTCAGTGTAGCATAAGTCATATTCCATTTTAGATGGTCTAATATTTAATGACAAACTCTTTTCAATACCAAGGTAGTCTGTTTATGGGAGATTCCAAACTGGGTCTATGTAGGCTTAAGGTGATGTGGGTAGCTATTGCCAAGGCTTGGCAATTGTTTTTTATGAGCTCCATGTGCCTGTTAAATGCAGTGTTCATCAAACTGCTTTTTGAGTAGAAATTAATTGGTTTCCATGTTATTATTGAATTAAAGCGTAGTCGTACTTGCTTAGTTTCCTCTGAATGAACGCATACAAATCTCCACCACGTCATGCGCAGATCAGTTCATTGTTTTGTAAGGGTGTTTCCGAAAAATAAAAAATTCGGAAAGAGTCTTTTATTTTCACAAGATTTACACGCAAACACAAAACACCTGCACAGTGCTTCTCAGTTTGGATTCGATCTTTAGCTAGCTGGTGCGCAAAACCCTTTTGAAACTATTGAAAAAAGACCAGAACAGCTTGGCCTAGCTTGGTGATCAGCTAATAACTATAGTCTGGTTTCATAATCTTTCTTGTAATAGGTTGGCCATGGCCTAGAGCCCTCCAGTGAGACCCAGATCATGCAGTGGGCCGGACCACTCCCTGCTCATGTGCGGCATATTGGCTTCTCCACTGGCTGGGGTTCCGTAGGTGAGTTTAGGATCTGGCGCAAAGAAGATGCAGACGAGAACCACAATGAGGCCTTCACTCTAGGAGTCCCACACAACGTGGTGCCAGGCTCAGAGAGAGCCACCGCAGCCATGATTGGTGAGGAGGAATTTTTAGTGTATCCAACCAACAGAACACACCAAAACTTCACATTAAAGTTTGTTTGGTGGCATGTATAATTACTGTAGTGACAATCTTTTGTGTCCTAGGTGATGTCATGGGGCCCACCCTCAATAACCTTGACAAGCTCCTCCGACTTCCCTTTGGTTGTGGGGAGCAGAACATGATCCACTTCGCACCCAATGTCTTTGTGCTCAAGTACCTTCAGAAAACCCATCAGCTTAGCCCAGAGGTGGAGGCAGAGGCCACCGACTACCTACTGCAAGGTACAAGGCAGAACATGCCTTCATTCTTAAATGCGTCTTCTTGATTATTAATCTTCTGAAGAATTATTTAAAAGTGATTGAAGATCTGTGCAAACGCAGTGCAAACAATGCCTTGGGTCTTCCAATGTACCTGGCAGGTTATCAGAGGCAACTGACATACAAGAGGCAGGATGGTTCCTACAGTGCCTTTGGGGAAAGAGATTCCTCCGGAAGCATGTGGTAAGCTTCTACTGTGTGAAGTCTGTACATGCCATGTCTGCTAAGAAGTTGGCTTTAATTACAATAGCGTAAGCCATTGGTTCTAGTATGTCCTTTATTTAACCCCTCATCTCCAGTAAGAGAAAGGTGAACTTCACAAACATTCCATGTTTAATTATTTTTTCATTTACTGACACCATGCTACTCTGATTTATGGAAAGCTACAGTAAACCTCAGATTGAAAGTATATGATGTTTGTGTTCCCTAAAAACACAAAGAAATGCATTGTCCTCATGATATATATTTGTTTAGCACAAAAATTGAAGTGATTCATTTAAGAATGGTTGTCTGACTTTTAATAGAGCCATGGATTGTAAAATTTCGAGCTGACTGTACCCTGGAGCCTTATTAACAAACTACTAATAAGCTCCAGTCACTGGAGAACAGATTTATTGGTTGTTTTGGGGGATTTCTTCCCGTGGTCTAGAACAGCCATAATTAACTATGCCCTCTGTGAGGTCAAAACCCCCTACCCCCACTATATTGCCTGCTACACCGTCGGACACACGGGAGCCCGAGTTGCTGGAAAATGAAGTTAGCCTTAGCTATTGGAGTCACTAAAAGTAGGGCACATGCCTGATACCTGTACCCCCTTTTCTTGTATAATAATACTAGTCAATATATACTACTAGTCAACTAGTCCATTTTAACTAGTCATCTAGAAACGTACTTGACTGGCCTCCAGCATAATGTTTATATTGTAAATTATCCACCATACTCCTTGGTACCACAGCAGTTTTAGCTGGTTTTGGCCAATTAAATTATGCATTGACATATCGTGTGTGAGTGGAGAAAAAGTCCATGCAGGTGAGAAACAAATTTAGGTAAGAATGAATTGAGAAACCCTGACATCACTGAGAGTTTGAGTTGCATCACTGCTTTAAGTTTTGATTTGATGGGGGATTCCATCTTAAAGCTGTTGGGACATGATCCAATGGGAATGTCAAACCCTCTCTAAGATTGTACATTCGTCTGAGACTGTTTACAAGTCCGAAACAACCCTGCTTTTGTTTCTGGTCCAGTTTCAGCTATTAGAACAGATCATTTATTGCCAGGTGAACAGCAGCTCCAGAGCTGGGCTAATATGTCCCAGCTTGGGCTGAATGATAGGACAGGAAATTGTGGTTCCTAATGAAAAGATTGGCCATAATGGTGCAGCAAGTATTTAATGTCCCCATCAGCGCCTTGGTGCCCTAGTAATGCCAAGGCCTTCAAACCTAATCTGCTTCAATGGAAAGAGCAGCTAATGTTCTGGAACACAGTGGAAAATGTTATTTATAAATGCCTGTTCAGCTTTAGCAGAGTTTCGTAATGTGTGTGGATGTCTTCGAAAGTGGAGGAAAGATGTTTAAACCTTGGACCAGACCTGGCAACCCATCCTCTGGCATCACTCGCTGGCATCAGCATGTCTGGATCCAATGTGAGCCACATGCGGCAGTAATATACTCTACATCCCCCAGTAACCCACAGCAATCCCACAAACTCATGTAAGGTTGCTCTAGAACCTGAACGACTTTCTCCCATGGACCACTTATGGAGAAATGTTGAATATACTGGCTACACGGAAAAGTGAAAAGAGATCCAGACTGATGAGGTCAACAACAATTTCTGTGGACATGGATAGAAATAAAACCCAGTTTAATACTATGAAGGTCAAATTCTGTTGTTGAAATTTTGGGCTGCCTTAAAACCACATTCAAAAATGATATGCTTAAGGTTAGTAGCTCTTCACCTCGAGTTTGTTATTGAACGCTTGAAGTGGTTCAACACAGATGTTTCGGGATCATTTTAAGAGCCCTGTTTGCCTTGAGAGTCCTGGCAGTGGTTTCCGAGCATTCCAAAGTATTAGGTAAGGTGACTTCTTACAAGGATCACATTGTGAGAAAGGCACCTTGCAAACTTCTGATTGAATGTCTTGTGCAAGCCTAACTAGAAGAATCAGGGGTGTCCCCTTCACTTTTCTGCTCTTTAAATCATCTGAACACTTTCTAGAAATTTTCCCTTGGGTCAGGCAGTTAAAGACTCTGACACGGTATTACTTAACATTATAAAAATTCCTGAAGGCTCAATGCTTCAGTCTTACGACCTCTCTTGGGGAACATAACATCCAAGGCCAGGCCTGCAAGGACTCTGTAGTGTTGTTTGGGTGTTTGTCTTGACATCCCTACAGCTCATGCCTTTGGAAAGACTCGATGATTGTTTATTTATTGACCTTTATTTTAAGTGAAGTCACTTGTATCATCATCTGGCTGCTTTCGGGAATGCTGTCATGGCATGCTATGTTTAGTTAAAACAAATCAGAACATGGTTTACATGTTTGTAGAGCCTCAGTTCATTTAACTCACAGAGCTGAAAGCATTTACAAGGCAAAATCACTCAGCATTTCCATTAGCTGTTTCTTACACTTGTCAAAGTTCATCGTTGCTCTGATGTTTTCAGTAGCTTTCAGTTTATGTATGTATGTATTCCTGCATGCAGAAACATACTTGATTTGGCATTCTCCAAGAAAATCTACTTTGTTCACATCCACACTCTATGTATTAACTGTGTAGCTTGACTTACAGGCAAGTGTTTGAGTAAGTTTGCCAGGCCAAGAAAGAAAGTAGTTATGGACAAAGACAGTGGACAATTTTTGGTTAAAGACAGTGGACAATTTTTGGTTAATGTCAATTGTCATACCTTATGAGACTGATTTCGAACTCTTTACAAGTTGCCTAGAATGAACTTGTATAAGACATCAGTGTTGGTATCTGTTACCTCTTGGTCCTCCAGGTTGACTGCATTCGTACTGAAATCGTTTGCTCAGTCACGTGGCTTCATCTTCATTGATCCTGAAGAATTACGTTCAGCCAAATCCTGGCTGATCACTCATCAAAAGAACGAAGGATCGTTCCCAGCAATGGGCCGGATACTCAACAAAGACCTACAGGTACATAAATGGAGACTTCTTATTGTTCAATTCTGACTACCGTTGAGATTTCAGCGACATGGGTGAACTAGGAAAGGTCCATATGGAATCCAATGCACTGGTGCCCACTGAATTCGTAAAAGTTTATCCAAAAGACCTTACACAAAAAGGATAGCTTAGACCAAGATATGTTTACACTTGATACAGATCCTTTCTAGAAGTTCTAGAAGAACTATTTCAAAAACAGTTTAGTTGTCTCAGAACATTGTATAATTAAGCCAGTAGCCCTGAGGTTTACAAGTTCTCGTCAAACTGAGGAAGCTTGGATAGAGGTGTTATTTATCATCACTCTGGTGAAAGTTGCTCTGTCCCAATTCCTTTTAAGGGTGGGATTCATGGAAAGATCGCCTTGACTGCGTATGTGGTGGCAGCTCTTATGGAAACTGGGATTACAACCGAGGTGAGAGATCTCCCACATCTTGTTTACCCTGTATCCCATTAAACTACCTCTCAGTGAGGTCTCTTCGACAACCTTTTCACACAAATTTCCGGGATCCGTGTTAAGAGGGCATTCCTGCTTCGTAAGATGATGGATGTGCTGGCAGAGAATCAACAGTATTTCTTTCAGCCTTGTGATAAGTAATCTAATATGGAAGCTTGCTGTCTAAATCTAAAGATTTATGATAAGAACATGCATAGACAATGGAATTTTTCACCCTGCTTACATTCCCTTCTTCAAACTCAAGAGATTTGACAATTCCATTAAATGCACCATGACCATGTTGCAATTTCTTTACGTTGCCCAGCTAATGCATACATTTACGTTCATTGTCATTAAAAATGCAACTTGTTAACGAAAAATAACTAAAATTTAGGGCTGTCAAAGGTAACATGTTTGCATGCTATTAACTGGAACCAATTAGACCTGCATGATGATGTTAATCATGATTTAAATATTTTAATTGTTTGACAGCCCAAATTTGAGTAGGTTCGGTCATTTGTACAATCTGAGTTTTCATTAACGAAACAGCACCTCATAACTTCCTGCTGAAGATTAGAGCCAAGTCTTTCCCACCTGCCCTCTGACATTTCGCTTAGGTAATGTGTGGCATTGTAGCCTTCGAAGTACAGACAAAATGATTAACTTCAAAGATCCACATCTCTCACTCTTAAATCGACTTGATGAAAAGAATACCAGTCAGATTAGCGTGCATGCCTGCTCAGGGCTAGCGTCCAGGTTCCATGAGAAAAAGGACATATGGTACAGATAAAAGTCAGTCTGCTGATGCTAAGCAGATGAAAGATCATTAGCGAGGTTGTACATTTCTTAGGAAGAAAAAGCTGAAGGATTTAAATAGATTTGTACTGAAGGTATTTTGAAATTTAGCACAAGAAACACCTGTTAGCAGTGTAAAAGCGAAGCGATGTCTTTACATATTTTAGTGATCTCTCTCTACACCTTAGCAAAAATAGAAGTATGTTCAGATACACTTATTATTATTCTGATTAACTAGATTTATTATCCTTAGCCATTGAATTGTTCTGAATGGTGTTTTTATTCAGGAGGAAAAGGTTGCAGTTGCTAAAGCAAAGGCGTTTTTGGAGAGCAACACATACTCTGCTGACGACCCATATACTACTGCTTTGTCCGCATATGCACTCACTTTACTTCGCAGTCCATATGCTCCATTGGCTTTGAAGCGACTTAACCACATGGCCATCACTCAAGGTAATTTATCAAGGTGTATTAAAAGATAGTTATTGGTTGCAATTAGCATGTTGTTGATTCCAAATGTTTTGCTGTCTTTGCAGATGGTTTCACTCATTGGAGTCTTACTGGAAGCACTGTAACTGATGAGGACACATTCATGGGCTTCAGCGATGGCCTCTCCCAATCAGGTATCTGTCAATCAATCCATCAATCAATCAACTCACAAACGATATTCAATTCATCAAACTTGTTTTCTCTGCTTTTTTAGTTGTGTCAGCTGAAGTCGAGATGACGGCTTATGGTCTACTCACCTACACGCTTCTGGGTGACGTGGCATCGGCCCTACCTGTAGTTAAATGGCTGTCAAAACAAAGGAATGCCCTGGGAGGTTTTTCCTCAACTCAGGTGACAAATATGTTTTTCAGTCCTTGTTATTGGGCTACATTATGTTTGCCCCCAACAATCTACTACATTTGCTAAAGCGTGTAAATTATATATCCCACAATGCATTGCATTCAATCCAACAATGGTTGTATTTGTAATAGCATACTACTCTTTTGGATACAATAAGTAATACACTAGAGTGCACAAACATAGTTTAGGTTAATTGTGCGTTATTCAACTTGGGTTCTTTTCTTTTTTTATTCAAATACAGGATACTTGTGTGGCATTGCAAGCCCTGTCTGAATATGCCATCCTGTCATATGTGGGTGGGGTCAATCTCACCATATCTCTGGCTTCCACTAATCTGGATTTCCAAGAAACTTTTGAGCTTCAATGGGACAATAAGAAGATTCTTCAAAAAGCTGTGGTAAAAATCATCCACAAACACTACTGACATCTCTACATTCTACTGTCAGAGAGGTATTTTCAGTGAGGGCCTGAACTTGATACGCCCCTCCTCTCAGCATCTGCTTGGCACATCACCCCATTTTGTGATTAGCAGTGTCAGTTTAAATGCGTGTAATTTTGATGTTGGACAGGGGCCAGTCGGTTAATGTATTTGCTTATGCTTGTGCCGGTAATCTGATTGATAAGTCTTGCATTTTCTCTCTCTCTTTGTTCAGATACCCAGCATTCCAACGGGACTGTTTGTCAGCGCTAAAGGAGAAGGCTGCTGTCTAATGCAGGTAATGTTTCTGGCAAACTCAATACCACATTCTCTCTATGGATAAACGGTTGTACTCTTCGTCCTCCTCCTCCTCTTCTAGAGGCGAATCTCTCCGCCAGCTCTCTTTACTGGGGAAATTCAGTACTAATGTTCACATTCCTGCCTTTAGAATGGAAAGATCTGGTAAAAGTTAGGTAATTGTATGCCAGGGGTATGTTCTTTCTCCTGTAATCTACCCCTAGATGTGATGGTCTACTCAAATACTTTTGGTACGATGTCCCTTAGAAACAATAGACTCATTCTTGGCCACAGAACAACTAGAAACACATCAGCACCTTGACGTTCTGTTCTCAGGTTGTTTGGATGAAAAGATGCAAGTTTTAAGATTATCTTTTATCTGTGAGCAAACAAATAGTTTGTAACAAAATCCCTTACACTAAATATTTTGGCACGTAGATAACACAATTTGTGCTACAGACATGAATGAAACCTCAAATTTTGTCTCGTTTTTAGGAGACCTGGTGTACGACGTTACTCCTGGTTTTCCATAAAATTTCATATATACAAAAAATACTAATTTGAATGGAAATGGGGTGCCACGCAAAGACATCATGGGGATTCATCATATGCTTGTCTACATCTCCAGATTGATGTATCCTACAATGTGCCTGATCCAGTGGCTAAGCCAGCCTTTCAGCTGAAAATCGACCTCAAGGAACCCAGACAGGAACAGCACATCTTGCCATCCTCTCGACACATGTCTTCTCGCTCCCGTTCTCGTGATGATAACCGATCAGAGCTGAGTCGCAAGCGAAGGACTCCTGTAGACGATGAGGACCCCTCAGCCCACAAAGATCACCTGGACTACAGTGTTACTTTGGAGGTTTGCACCAGGTAACAACATCGACAAAAGGATTTGGGATTAGAGATTGATTTTAGAAGTATCCCAGATAGTATGTAATCATTGAAACAATGTTGAGTCAGTGTTGATGCGTCAACTCTAATTACATTGAATTAACATTACAAAGTGATGTTGCTTTAGCATCACTCTTGCACCCTCAGTTAATGGTGAAGCAATGTTGAGATTTCAACCAAAAATCAACGGTAATAGTATTGATTCAACATTACAAAGTGATAATTTATCAACCTCACTTTTGCACCCTCAGTTAATGTTGAACAAAAAAAATCAATGGTAATGCTATTGAATCAACATTACACTATGATTGATTCTACATCACTGATGCTGAATCAATATTGAAATTAACAAAAAATAATCAATGGTAATATTGTTGAATCAACATTACACTATGATGTTGAATCTACATCACTGCTGTTGAATCAACACTGAAATGAACAAAAATAATCTTTGGTTTGATCAATGTTACAATGTGTCGTTGATTCTAAATACATTTAGTTGAAACACTGAAAATGCAACTGAAAAGGAATGTCAAACAACTTTGCCATCTGATGTACCAAGTTAATGTTGAAACAACATTAATATTTCAACTACACTTCAGTGGTGCGTCAACAAATTCCTGACCATTTCAAAATTTGGCGAAAACCTTTTAAAATATAACTGACACCTTTCCTGCAGTTGAGTCAATTTATTTTATTCAATCAATCAATGATAAAAATATATTAAAAGATCATTCTTTAAAAAAGAAAGGGGGAGAAATAGGACAAAAGCATTTCAACCTTTAAAAATAAAATTGGCTTCAGAAGTCTGATGTCATAACTACAGGTGGTCCAGCGGTTCAGGTTTTTAAAAATCTGTCTTACATCAGACGACTGCCTCTTTTCCTTTGGGTTCTCTGAAATCTGAAAAAGAAAGCATGATGTTACTCAAGAATAAGTCAATTCAATTGTCATACATAGTCACATTCAAGAATGTTAATATACTAAACACAATATGATTCACTTTTAAAAAAAGTTGCTGAACACAAAATATTCTAACTACGATTATAGTATGGTTAAATTCTGTTTATTTAATTAATTTTCCTAAAATCTATTAATGCTTCAAAAGAAAGCACTATGGCAGGGGTGTCCGATTTTATCTCCAGCCCTAATTAAACACACCCGAGGCAGCTAATCAAGTTTTCATTAGTATTAGTATTAGTATAAATCATTAGTATTAATGAAAACTTCCAGGCAGGTGTTGGAGCTAAACTCTTCATGAAGTGGAACAAACACCTCTGAGCTATAGCCATTAACTATATCTCAGTTCATTTTCTGTGAAACTACATAGCATTCAAGTAACAAGTTTATCTTATAGAATAAAAGAGCTTAGGTTTTTTCAATGAAAAAACGGGGAAAGTTCGGCCCAAAATAAAAATTCTGTCATTATTTACTCACCCTCAAGTTGTTCCAAACCTGTATGAGTTTCTTTCTTCTGTTGAACACAAAATATTTTACAAAATACAAGATATTTTAAAGAATGTTGGTAACCAGAAAGTTGACAGTGGCCATTGATTTCCATATTAGAAAATAAATACCATGGAAGTCAATGGCTACCATCAACTGTCTGGTTACCAACATTCTTCACTCTATCTTCTTTTGTGTGCAGCAGAAGAAAGAAGTTCATACAGGTTTGGAACAACTTGAGGGTGAATAAATGATGTCATAATTTTCATTTCGGGCTGAACTTTCCCTTTGAAGCTGCAGATTCACCTTATATAGACCTTAATCTCTTTAAATATCACAAAATAGCCATGTCAGTCACTTTCTTAATAAACACAAGATGTTTTTTGTTATTGTGTTTCAGTGGAAACAAGGTAAACTGAATGGAAATCAGTTCCATTTCTCAGTTTAATACAGATTCAGGAATATGAATGATACCTGATTAAGCAGTGATAAGGCACAGGATATCATCAAGTCCCAGGTCAGGTGATTATGCTGTCGACAACAACTCGGTGTATAATCAATGTCAGCATTATCAGGAGGGTGCTTCTCTTTGTTTTTTTTTTAATTGTCCATCTTCGTCAGCCTTCACTCCTACTAAAGGAGCAATGTGCTCTGCATGCAAGCGCTGACGGATGCAAGACATGGGCTATGTTTGCAGTGTAACATTCTTGCTCATGTTCATGTCTCCTACACTTCAAGAAATCTGTTAAATGACGTTAGAACTTTATTCAGGAAATTCCTAATAAACTTTACTAAAGCAAGGTGCATTTTTTAAGAATGTAGAAAAATAGATGCTTTATTCAAACGCTTTAATAACTTTCTATCTAATTACAGTGAATAACAACACAAATTAAACGCAAATAAGCACGCAAACCAAAGGAACAGAGAAATAAGGTAGATGCACCATTGTTTGAAACTGTGAGAAGTCATGTAAGTATGTCAGGTGCTTCAACAAACAAGACTTCTGTATACGATGCACCTATGTTTTCTCTCTAATGAGGAAGCATTAGACCAGGGTTCACCAATCTTGGTCCTGGAGGGCCGCTGTCCTGCAGAGTTTAGCTCCAACCCCAATTAAACACACCTGAACCAGCTAATCAAGGTCTCACTAGGCATACTAGAAACTTTCAAACAGGTGTGTTGGAGCTAAACTCTGCAGGACAGCGATTGGTGAACCCTGCATTAGACTACCGAGAAGTGCACATGCAAAACCAATATGGGCGTTTACCAATCAGTGGCCAATTTCAAACTACAATAAATGTTTTTCAACCATTTTTCAACAGACTTGCTAAAATCACGAAGGCCTACCCCTAAACCAAGCCCCCAGTGGATAAACCGGGTAAAGCGGTTGAAAATGCCCATTGTGGTTTGAAAACGCCTCACTGATTGAGAAACACTGCAGAGATACATGCCTGAATGATCTTGTGCTCATCAACTACAAATCACTGTTAGTTCAATGTCACTGTCCACCCATGTGTGCTGTTGACTTTCATCAAAATTTCAATGCTGATCCAACACACTTTAAACATTGAAATCTCAACATTCAATCTCAACCAAAACTCAACATTGTATGTCCGGGATGTTTACAGTCCAACTCCCCCTGTACTTCCTCAGGTGGCTGCATGCTGGCTCATCCAACATGGCTGTCCTAGAAGTCCCTCTGTTATCTGGCTTCCGTGCGGATGTTGAAAGTTTGGAGAGGGTAAGATTTCTCTCTCTCTCTCTTTTTTTATTGTTCTGTATTATCTTAATCTATCCTAATCTATTGTATCTGTATTATATTAACTTCCCATCCTTTGTCACTCTCACATTTCACATTATTTAAGGTAGCTTATAAAGACACAAGATTGACAAGGTGTCCCTATAATAGGACAGTGCATCTCTCTCGCTCTTTTTCCCTTTCTCTCTCCCTCTCTGCATGTGTCCTCTTGGCAGATGGACAGAGTTTACATCTGGAGGCCATTTCAAAGGAGGCAGTATGGCGCGGAATTTATCAGTCTTTCACTCTCTCACGAACACACACATAAACACACAGAAGAATGGGCATTCATATTTGGGGTGTCAAATAAAATCTTTTTTTAATTTAATTAATAAATGTAATTACAATTTTATTGATATAATTATATTCTTTATAAAGTCCAAGAAAATATCTGAATTATTATATATTAACTGGACTTTATTTAGGATATAATAATAATAATGGCCGTTATGTTTTTATTTTATTGACACTTCTTGGCATATAATTAACATGAATATAATTTATATTTATTAAGTATATTTTATAACTGCATTACATGCGGAGGATGAAGACAGTTATATGTGTGTGTTTCATAAATATTATTAGTTCATAAAAGTTTCTGGCCACAATCAAATGTGAGGGTTATGCAGCTCCAGCTGGGCTTACAGACCAGACCCTCCACAGGACCTTAATGTCCACAACAGCGGCCTAGAACAGGAAATGCTCGGGGGGGGGGGTCAACCAGCCCCACCTCCTCCTCCAGCTGGGGGTATGTGGGTAAATGGAGGTTGGTTTAGGTCACCACCATTGTCCCCAGTCAACAGATTGTCCCTCATTAGTCATGTTATAGGTCCCAGGCCTCATGTCCTCCACGCTAGTAAACCGACGCTACCTCTGGAGCCGTATAACGTGAGCTGACTCCGACGCTCACCGCGGTGGAACGTGTCTCATTAGCGCCATTAGCCAGTAACGAGCTGGCTTTACACAGCCACCTCTGGCTGGCTCTATGTTTATTGCACGACCCCGGCTGTTCACATTCCTCGTTTCGCTATGGGAAGCGAGATTGCTTACACCGTCATGTCTCATTGTTTTAATTTATAGTAAGGGGGAGGACATGCTTGGAAGATTGTTTGCTTCTCATATATTCCACAGTGAAAATCAATACTTTTTTTTTACAATGAACAGTGCTATAAATGTTGCAATTACGACAACGATCTTTGGTCCGTAAAGCAACAAGTTTCCTTTTTTAGATTTTTATTTTGGCAACATTAACAAGCAAGGCTTTCTCAGACATCATGCTCTCTGCTGTGGCTTGTGGACAAATGAAATCACTCTTGGTCATTTATTTGGGGCTGTAGTCATACTGTGTATGTTTGTGTATGCGTGTTTATGTTCGAATGTGTCCTTGTGGCGCCAGCTCACATTGGACCCCTCATAAACCGTCCAAGTGCTCGCCACCTTTCTCTTTCTCACTCACACACACACATAGGATGTTAGGATGTATTTGGGAGGAAGCAGTGTACAGATACTCACATACTGAGTGCATGACATGAGAAGCAAAATTGAGCAATTCAACTTTATGCAAATTTGGAGTGACATTAGTGTGAGCTAGCAGGTTTGAGAAGATATGCAGTATGAAGGTAAAGAGATAGACCACTTGTCTGAAAATCAATGTGAATGTGTGAGACTTCCGATTCATTAGCCGCTATAGGTAAATAACTAGAAGAAAAAGTGCAGTAAACTTTTGAGAGTTGTGATTACAACACTCAAATGATCCATTCATATTTTTGATATAGACTTAGTTTACTTTTATTATACAACTGATGGTAAAGTGACTTTGAGACATTTTCTTTTTCTTTATTTCTCCTTTTAACGTAGCTAGCTAAATGCTAGCTTGTTTTGGAGAATCTTAGTTGATGCCCAAAACATATCTGGCTAACCAAGTTAGCCACATTCATAAAATAGCTTACATTATTGTTCTTGTAATGAGTGTACTGTAAGACAAAACCATTTGTTAAATGACACATTAGCATTAGCTTTGAAGTTAGCATTGTTTACAGTGCTAAATAATCATTCTTTCTAATAATCTTGTTCCCAGCTGTTGTTGGATAAGCGAGTGGGGCTAAAGAGGTATGAAGTCGACGGAAGGAAGGTTCATTTCTACTTTGACGAGGTGAGTTAATGTTGCGTAATGACTGCTTGGTGTAGCGCTAGCTGCACATTTACACAATTTGAGAGCTGTATGTTAAAACCTTGAGGTTCAAGTTTCATATAACTCCAGGTGTTTTGTCAGGGGGGCGTATTAAAGAATTGGTGTAAAATCCCCTGGTCTCTTGTCTTTTCCACAGATTCCCAGTCAGTGTATGACCTGTGTGGCTTTCAACGCCGTGAGGGAGTATATTGTGGGCAAGACGGCTCCAGTGCCAGTGAAAGTCTATGACTATTATGAACCAGGTAGGTTTGGACAATCCTACTGCACACAAAAGAGTACCGTTGTAGTACCATAGTACAACAAATTGGTGATTTTTTTTTTAGATGGTAATTCCATTGTACTTTGGTATACGAATATGGTAATCACATTTTGATTGACTTTGTACAGCATTTGAAGCCACTCGTTTCTACAACGTGAGCGAGAGCAGCCCACTAGCGCGAGAACTGTGTGACGGCACCACATGTAATGAAGTGGAAAGCTCCAGCAATCATTGGACAGGTCAGTACATCTTTGTCTTCTAGTATATCTACTTCTAATAGCACATACTGTACTTGACATTTAAAGACTATTTCACTCCCCCCCCCCCAGGCTTTGTGCAAGGCAGCCAATGCAATAACATTTTTGACTGTCCGGAGGAGGAACACTACGAGCGCTGTACATGTTATCGTGACTGTGGCTATGATGGCGAGCCAGTGTGTGGTTCTGACTGCCAGATCTACCAGAATCAGTGTCAGATGGAGGTGTCCGCTTGCAGAAACGGCACACGGGTAGAGCAGATGCCCTTCAGCCACTGCCCACAGAGTAAGTTCTGCAACCTACATGTGAATTTATAGCCTAGACGTGTCTGCAAGATATGAAATCCCAATTTTTTTTGCGCATCTTAAGGACCCAAGCTTTGTAAAGCTGTACCGTTTCATTACGAAACTCGTTTTCGCCAAGATTTATGCCATGTGATCTCGAACCAGGTGCTACCCTCTCCAGACACTCTTAGATGAAGTCATGCTCATTGCATAATTAGAGACATGTTTTTTTCCTTCCTTTTAAGAGGTTCATTCGCAGGACTTTCAGATACACAAGCACTGACATGTGCGAGGAAAACCGCAGATGTTTCGGGCAAACAAACCTTCGACCTGGGGGATGGATTCAAGCAAATCTTCTTAAGAAAGGAGCTAAGAAATTTAAGATAAATTGCAAGAAGTTTGGAATAATGTTCCTTAGTGCCATTCTTGGAAAAAATCTTAAGATCTCAAATATTTACTCAAGAACATATTTTTCAAAATCTTTTTCTTAACAAGAAATTGACAGGCTTCGGTGTTACAGTATCTGATTGTATAGCGGTTCTTGCGGAAGACTCGCTGTTCAACTCAACGCAATGACATCTTTTTGCACTGCCTGCAAATTATATAATAATATTTTCGGTGTGACTGGCTTTTTGGGAGTCCTGCACACAGAGTCAGGGATTTCTAATGTGCCACGTATTTTAAAATGTTAATTTTAAAGAGTCTGCCAATAAGAGTGTACTGTTGCATTAGCACTGTAATGCTTAACATTTGAAACAACCCAATAAGTTCATTAATGGCATACCTTTGCTTATTGATTTAAGACAAATTAGAGGATATCCTAACTTTAGGAGGGTATTTATGATAATTTTTAAGAATATTCTTTTCAGGAATTCAAATTATTCTTATGTTGAGTCTTTAGCACAATCTTAAGAAAAAAGATAAATCTTAACTTCATTCTTAAGTTAAAATAATAATAAAATAGCAGGTTTCGTGAATCCGTTCACTTGTTCGGATCACTATTATGTGGATCAGAGCTTCCAGAGAGCCGTATTGGTCTCCTGTTGAGAGTTTGTATCTTGCCACTTGACATCTGGTTGCGTTTTTTTTTTTTTTTTTTTTTTTTTTCATATAACAGGCGAGATTAAAGCCTTATCCACTTGCGCATCAAACACAATCAAAGTGTTTTCAGTGCTTTGCAATTATCCGTGTCCAGACAGGCCCGATTCAAGGAATCAAACCCCTGTTTTCGCAAACCGAGAAAGACTGAGGTGTGTGTATCTACTTTGGTAGGAACAGCTGTTCAAGTGCTGCATTTGCAGATGATATAAACACATACATACTCTCATACACACCAGTATATGGTGTATTACAGGGTTCCCCAAATGACAGAGTGCTTTTGTCCGAGGCCCTTTAACAGTGAAAAGAAAGGGGGGGCAGAGGGTTAGAAAAATCCTGTCACATTCCTTTCCGACGCGCGGACCAACAACAAAGGGGCTTTCTTGTTTTACAGAGGACCGCCATCAGGAAGGGGACACAAAAAAGGTTACGCGGGAAATCTGTGCCAATGTGGTAGGCCGCGGTACCGTGTAGGGCTTCGCGATTGTTTTATTTGCAGGTCCCCTGATTTTGATCAAGAGAATGGTGTTTGAAGTTTTAGAAGCTGTGAAATGCAGGGTATATTCCCTAAATCATAAGTAGTTTTGGTCTAAGTTTAGGCTGTTGTCTTTTTAATCTTAGTCTACTTACACACTTAATTAACTTTATATGTTCAGGGTTTCACTTCACTATAAAACGTTTCTAGAAGTCTCACATTTTTCTATATCAAAATGTCTTATTAAAAAATTATATTTGTTAAAAATGATTTTAAACAATTTTACATGTTGAATGTAAGCAACATTGTAAATATTGTGATTATTTTCAAGATTTTTTTTTATTTGGCACCAATTTTCCTAAAGATTGTGTCATTAGATTAATTTTAAGATTGTTGGTGATGTTTTAAAAAATTCAGATGTCTTATTGTCGGCCAGTGTGATTTATTTTTGTGAATCAGTCAAAAAAGTTTCAAAAAATTCATTCAATTTTTTTTTGTGATTTCCGTTGACCATCATTAAAAAAAAATCCTAGAAGTCTCCACATCGCATTTTTTTATACAGTAAAATGTTCTTAAAATATGCATAAGTAAAATTATTTAAAATTATTTAACTGGTTCGTTTTAAGTAACGTGAATATTGTAATTATTTAAAAAAAAATAAAAAAAAAAAATATATATATATATATATATATATATATATATATATATATATATATATATATATATATATATATATATATATAATTTTTTTTTTTTTTTTTTTTTTTTTTATAATATATATATATTTTTTAAATATATATATATATATTTGGCATCAAGATTTTTTTAAAGATTGTGTTATTAAATTAATTTCAGGATCATTAGTGCACTTATAAAAAATTCTGAACTGTTGGTCTGTTTGATTCATTTTTGTGAATCAGTTTAAATTGTTGTTTCAAGGGATCAATTCACAACCCTTCAGTGATTCTTTTGTGGATTCGAGAAGTCTCCATCACATTTTTCATATTAAAATGTTTTAGTAAGAATATGGGTAAATATTAGGGCTGTCAAACGAATAATCGCGATTAATCGCATCCAAAATAAAAGTTTGTGTTTACATAATATATGTGTGTGTATGGAGTATAATTATTTTCTATATATAAATACACACACATGCATATATATTTAAGAAAAATGTGTTATTTATATATAAAATATTTATATATAATATAAATTATATATAATATAAATATACACAGTATATACATGCAAATATTTCTTAAATATATACATGCATGTGTGTGTATTTATATATAGAAAATAATTATACACAGTACACACACATATATTATGTAAAAACAAACTTTTATTTTGGATGCGATTAATCGCGATTAATCGTTTGACAGCCCTAATAAATATTGATTTTATTATAATTTATTGTTAAATTGGCTTATTTTTGTGTTTTATTTCGTACATTTAATTATTTTGGATCTACTTGAAAACAACGGCTGTTTAGTTGAAGAGAATGTCTCATTGTCATGCATCAAAATATCAAACCAAGTGGCATCACAAGTGCAAACAAATGATTCTAGACCTGGAACTGGAAACCAGATATGAAACACTAAGCAAATAATGTATCTAATTAACGTAAAGTATTGCAATGAACATGAATCTGACTTGTATACATATGTACTGTCATCTTACAGTGGGGGAGGCCGTAGAAGAGCGAGAACATGCTACAGGAGAAGAACCAGAACAGGAACCTATACTCATTCCTGCAGGTATCGTCCTCTCCTCTTCCTACTTTTCTTTGAACACATCTGCGTCAGTGCCCTGCAGGTGTGAGCGTGTGCCACACATGGGCAGGTGTTGAAAAGTTCAACAATCAGAAACTACATGCAAAGAAGCTTAAGCGTGCACAGGCATGCATATCAGCCCAGACTACATTAATGCTCGGATAATTCGCATCCCAGCCTCCTGTCGCTCAACTCGCACCCTCCTGTATAGGGTTTGGCCTTTTCAAATACCATTAACTGCGAGCAAAAGCTAGCTTGGTTTGATTTGAAATCATTCATCTGAACTCGCAACTTACAGATTTAACAAAGCAAAACTTAAATATTTCCAAATAGCCCCTGGAACCTGCTTAAGTGTTCCCAGGTTGGAGATCAATACTGTACTACAGTATCTTTAGCAGGATTTATATCCCTCATATTCTTGACTTTAATAACCTCATTGGACAGATTGTAACATGAAATTGCACTATGAACAATTAATTCAAGATATATTCTCTGAAACTAAGTCTTTACAATATTGCTTCTCAAGAAAATGTATCTTGTTTAGCTAGTTTTATTGGAAAACAGGACAGAAGTACATTATTTTTGTAGTGTATTACCCTCAATGGTTGTAATTTGATGAGGAAAAACATTACAACCATTTAAGTAGCACAATTAGTACTTAAGGCAAATTAGAAGTGCTCATGATATCACATGCACACTCAGCTAGGTTGTGTGTGTGTGTGTAGGTATGTGCGTCTGTGTCCTCTGGAAAACTCCCAGACTGATTAGACAGTCTCTTGTAGAGCTGTTAAGACTTGCCCTGTGTTGTGTTTGGGCCGAGAAAATGTGTCTATAGGGCTGTGGTTGTTGGGGTTCCTCAAGGTTATGGTTTTGGCCCGCTTTTATTTTGTTTAAGTTTCCTTTACCTGGATGCCACCTGTTTAAATGTTTGCAAGAATTTAGTTCTTTTTTTTTCTTGAGGTAATTACCAAGTTTGTTTGTCTGTTAATGCTTGAGGTAACTCTTGGATTTGTCATTTGTAAATATGTTTGGGAAAACTCAGATCACCTGCGTAGCAGAAATGTGTGTTTTTGGAAATCTGTGAGAGCATTTTCTAGACACAGATTTAGCTTAGTCTTAGATCGAACATGCTTTTTGAAGCACAATCATGACTTGCAGTGATGTCTAACCCTAACAAAATCTCAATAAGATTTGAAAAAAAAATAATAATTGACATTTATTTTACTTTTCTGTTACATTAGTTTTAGGTATGTGTATGAATTATATATTATTTTCAAAGGAAAACATGGAAATGAGCAGCCTTCAATTTCAGGTATAATTCCAAACCACAAGCAAGACATTTATTATCCTTGATGATTAAGTGGTGCTGAACAGCTGTGTTGACAAAAGTCTCTAAGCTGGGATTTGACTTTTTTTTATGGACATTTTTACATTAAAGTCCTGCAAACATTCTCTGTAGAAAGATAAATGAGTTAAGATACCCAAGCTATGAATTCCTAACATTAGAGATACATTTAAACACTTGATCTATTAAAATACAGTATAGGACAGTAATAGAATCAGCTTGAGTTGCTGCTTTATATAGATATACACACGGTATATGCAAGGATCGCCCCCTACTGGCCATTTTGTACGCATTTTTTTCTCAGTCATATTTGACTGGCAATAGATATTTTGTAGCTGCAGTTATTTATTATATATATATTTTTTATTAAGAACTGTTAAAATATCAATTTAATTGCAAAAACATGTTTTTAGAAAAAAGAAAAGCGGCCCAAAAACATACACTTGAGGAACACCACAGCCATAATAAGGGAATTCTTTCATTTTTTTATCTTGATTTCCAGAAAAAAAAGAATATCCCTGAAAAAAAAATCATACAATGCACACTGTTCTGCAACGGGATTGACTGCTTTTATTTCATAGGAGACGAGGAGCCAGGTTCTATGGCTGAAGTGTCCTACTATCCTTACGAGTACGACCCTGACACGGACAGCTTTTCACCAGAGAGTGAGGAGAAGTTAGTGCCTATAGAAGAAGAAGAGGTGGAAGACACCGCACAACTTCTGGGTGGACATATCCTCACAGTGGACACAAAGGACTCACCTGAGCGATGGTGAAATACAATTCATGTATTGCTGTCACTTAAAGCACTTTTTCATCCAAGAAATGTAAAACATAATTTACGTTTCTACTAAGCAACTTTTGTCTGTTTCTCTGCCTCCTTTACAACAGAGACCTTTGGCCACCAGCAGCAAATGCGAGAGCTCCACATTGTACATTCTCTGTGAATATGTTTGTGTGAAAGAAGGGCTGGAAAAGAGAGGTGCCCCCAGCAAGATGACAGCTCTGCGTGTGTATGTGTGTGTTTGGAAAGAGAAATAATATCAGTACTCTTTGTTTTTAAATTAATTTCCATAGCTCTTTACGTTTAGTGATGGTATGACGTCTCCTTGTATTCCTCTTGTAATCTAGTTTTAATAGTCCAGTATTTATGTTTGTAAGTATAATTCACCTAAGAATCAAATATTTTATTGTTTTTGTTTTCTATCTGTGGTATTTATTTGTGGCTAGTGCCTTTGTTCATATGGTTAATTTTTTTATTTTCTCATTTCCATGGTCAGATCCTCCCTTCTTTCTGAAGACATACTACTTGTGTGGATTTACACCCTGTTAAAATGTGCTATGATTGAAAGTGCACTTCCAGAGCAGGTCTTTCTTACGAAATTGTGTGTTAAAGGAGAACTCCGGTCAATTTTAACATTGAGCTCATTTTTTTGTCAATTTGGAGTGCTGTCAATACAGAGAACAACAACAAAAATCGGTGTTGCCTACACCGTGTAATCCTCTTTTTAAAATTTGCACCCTGTTGACTTCAATGGGGCAAGTTTTAAACCTGCTTTTAGCCTCTTAACATCCTTGATGTGTCATTACAAGTGCACAGGTCATGTGAGTGATTCCTTCACAGTGAACACGAGTGAATCTGACTGCAGTAGATGTGAAAGATATGGATAAAAATGATGTTATTTAAACCAGCGCAAATACCTGTATTTACATCCTGTTTTCGGTTGAAGTCCAAAGTAGTCGATTGTCGAGTTCACGCGCATAGGTTTAGTTACCTATGATCACGCGCGTGAACTCGACAATCGACTATTTTTATCCATTTCTTTCACATCTACTGCAGTCAGATTCACTTGTGTTCACTCTGAAGGAATCACTCACATTGGCTGTGCACTTGTAATGACACATCAAGGATGTTAAGAGGCTAAAAGCAGGTTTAAATATTGCCCCATTGAAGTCAACAGGGTGCAAATTTTAAAAAGAGGATAACACGGTGTAGGCAATACCGATTTTTGTCGTTGTTCTCTGTATTGACAGCATCCAAATTGACAAAAATATGAGCTCAATGTTAAAATTGACCGGAGTTCTCCTTTAAGGTGTGTAGCTACTATTTTTTACTTATTGATATCTGGTTCATTCACCTGAGAGGAGACTGCAAATGATAAATAAGCTTCTTTCCCAGTCACTCTATGCTAAATTAGTCTTTGAATCAGCAAAAACAAACTCTGACACACAAACTGGAATATGATTTGTACAGAATATAAGCTATTTTGATTAAACTGCAATACTAAATAAAAATCGGTAGGCCCATACGAAATATGCACCCGCAGAACTTCAAACAAAATGCCTCTGTGATCATTAAGTTAATTAAATATATTGGTAAATTTGATTATGCATTGAGGTATCAATAAGAATGTATTACTCTCAAAGACCTGTTTAACATACTTTACATTGACGTATTTAAATTCCCATAAAATCTATGCAGAAAATCAATTCGCAAAGTGGCCTATGTGAATTTTGAAAATCATTGTAAATTTGAATGGACCTAAGATGAATTTAACCTTCAATGATATCAAATACAACAAAGTCAACGAGAATAAACTTTATATGCAATCTGTGTTGTGTGAAAACTTTCTTTTGCTATGCTTGAATTACAATTTGCATACTGCCCGTTCTATATAATATGCAAAATTAGGATTAGTGATACCAAATCATAGTGTGTTGAAAATAATATCTCAGCTTGTGTGGATTTTCAAAATAGGCTAACATTGCTCACAATCTGTTATAACAGGATTTGTTTTTTGTAATGGTTCTTGGATGTGTAAAACCCGAAGTTCACTTCAACTGTGTACATACGCTAAGCATTTTGCTTGTTTAAACTAGAGTATTTCTTAATCCCCTTTTGTGAGCAACTCATTGGCGCAATAAAACAAAACCCCTGTTAACTGCTTCAGCTTCTTCAAAGCTCTCTGAAACTTGTTTAAAGTTCCCAGCAACACATTGACCCCTTGTGTTTCTGCGTCTGCGGGGTCATTTTGTGAGAGTTTGTCTATGTTGACATCCATCTCCAGTTACCACAGCATCAGACAGCACTGTTAATGTTTAATGTTTGTTTGCTGGTCAGTGCAACGGTGGACATGTTCACCTAACTTCCCTCAAACTTCTTGTGATTTTTAAAAGCACTCCCAGAATTTTATACAACGCATTTCAGTTGGATAGATATTTGGTGGTACATACTCTTTTAGATGTTTCTTCAGATGTTTCTGGCTTCTCAGTTGCTGAGGGCCCTGTCTATGCAGCTTTGCAGGGGGGCCCCCAGCGGCTGGTCTCCCTGGCGACCCATGCTTGATGATGGTCTGTCTCTGCTCTGATGAACACAGAAAAGCATGAAAGAGAAAGGGTAAGTGAGGGGAGGGATAACCTGATGAAGATAGTGTTACATGACAATGAATTCAAGTGATGACACCTTTGTGCTTCTGTCTCTCAAACGCATTTGTATATTTAATGGGTTTGGCAGCCCCTGATTGAGTCAGTCAGGTTGAATGAAGATTACTCCAGTCCAAAGCATCAGTTTTCCACTTGGGTGGCTTCGGTTTTGACATTATCCGATGGTGGACGGTGGAGAACTTGACTGAACTTGTCCGATTCAAGAGAGGTCAGAAAGCAGAATTTCCAACTGATTTAGTTAAGCTAGGAAGATGAAAATGAAGAGGTTCTACTAACCATCACCTCAGCTTTGATGCTATTCTGAAGATCTACACCTACTTTGGGTTTTTGCAGCTTGGAACAACTGATAGCCTACTGACGTGAATGTTAACTCCTCCTTGAGCTTAACTTAAATTTTATGGAAAAGTTGGCATAGAGATTTGATAGTAAGTAGACCTCTGTCAAATTCTGCAACTAACAGACAATGTATTTCTTGAAGTAAATGGTTAAACAGTCCCAAATGCGATCGTGACTATGAGTGAAACGGAGAGGAAGCGTCCGGTCATTGCTGGTAGAGAAAAAGGTGAGCTGTTATGTATATTTGTAAATATAAATGTTAATTTATAAATGTGCAACACAACAATCTTACCTTCAATGTAAGAAACTTGTGTTTGGAGCAAATATTAGCATGTGTGGAATGCTGCTACCAACGTTCCAGGATTGGGACTATTCACTGTTTGTATCAGTCCGCTACTGACCGTTAATCTGTGCATATGGACGTTATTCACAGCAGCGCCATCTTTGATTTTTAGCGAGAATAAAAGCGAGGCTGTAAGGGATAGACATAACATCTCCAAAGTGGGTTATTCTACTATTTAATATTTTATTTGTTGTTTGTTGTTTATATATATAATTGTTCTGCTTACGAAACACTGCAAAAACATCTTTCCAAGACATTTCAGTAGATAAAAAACTCCATGATGTGAAAATTTATAAGTGATCTAGGAGCTTTATACAGGTTTTTACAGCGTATGCCATTGAAAACCCGATAATTAAGTCTATCCCTCACAGCCTCACTTTCATACCTGTCGTGGCGCTGCTCTGAATAAGGTCTGAGGGGAGACTTTTCAGCGAGTCTTTCTGCAAGCTACATCGTTAATGCCACTAGGTGGCGACAATAGACTCTTTATGAGTGAATCATTAAATAATTTAGTCAACCGATTCGTTAAACAAACTGCTTCATTCAGAAAGGTGTGCTGCTAGGAGGCGCGTGAAGGTTGAATATGCTTGGAACTATTTTCATTGGCGGAGCAAAAATAGACAAAGTAACTGGCAGCATATTGCGTCCAAATTTATTTATTACTTATAACTTATTGAAAAACAGAACCCTGTTTTTGTTTTATTGTTTAAATATGTTTTTAAAAAGTGAATAAAAATATCACACTAGCTTTAAACGCAATCATTTTGGTTGACCTAAGGATTCTTCTCACTGTTGCATAGTTTGTAAAGTTGCTTAGGGAAAATTGAGCTGCTAATTGATATTGACCTTGTTTCTTTCTTAAAAAAAAAAAACTATAGCAAACATAGTGATGTATTTTGTAACAAATATTATGCTTCCAGTGTTATTATGTCAACATCAAATTTTCATTTAAATGGAGAGGAGTTACTTTCAGGGAGGTTACGATAACTGTGCCCAGGCCTGACAAAACATGCTGAAGTAAATGTGAAAGAATGTTCTGTGCTTCCAGTAGCCCTTCTCATGCACACAAACATTTGTGGGCTGATGTCATGGCATTCCCCTGGTAGTATCAGAGAAGATAGCCAAAGGCATTGTCTGTCTTCCACTCCAGGAAAAACCATCACGCCACTGCGATGAGCTCACATTCCTCCTGGGCTGCATCTAAAGGGTGTGAATCTCCCTAACAGATTCTGTCACAACTGCCTGCCAAAAAATGCATCACTAAATATTTCTGATTACTTGCACAAGTAGGGCTGTGCATATGTTGTGCACACATGACATGTGTTTTCCAATCTTGTCTACAGGGCCAGGGCCTGGTCGATACATCCTTCCACCGGCCATCGGCTTTGTAGGCCACGATTTTACCAAGTCAACGAGTCCTGCCTTCTCCTTCCATGGCAGGATGAGTAACAACAGTGAGTTTGTAATGACTCAGCCAGTGAAATCATTTGCAGTGAAATAAATTAGTTCAACAGAGAATAATGCAAATGGAACTATTTTTCTATAAAATCCTTTTAGCTGATTTTTACATGAGGAACATTTCCAAATTTTCCATGTTAACATTTTCACTTAAAGGGATAGTTCACCCAAAAATGAAAATCCTGTCATTAATTACTCTCCTTCATGTCGTTACAAACCCGTAAGACTATCGTTCGTACTAGCGTACAAATAAAGATCTTTTTGATCAAATCTGAGAGCTTTCTGCCCCTCCATAGACAGCTACGCAACTACCACTTTGACACTGAGATCTTAAAACTAATCCATTTGAATTGAGCGTTTTAGTCCAAATTTTCTGAAGAGATTTGATCGCTTTATATGATGAACAGATTGAAAAATTTATCAGCGAACATAAACAGAAGCTCAACTGAACTTGGTTGACATACGAGAACAAACCTCATTGGTTCTTGCGGAAACTCAAACATGCTGCGTAACACGAGAATGAACCTCATTGGTTCTCGCACATCAAAAGAACTTGAGCTTCCGTTTACTGATGTGTGAATTGATGAATGTTTATATGCGAATAAAAGCCTAAATTAAATCTGTTCATCATACAAAGCAATTGTGTCTCTTTAGAAAATTTTGACTAAACTGCTCAATTCATATGGATTAGTTTTACTATCTATTTATGAATTTTTAGAAGCATCAAAGTGGTAGTTGCGTAGCTGTCAATAGAGCTGGTAAGTCCCGCCCCTTCCGCTAACCCCACTGGACCTCTAGGTTGAAAAATCATCAATGCAAATGAATGTGAGAAAATAATTATTTTCTGGTCCCGTTTGAATTGTGCCATGAATGTGAACATATGTTGTCTGTGAATTTTTAATATAACTTTTCGTGTAAAGAATGCTACAATTTAGCGGGTAGAAGTTTGATACGGTTAGACTTTGTGTGAGAGCACTTTGTGGACTACAACTCTTCGCTGCTTTCGACGCATTTGAAACGTCACCACCACTCGCACACGGACACTAGCTCACGGATCCCGCTAAACATGGCTGTGTCTTTGGTGCACTTCACCGCCTTCTTTCAGGGAGAGGACAAAATCGTTGAGGTTGGCGAAAACCACGGGTAAGTCAACTTTATGGGGTGACGTCACATAGGCGACATGTAGTCTTTCTCGTTATGTCTTTTCCACAACTGCTAGCCGAAGAATCATACCATATACTGTCAAACTCGTAACATGAAAAATTATATAAAAAATTCACAGACAACATATGTTCACATTCATGGCACAATTCAAACTGGACCAGAAAATAATTATTTTCTCCCATTCACTTGCATTGACGATTTTTCAACCTAGAGGTCCACTTGGGGTTTTACGGATGGGCGGGACTTACTAGCTCTATGGAGGGAGAGAAAGCTCTCATATTTCATCAAAAATATCTTCATTTGTGCTCCGAAGATGAACGATAGTATTACGGGTTTGGAACGACATGAGGGTGAGTAATTTAATTTTTTTGGGTGAATTATCCCTTTAAATAATTTAGTTCATAATTCTGTATTTTGCTAATGTCACCACAAGAGGGAGACAGCTGCTGTAAATTTCCATTGATAATCATTACTGTGTAGTTTTGCTAATAGATTAGCACCGACCTAATTTATTTTATTCATATTACATCATTTTATTTCACATTATTATTTTAGCGAATAGGGTATGATGCTGTTAAATTTTACCTTTTTCTTACTCCAGATTGTATTGAAAATACTATTTTTCCTTTTATTTTATAGTGCTCATACATATAGTAAGCATACACACACGCGACGCATATAGTAAATTATGTTTGTTTTAATTTAAAATCATGTCATAAAGGAAGTCAGTGAAAGGTATTTTACCCCAAGTATTGCATATACTTTAAGCTACTTTAATAATTGAAATATTACAAATTTTAATGCATACTTCAGATGGTGAACCACTTTGTTTGCTTATTCACTTTGGGCACCTCTTAACTTTTTTATTATTTTGCATTACAGTATATTGTACATCTTGGATCTGTGATATTTTGTGACATTTTATATTTTTAGGCATTAGCTATAAAATTCTGCAACATTTTATTGCATGTGATAAAATCAAAAGTGTCTAGTAGCATATTTAACAAAATAATTGCATATAAATACATGTAGTTCTTGTGTATTACACAGTTTACTTTCATATTCAGCAACACAAATACTGTGATGTAAAGTGTGACGGTTTCTTTCCTAAGTGATGCAATGCTGTTTATTCTGCTTTGATTGTACAGTGCATAGCATTGACTGCAGTCCAGGGCCTAAATATCATATTGATGCCAAACTGACTCGCTTTGGAAGGGACGGCACTCCTGCCTATTCCATACATGGCAGGGTGGAAAACCGAGGTAAGTCAGTTATCCAATGTGTCATTCTGTTGAAACGGTTAGTGATTTACTGGTCGACTGATCCACTTCATGTCGAAACCACCAGGAAACACTTAGCTGGACTGAGTTTGACAGTTCCTTACCCTTGTTGTATCTGACAATTGCAGCAGGAACCTTCTCCACCCCTGGACCAGGAGCATACAGCCCAGAGAAAGCCCCTCTGTGCAGCACCCATCGCAAACCACCGTCCCACACCATGGGCTGCCGCACTCAGTATCGCACCGTGGACACCGTGCCCGCCCCCAACAAATACACCCTCCCTTCTCTCATGGGCTCCCACATCCTGACCAAAACATCCAGTGCCAGTTACACCATCTCCGGGAGAGGTCCAGCCGAGGACTTATCCAAGACTCCAGGTCCTGGTAGATATAACCGCACAGATCCCAGTGTCTACCTCCCGAGGCAGCCTGCGTTCTCCATGTTGGGCAGACACGCTGCTGCGAGGGAGTCCACACTTGTACCAGGTCCTGGAAGTCATAACCCAGAGAAAGTGACCGTGCACAAGCCCAGACCTCCTGCTTTCTCTTTAGGGGTCAGGCACTCAGAGTTTGTGACCCCTTTAGTGGTAGATTAGTAGTATAGAGCATTTTGGTGTTTTGTGGGCAGAAAGCAAGTGTGGGGGGCTCTGCTGGTTGGAGTCATGGGCGTGCCGAAAGGTAGGGGCGTAGAGAAAGGTCTTTTTCATCGTTGCGAAAGCTGTTTGTCAGGGTTTTCGGGTGGGTTAGGGTTAAGTTTCTGTTGTTGCAATTCACCTTTCGGCACGCCCATTACTCCAACCTGCAGCTATCCCTGTTTTGCAGAACAGGAAGCTGCAGGAACTTTGGAGGCAAGCCACAGAATAAAAATATTAAAAAAGGTAATTGCGAGTATATATATATTTTTTATATATTTTTTCTTGCAGTTCCAAGTTTATATCTTAGTTCTGAGAAGAAAACTCAAGATGTATTCTTTTTTTTTTCTCAGAATTTGCTGCAATTCTGACCCCCCACCATCAAATTGTGATGTAAAGATAGCAAGAAAAAAGTCAGAATTTTCATATAAAAATGTTGTTTCAATGTTATAAGTTTAAATATTATTTCATGCTTTAAATGTAGAGCTAATACATTACACACTCTGTAACTGCATATGTGAATATCATGCAGTTTTTTTTTTTTTTTATATATCAAATTCATGCTTTGATAGTAGGCTAATCATCACAGGTTTCATCAGTTCAGTCTGTCCGTTTAATGGCTTGCAACTATAAACAGCTTCAAAAATGAAGAACATCTTTTTTGGCATTCCGAATTCGTACATTTTCCCCCTTATTCCATGGATCTTGTCCATTTTCTTCCTTGTTACCAGTTTTTCTGCTACCACATGTGTGCAACTGTAGTGACGCAACTGTGACGTCTACTTCAAAAATGGTCTATTTTGAAGGCTGTATATGTAAATACTACTTTTCTTGACTTCACTTTGAAAATTTTATCGCATTCTTAAAAAATGTTTGATATTTTTCATACAGTGAACTCTGATGTTGGAAATATTCAGCATTCTCACACCATTTGACCAATGAATTTCCAAGACTGGTTTCCTGGTTGCTTTTTCACACACTAAATAAATTAGATTTTTTTTTTTCTTGGATATATTTATGAAAAGATTTTTCTTAGATATTTTAATTTGTGTGTGTATATATATATATATATATATATAAATATTTTACCAGCTAGATTTTTTGTATAGTGTGATGTCTATTTAAAAAACATTTCTATATAGTATCTGCTGTCGCTTTACATGATATTAATCATTATGTCATTATTTAATGTCACGTAACACTGATTACAAATAAGGATGCAAGTGAGCTAATAAAAATAATATTTATTGATTTGTCAACAACAATTGAAGAACAAACAAATGTTGACTGCTCAAAATACAAGGTGGAGATGTTAACAAAAGCAGTTCCGCAACGAAAAGCATCGTAGTGTACAACAAAAACTATTCCTTCTATTCACGACTGGGGCGATTACTTGACCTGAAACACCATCCAACTTATTTTACATGACTTCAGTGTAGATCTAAAGAAAACACTTTGGAGGAGGCAGCCAGTTCCCCCTGGGCTCCTGCTGCCATCAGTTCTCCGAATGAAAGGGGGAGGAGCAGTAACATTTCATTACCATTGATCTGCAAATAATAAAACTTATATACAAATCACAACTTATGGAAAGAAATGCACTTATGGTCAGATCCAACCATGTAGTTTAACTTCCGATGATAATCTTGAAATTTCATTCCTTGGGAAGCGGTCTTCGGAATAGCAGAATGTGAGGCTCTGTATAAAAAGAGTGGAATCATGGTTTTGGAGAATAATGGGCAGCTTTTGCTGATATTTGAGTACATTTCACTCATTACACCTAAAATGTGTCTCAAAACTTGAGAGCTGCCAACCTAGACAGTAATTAAGCTGTCAAAGTAGGTTTTAAAACACAGCCCTGGTCCACAGGTAACGTAACGGTGTTAAGTACTAACCTGGTTTATGAATCATGTAATGGATCCAACCCTGACTTTGCTGGACTCCCAGTCCTCTCCATTCCTCCTCTGACATTAAGTGGGAGGACGGCACCAGCTTGGAAAGCTGCTTGGGAAGCATAACATGTCTATGTGGAAGGAGAGGGACAGTATGTTACTTTGACTGAATGATATTTTGAGTATGACTTAACAGCTTTTTAAAAAGTTTGTCACTGCAATACAACTCAGCAATGACGACAGAACCTGGAAAATAAGTTTTAAACAGACAATTTTCAATAATTTGCGGATGTTTTTAATATGAAACAGCCAAATGACATAACACTAACAGCCATCATGAAGTATCACGTCATCTCGAAAGTGAAGTGAACAAATCAGTGAAAAAACGAGTGAAATTCCTCACCTGTACTCGTATTCCTCGTCGGAATACTTGTCGGAATAGTAAATCTGCTTTTTCGTTGAAGACATTTTGGGTAAATGTTAATTTCAGGCAAAATCCGATGTGAAATGCCGGAAAAACTCGCGGACGGTCGTCACAGAGTGTCAATGTTTTGCTGTAAAGGGCGCCGCTTCAGTTTTGAACTCAAACGGTCCCTCGCGCGCCTCTGATAGGTCGAGTGAGTCACTCGCCGTTTAGGCTCCGCCCCCTCCGCGCGCGCCTGCGTTTGATTGACAGATGTGCACGCGTGAAGAAGATCTGTTGGTCTGGTAAAGTGTGCAAATGCAAAACACTCAAAATGATTTATTTAGTCAGTGCCAGATTTATTCTTCTTTTGTTTTGTCTGAACGCATCTCTTGAGATCCTCTATAAAAGAAAGTGTTTTATAGGACTTTTTTTATTTATTTTTTTACTCGCGTTTAGTCGTTACAGGCGTGTGAAAGAAAGTAAGTGTGATACAGAAGTGTGAAACCCAGTGTATGCTGTTTATGTAGACTACACAGTAATTTACTTTGATGACCTTATATGATATGATATGACAGTGGGAATGCGTTAACCTTCTCTTTACTCCAAAAGGTCTTTGACAGCACTTTTGACATTTATCCTGTCAGATGATCAAACGATAGCAAATGATAGGCCTAGTCTCCTCCTAAAGTTCACTATTATCCTGTGCGTTTTACATACAATTATTACACATCATTTTTCAAATATATTGTAAACCAATGTATTTGAAATTTACATTTCAATACAATTTTCTACAGAGAGTAACGTTAGCCTAATTTCGCCCGTCCCTCAAAAAATCGTATGTTTACAATGGAGGTCAATGGAGAATTAAACTACAATACTGTTTTTCGAGTACAGTCACAAGACTGTTTGAGCTGTTTTAACTTGCTCTGACATTTCTTAAAATATATCAGAGCCATTGTTTTATCTCAAGATGCACAAGTACTGTTGCAAGCTACTTAAATGTCCAAATTGAACTAAGGCCTAATCCTGGCTTAATCTAAGTGAAACCACTGTGAAACCAGGCCTATATCTGTTAAAATCAGACAAGTGTGATAACTTGGTGTAACTAACTCCTGTCATGACCATTTACAGCTACCAAATCTGATACGATACACGTGAAACGATGCTAGAAAGAGATATGATGTGATCCACAAAGTTTACAAAGAGCAAAACACACACAGGAATTACATTAGTAACACATAACTAAAAGTTCATCCACCAAGAAAAGCTTAAAAGTATAATTTAAGCAACTTCTGTATAAAAGAAGTGCAGAAACAAAACATTTTTCCACCAAGCAGTTAATTCAAGTTCTTAATAATGTATCAAGCTTTGTTCTTAGATAATGGTTCTCTTTTTGAACATTTGGGCACATTTTAGATTTGAGTTGTTTGAGGTGGCAGAGGTTTGCTCCATTTTTTTCTTCTTTAGTTTGTTGTCGTCTCTTTTTTTCAGATGCTTTAACGTTTAATGTCAGGGCTGCTGATTTGACCACAGTGTTCCTGTGACCTTTTTAACAAGCGCATATCGTTTCAGTACACAATGAAGTACAGCCAAGCGAAGAAGGCATCAGAAAGTCTCTTTATTGTTTGTCTTTCACTCCTCAGTGTGTCAGTGATCAGTTTAAATGACAAATGATTTGCTCTTTGTGTGATGCAGTAATATGCATAGTGTATTTTGACGCCATGTTGTGCAGAACACACTTTTTTTTTTAATTGTATCCCTTTTTATGCTGTGCTCTATTGTTGTTTTAGAAAACGACTCAAGCTTGCTAGAACTTTTAACTAAAGGTTAACCTCAGTGACTCTTTTGTTAATGAATTACACGGTTTCCGTTTCACCGTTAACGCGTAATAACTTTTGTTCAAGCTATGAATTCGAATGAGGAATGCTTTTGTGCATATATTACCGATACAATATTTAGCACAGTTTGCTTGTTAGAATTTAAATATGCTTTTTTATAATCAGACACACTGAGGTGCCACCTTTCGACAACTCTTAGCAGCATCTACCATTAGTACAACACGTTGTTTTAAGCATTTTTCAACTTAACAAATATTGACACTTGTGTTAAAGTGCATAAGACCAGAACATAAGTAACGTGATTGGGCATGTCATTGTAGGAGGTGTGTTTATGTGATGCTGTGTGTTCCTGAACCAGGACACATTATTCTAGCCTGTGGTTTGAGTGGTTTTTTCTCACCCTTTGGGCAAAAACTTCACATCTGTACACTCTTATGTGCTGTTACCCTTCCTCTTCAAACACATAAGTTCACATGTGTTTTTGGTGCTTGTGTAAGGCCGGCGTTGCAACCTGCAGAAGTTTCTTTTGGTGAGTTTCTGTATGATTCTTTCATGTGTATATTTAATCTTTCTCTACACGAATATATTTAGTAATAGCATTTTGTGATACATTGCTACATGTGCTTTAAGAGGATGTGGTAAATGCCTGCCATGTGGAAGATGTATTTTCATTTGGTGGTATTTTTTTAAGAAAGCAAATATTAACATGGCACATTCACCCACGTTTACCACAATTTGATGTTTAATGTCTTGATAATACGTTCGAGCAGATGAGGTTAATGAACTCGCAGTGCATGTCACCTGCAGTCTGGCATTGATCTATTTATGTACATGTGACTTTTACACAGTAGGAATATTTTTTTATCAGATTTAAAAGTAGTACTTGATTTTCCACGTTGGCACAAAGTAATGTAGTAAATATGCGTTTTTTTCCCCACTACATTTATGAATATTCTTATGTCGTCACATACAGTGAAAACTGCTGTAATCAATGATTATCTTTGTCTCAATATTTGGGTAAAATGACCTTGTTTGTAAGTACAGCGGTCAAACATGTATTAGTGCTGGGTTTTTCAGGACCAGAGAGAATAAGTGGAAATCCCTAGTCTTGTGTTATATAAAAATTGAGTGGCCTAACCCATATTAATGTACAGTTGCTCTAACAAGTTCACAAATCCCACTTTTTAAATGCATTTATATATAAAAAGTTTTTAAAATAAGAGATCAAATTAAAAAAGAAATTATATATTATATAATTTGTTGATTTCAACTCTGAATGCTTGAGGCGGCAACGCACAATATTAAGAACCATGTAAGCATGTAAACTTTTCAACAGGATGATATGTATAAATTATATTTTTATTTTCTCTGGTTGAATATGTACATGTCCGTTATGTCAAAATTATTTTTATGATCCCACTTATTTAAAAAAAAATGCATCTTGCAGTCTGAGATCACACAGTAGCCCTCGGTGCATTGTTGATTTTAGTGCGACAATTCACGATAATTTACTTAATTAAGGGAATGGTGACATGAGGGTAAATATGGGAGAATGGGTCCGATTCCTCCAGAACTGAGCATTCATGGCTCCCTGAGGAGAAGCGGACATTGAATGAGTGAAGTAGTCTTGTTTTCTCATTTTCCCGCTTTTATGCACTCTTTTGTGGTTTTGCTTTTAACAAAGGTATTGATCCAGATGGTGACCCTGCACATGTACTCTCACTAATTGCAAATGGTCCCGGTGACCCCATTCTTGAAGCTAAAATTACCCCAGCTAGGCGTGCAATGCATGTGACAAATGGAAAAATAACAAAATCTCTGCACAACACCTTTGAGAGGTTACCCAAGAGCTGTTGATTTAGGAAAATGAAAAAAAAAAAGAGCCATTTGTTAGTCATGAAGCAAGTGTGATGCTTTGTCAACACCACAAAACTGAGGTTTCCACCAAAATAGTCTGCACACATAGGCAACGTTAACGGAACATAGAGTATTTTAAGTGCTTCCTGTTTATTTGGCCTTGTGGAGTCTTTGCGTTTACTTTTTGGCCAGTTGCGAAAAAAGTGACGTCAGTGCAGAGGGAAGAAACTATTTGTCAAACAGGCACCACGTCTTGCGCAAGTCCTGTAAATGTGACAACTCAGATGTTTTCTTGACTTCGACAGCAAGAGAAGAGCAGAGAAAGTCTCAACAATCGTTATATTATCCATACTGCAGCAATATGAAGAACACAGTTTGGATGGAGAAGCAAGTAATGCTGTTGTGAGGTATTCTATATTATTCTATATTAACTTGTGTAAAAGGTGCCTTGATGTCTTAAGTACTCGTATATGTGCACTGTGTAACAAGCTACTTGGATATTATACTGTTGGCCTTGGTGTTTTGCTCTAATTGTTAATTTGCGTTAATCATGGACGTCTATAAATCTTAGAGAAAGCTACCACTAGCATTCCAGTTCATCTCAATGGTAATTGCTTAACTGGTAAAGTCCTGGTAAAGTGACTATCCTGATCTGTGACATACTGTAAAAGGCAGCAGATGAGTAAAAATATAAGTCCATTTTGTGTTTTTTAAGAGGTAGTTCAACTGAAAAAGATTATTATTTTTCGTCTTCATTTACTAACCCTTACGTTTCTTCTCTGGAACATAAAATAAGATATTTCAAACAACATTGGACCCCACTGACTTTCCCTGAAGGAAAACTTAACACGGAGACATTTTCATTTGTAGGTGAAAATTAGGTACCATTAAAACATCGACTATAATATAACAAATTATTATCAATAACTAGACATGGTGAAAAGTTTTTGCTTCCAGATGGTGTAGTTACAATATTCAGCAGAAGGGGCTAACTGTCCTATGCTAACCTTGATCCCATGAAATTAACAGTGAAGTCAGTAACTTATGCGCTACTAGCATCACCAAACAAAACTGGAAAAACAACTGTTATTTCTCGGCCGAACTCACGGCAGTGTTGTCGAGTTGGGCTAGTTGTCGGGATGCTCAAAAAAAGTGATGTTTTGATAGCGCCACAGTATTTACACCTTTCAGAGGGATAGGGGAAAGTATTGTAGCGTTCCAAATGGCTCACATCATCTTTAGCTAATGCTGCTGCAGGACTGAATGGCTTTGTATGTGTCAGTGTAGGATAAGTGCAAGATGCTGTAAGGAGGTGCTCAGGCAGATGTGCATTAGCTAATGTTGTCTAGGTTGGGCAGGGCTAATAGACAGACCATAACACTGACATCATCAAGAGAGTGGGGGCAAGCTGGGCTGAGAGAGAGAGAGAGAGAGGGAATGAAGAAGAGAGGGAGGGATTAAGCAAGCCACAGTAAGGGACAGAGCAACTGTCAGAAAGCAGAGAGAGAGAGAGAGAGAGAGGGGACGCAGGGCTAGACTCAGTCCGCACAGAACCTTGTGGATTTCTCCTTTGCTTCCACTGCATCTTTCCTTTTCCCTTTCCCTTGCCATCCCCCTTCCCCTCCCTCTTCCCCCCACTGTCCTCTCCGCTCTGGACCGCTCCTCCGGGCATGCTACTTAAGCCCAAGTATGGCCGCTTCCGGAACGACTCTGTGACCTCCTCCGACGACCTGATGCAGAGCCTAGCCATGAGCGGGAAGATGGTGGCCACGCCGGTGGCCTCCTCGTCCACGCCTGGCTTGGAGCTGCCGCCCCTGGAGACCGCTGCCCTTCCTCCGCCTTCGGCCCAGGTGTTGGCCGACTCACCCGGGCTGGACGGCGAGCAGGACGGGACCACTACCTTCTGCATGCTCATTCCCAAGATGCCCCAATGGAAGTTTTCCAACTCGTTGCTCAGCCGCAGCCCGTCCAATAGCAGCTCCGGCTCCAATTCCAGCAAGGAATCCAGCAGGGCGCCTCCAACCGATAGTTCCCCTGCTACGGCTTTCGGGGGGGCGACCGCCCCCAGTGGTCCTGTGGCAAGTCTTGCAGCTGTGTTCAACTCCTGTGACCCTGTTTGTGTGGGTCCCTGTTCCCTACAGGCCGCCAGGAGGCAGAGGGCAAGTCCAAGAGAGTCCAGTGCAGGGGCCGCCGAGGGGAGTCCAGGGGGATCTGGGAGCTTCAGGACCGGGATGAACCGGAGGAACAGGGTGGAGGGAATATGGCTGGGAGATAACTTTACCCAGAAGGGCAGCTTCATCAATAAGCCCTCGCAGGGGTGGTTGCACCCAGACAAAAAGATCAGCAGCACGGGAGCTTCGTATATTGTCAGGGTAAGTCCCCTGCTTATCATCTTGAAATCTCAATATGCTTTCCGCCTTATGTTATTTTGCAGGTCTGCAGCATTGTCAATATGCTGCTATGTGGTGTTATCAATAATCATTCATTTACATTCATTGCACCATCTAATGCAGCTCTGAAGACGCGGAGAGAGATTCGACTCCCCTTGCAGCTTACAAACAACTGCAACATCTTGTCCTTTCAAAAGCTGAGTTCAGGCAAAACTGCTTATGATATGAGAACAATGGGGTTCTGTTCACTGCGGTGTATTGGTTATGTCAGGGTGCAATTGCCTGAGGAGAAAGGAGGAATATATAATTTAATCCAGATATATTGCTTTGTGTGGTACTGCGTCAGAGCAGGGGGCAGACGTGGATAAACAAACTGCAGATGTAAACAACTAAACTAGAACTGAAGGGAGGTGGAGGGTGGCTTATTGTTTATGACTCAAGATGAGTTGTTCGCAAAATTTATATTTGATCCCAGGATGGACATTTGAGCAATTCCCAATTTTCTATTTTGGGATCAATACGGGATTATATGCATGTGTTTTCTCTTAGGAATAATAATGAAACTGCGATTAAAATTAGCATAGCATTAGCAAATTTAAGTTCTTTAAGCTCATGTTCAATAAACATTGAAAACGTATTTAATTTATTGTTTACTTAGTTTGTAATGTTGAAGTAGACAAATCCTGTTAGATAAAACATAGTAGGCAAAACAGTGTAGGCTAACCAACAGTTTGGTAGATGCTGTGGATATAAGCCAATATCTTCAGCTCTGGGCTGCATCTTGGTCAATTAAGAGTTATAAATGTTGGCAGACTATTTGACGTCAATGACAGTGATCCTCTCTCAACCCAGTTTCTCACTCATCCACCCCTCCGTGTGTTGTAACCACACGGCCCTCTCTCCAACAACCCAGACTGGGCCTGCGCACGCTCCTTAATTGCATTACACAGGCACCATTCATTCGTTTATTCAATTACGTTTAATCACAGTCATTTGTATCACATGTGTAGCAGAGGAAACAGGCATGGAGGGGGGCAGTTAGCCAATTTTAGTTTGGCTAAAACTATGCTAAAACTAAAACTACACAAAAGCATATCATTTTTACAATTATAATCTGCATTTCCGTGGGTGAATAGGAAGTTGTTTTAAACTTAGACTAGTTTGTGTTATTCCAAGATGACAAAATGTCTAAGAACAAAAGACTACAAGGAATGGACATTTAAAAGCAGCGCATATCACCTCATATATAGGAAGTAAACCTCACTGGTCATTTTCTCTAGTGCAAACATTTTCTGGGCAACCCTTCTCTGTTATAAATAATAGTTTGTGTATATATATATATCTTGCTTCCTTTCTTTCTCAAAGACCTCATTGTTGGCCATCATGCTGTGTGCTGAAGTAACACTCTCCTTACAGCAAAATCTGCAGTTTGCTATCATCAAAACAGTAGTCTATAACTTGTTCCCATGAAATTAAATTAGGACAAGCTCAAAAAATGTCTACCTCCACTACTGACCCACCAGCTACAATGCATGTGACATCACTGAATGATGTTTTTCACTTGTTCTGCCACTATGAAGACATGTATGTGTATATTTATATATATAATTGCAGATTTTGCTGTAAGGAGTGCATTAATTTATCACACCGCATGTTGGCCAACAATGAGGTATTTGAGAGAAAGAGGAAGCAAAAGAGATGCAGTAAATGAAAAGGAAGAAGATTCATTACACTGATTGAACACTTCCCGCTACTAACTAATGTAGTTAAGATGTCTGCAATTGCTTTCTTAGATATAAATAAGCTGGTGTCAAGACATGCTCTTAAAAAAAAAAAAATTAAAAAAAAATAACTTAAAGGGACAGTACACCCAAAATTGACAAATCTAATTTTCTCAGCCTCCAACTCTGACTGTCTTTCATTTGTGGAATACAAAGACATTTTGAATACATCTCAGTGTTGTCCAGTGTTGTTTTGGACCCCATTGACTTTCATTATATTGGCAAATAGCTCTTCAAAATATCTTATTTTTGTGTTCCACAGAAGAAAGACATGAGGGTGAGTACATCTGAGAATTTTCAGTTTTGTGTGTACTCTCCCTTTAAGAGAAAAGGAGTGATTACAGAAAACATGAATGCAATGTTAGAGGGACTGATTTATATTCATAGAGAACAGTTTTAAGGTCATAATCAGTTCTTTGGGACTTCCCCAATGCACACTTGTAGAGTATTTGTTGAAGAAGCAAACACAGAGGATGCTGATTTCAAAAACTATTGTCTTAAAGACATAGGCCTACTTCACCCAAAAATGAAAATTCTGTCATTATTTACATACCCCCATGTTGTTCCAAACCTGCATGACTTTTTATGTTCTATGAAATATCTTCTTTTGTGTTCTGCAGAAGTCATTCAGCATACAGAATGACATGAGGGTGAGTAAATGATGACAGACTTCTCCTGATTGGGGTTACTGTCCCTTTAAGCTGGAGATTTACTAGTTTCTAACTGTCATATCTAGGGAAACCACTTTGACTCAACCATAGGCCACGTGACCTGTGCTTTGGGTCGAGGTAAGCGTATGCCTCCGAAATCCTTTACCCAGCCTAAGACAACAAAACTGATCTAATTACTTTCTACAATCATCTGTAACCACAAACATTCAGACATATGTCGCACTGTCAGTGTGGGGGTGGGGATCTTGCGATATGTTCCTGTGACCCTTTTGAACGCATTAGTGACGAACTGCCGAATAGATATTTCCCTACACCTTCATCAGAGCACTTTCCACGTCCCAGAAGGGCCAGACTGCAGTAATACCTCTTATCCAGTCCACCCCCACCGGTCATGATGTGGTTATTGCCGTCAATCTCCTCACACTTCGCTGTAATTACCTTCCCCAGCACAGCTATTATGTCGTCTTTTTCAGAACCGCCGAGAACAAGCTGTCTTGCTGAAATTATACGTTTAGTATTTATCTGTGATTATGCGGCGTTATGCTAAACACGCAAATGCACCCTGCTGCCATTATTGTGCAGTTAAACCATCCTTGTGTGTGTGTGTGTGTGTGTGTGTTTGAGAGACAGAGAGAGAGAGAATTGTTGCTTTTGTTTTCAGCATCTACATCATGGACTCTGGCTCTTGCCAACAAGAATTAGATACATATTTCCATGAAGCAATTATGACCTCTGGGAAATCAAAACTAATTAAGTAACGTTATAATGAAAGTAATGTGTTTTTATTTGTGCTCTTATTTATTTTTTTGCAGTACATGGGCTGCATTGAGGTTCTAAAATCGATGAGATCTTTGGACTTCAGCACAAGGACACACGTCACCAGGTAAAGTGTTTTTTATTTGGATGTTAGAGATCTTTTTTAAGCACAAACTTCTGTACACAAATACCTCACTAGAGCTGGGCGATTTTTTCCCTTAAAAAAATAAGGGAAATTTAAGTTTTTTAAATAAAAAACTCGATTTACGATTCGATTCGATTCCCCCCCCCCCCCCCCCCCCATTTAAATCAAAATAACTGCGAACTGTAAATATATTTTAAAAATATATATTTATTGTATTTAATTAAAGTGCATCAACATAAACAAAATTGCAAAAAGGGCTGCGCCGCATGGAGCGTGCTACGGAAACCCTGAAGGAAGATTTGGTGAATGCAAAATGTATGTACTATACTGAAGAGGGGGATGAATTTTTTTTTTAAAAAATCGATTTTTGGAAAATATGAATCGATTTGACCTACCAACTCGATTTTTAAATCAAATCGATTTTTTCCCCAGCCTTATACCTCACCCTCCATGATTTTATTGTTTTGTTTTGCTTTTTTTTTTTTTATGTGTATTATTTTATTTGTTTTCTTTTTTTGTTTTATTATTTTTTATTTATTTACTTTTTTTATCAAAATACTTTACTTTCCATGTGTTGCTTTGTTATGTTTTGTTTTTGCTGAGCCAAAACAATTTCCTTGTGTTGATGTAACTTAGGTTGTTTTTATTTTATTATTATTTATTATTGTTATTTTATTTTTATATTTGCGATTACGCCAACCATGTTTTGTGTAGTTTAGTTTAGTTTTTGTTATTGTATTATTTTATTCATCTTTTTATTTTGGAAATTTCTCATGTTTCAAATCATAACCTCACTCTCCATGCTTTGTTTAGTGTAGATTAGTTTGATATATATATATATATATATATATATGTATGTATGTATGTATGTATGTACTGTATGTATGTATGTGTGTGTGTGTACTGTATATATAGTATATATATAGTATATTAGTTCTGTCAAATTGATTAATTGCATCTAGCATATAAGTTTGTAAATGTATGTGTATATACAGTGTGTGTGTATATATATATATATATATATTATGTTTTACCTTACCCTCCATGTTTTTAGCTTGTTTATTTATAAAAAAAAAATTTGCTGAAACAAGTTCCTTGATTCCTTGACCTATTTATTTTATTTTTACGTAATTTATATTTGAGTGATATACTTCACATGTAAGCAATATATTATCACTTTGCAGTTCATTTTTTGTGTGCCAAACCATGTTTGAACGTACGTAAGTGTGCACGCTTGCATTAGGTCTTAGGTGTATATTTATTTATATGTGTGCAAGCATGTGCATTCTTGTAGGGGGTGACGGGGCGGAGCTCCAGATTCCCGAGGGCAACAGTGGAGTCCCTCTCCCTGCCCTTGTTAATCGATCAGCAGAAACCCGAACCCCATGGCCCACAGTGGACTAAAGTGCAGATAGCACAGGCGAGATGAAGACAGAGTGATATAGCCATGTATTATTAACGACTCCAACTAATGACTGTGGAGGCCTTCTGGGGCCCAAGATGATGCAGATTGCATAGGGTGGAGTTAGAGTTGATAAACAAGGATGACTGGAGAAGAGTGATTGTTTTGAGTAGAGAGCGGCAGTCTGTTATGACATTATAATGGTTATAATGGGAATGCTTGGAACAGGCTACATATTTAGCCGGAATCTATTTTGCAGCAGAAACGAACGGCTTGTAAATCAGCTGATTTGCGGTGCTCCGGGGAAAGAGGGAGTGTGGGTGGGCTCTCTCATTTGTCATTGTCATGGAGTGAGGCCTAGAAGCAATTTCCATAATAACAAAGAGGCAAAACACACACAGGCGCGTAATCTTGCAACACAAAACACACCAATGGAAATTGTCACAATCACACTTTGCAATGCTTATCCTATAACATTTATTGGAAAAATTCCCTGAAAAGTCCTTTGCTGGGACAGTTGGGACTTTTAAATAATTAATGGGCTATTTGATAGCATGCTGGTGTTTCGAAGTCACTCCGTCCGCTGTTGACCTCACAACCCATGATGCCCCTCTGCCAAACTCTTCACAGCTACTGACATTTTTTCACAAATTATACTTTTTTTGGTTTTATTAGTCGTATTTAGGCACCCATCACTACTGCGAGTGTTGGTCTTTTCTCATTTGAGAAAAATTTTACAATTTATGGTGTTTCGTTTTTGTGTTTTTTGTTTTTGCTTTATTTATTTTTATTTTTGTTGTTGTTTTGTCTGGTTTGGTTTGTTTTTGTTTTCTTAAGCCGAAACAATTTCTTTGATTGATATGTTATTTATTTATGTTATTATATATTTTATTTTATTATTTTATTTTGAGATTGTGCCCTCCATGATTTATTGTTTTGTTTTGCTTTGTTTATTTTATACACTGACAAAACACTTGCAATATTTAAATAAGATTTATTCTTAGGCTCAGACACATTCCTTATTTATTTTCACACAGCGGTTGCACTGAAACAGAAGGAAAATGTTTTTTTTGTGGGTTTGTGAGATCTGGTAATACCTCTCTAATAGTGCTCTTTCTTTTTGTGTGTGTGTGTGTGTGTTTCTGTGTGTGTAAACACAGGGAGGCCATCAACAGGTTGTGTGAAGTTGTACCCGGAGGAAAAGCTGCCTGGAAGAAGAAAGTAAGAGCAAATTGCATTTTTGGACCTTTTTTTAATTATTATTAAACACAAATCTAAGAAAATTCAGTGATATCCAAATACTTGTTTTGCTGCCCATTTTAGACCACCAACAAAACCCTCCAGTCTATCATGGGAAAGAGTAACCTACGTTTTGCTGGAATGAGCATCGGCGTCAACATCTCCATTGATGGTTTGAGTCTACTCGTCCCCACCACGCGACAGGTCGGCCCTTTAGACAGAATAACCCCCTTAAATCATATCAGCCTCACCCTCAACTGATTTATCACAACATTATCATTCCTATACGGTGTTGAGGAGTTACAGTAACTCTACAAAACTACATTTTTCAGTAGCATGACTGCAGCTTAACAACTGATCAAGCAGATGTAATAAGCAAACATTTCAAAACTGCCTTTTCTTACTTGTGTAACTTTGGAAAGTTTGATTCATTTTAGTGAATCAGTTATTTTAGATGATTCATGTAAATGAACAGATTCCGATTTGTTTCAAGTTCCTGTGCAGTACTGTAGTAAAATGATACTATTATTTTCTCTGTTTTGACTGAATTGCTTAAATTGGATTTAATTAAATTAAAATAAAGATTAAATTAAATTGCTTAAAGTTTTCTGAGTTAATTCAGTTTATTGAGTTAATTCAAAAAAAATTGTTTGGATAGTTATTTATTTAAATATATATTGCCCCTTTAAGCTTTGTATACTTTCCCCCGACACTGTTTGTTTATTTATTTATTTTTATTTTATTACAATTTTTAATTAATACTTATAAGGTCGAACAATTTGAATTGATGCAGACATCACACTTTTTTCATTTCTTTGTAGGTGATTGCCCATCACCCCATGCAGTCCATATCTTTCGCCTCTGGTGGAGACTCGGTAAAATACATGTTTACTGTTCAAAGCCTCTTCTTAAAGCTCATATCATTTCTCTTTACATTTAAAACTGCAACTTGATACTGACTCTGATTTCTTTGTGTGTTGCAGGATACACCCGATTACGTCGCCTATGTGGCCAAAGACCCTGTCAATCAAAGAGGTATTTTTATTTTATTTTTACATATATATATATATATATATATATATAGGTTTGGTCTTCAGTTGGCTCACGTTGAGCTATGGTGCTTGTTTGGGAAAAATGGGTTTGATCCCAGCTCGCGTCATGTCCCCAATTCCATTTCCCATTGATTTTCCTTCACTTTTGTTTGTGTCACTGATTATTTTGGCTAGATTTCACACATGTGCATAATGTTACCTTGTTCTCATCCCTCTAGCGTGTCACATCCTGGAGTGCTGTGAAGGTCTTGCCCAGAATGTGATCAGTACCATCGGCCAGGCCTTCGAACTACAGTTCAAACAGTACCTACACAGCCCACCCAAAGCCATTCCCACCATGGATAGGTGAGATTCACACAATTTCCCTTGAACCATAGGCGTTGTTTGGGCTTTTGGATGCATCAAAACATGAAAATGACAGTAGTTCCTCTATCGTTTTATCTGCAGTCAATGTTAAACTTCAGCTCTGAACAGTTTTCACAAGGTTGAAACAGGATACACACGGCTTGTGTTTCATTCAGCCATCCTGTTTTGATCGCAGACCGTTATTTAAAGCAAAATTTATTTAAGGGGCTCTCAGAAACCACAAGCCTGCTCAGTGTCACATCAGTTATGGGTCAATTTGATTAATTCTAAATCATTGTTGTTAAATGCTCTTTCTTGTCTTTAATATAAGACTACTTCCCTATATAGACGGGATCCTACTGAAACTGAAATGGAACTGATGTCACCCATGTTAATCGCACTACATAGTAACAGCTCTGTTTGCTGTTAGCATGTTGCTAAGCTAACACATGAAACGATTACATTAGTACATTAGTCACTTCCGAATTCATGTGATCAACTTTCACCCTTGCGCAAAATTCCCAATTGCAAGTGTTACTATTAAAAGGACTGGATTTTGCTTGTAAAAAACTCTCAGAACAACAGGAAATGTGACCATACCTTAATAAGCATAAAAACATAAAGCACAGACAAATATTAATTAAAATAGTCATTTGTAAGTAGATACTACTAAATAAGCATGTTTTTATTGGCACATTTCAGTACTAAATGGAAATATATTTATGATTTATATATTTAGATTGAATTAAATATATAATTACCTTTTCCCTGATTGCTAATATGTTAATGCACAAACATGCTAAATAGCTTTATTTAATGTTCAGGACTATACGAACAGAAGAGTCGGCATGGGGGGATGACGAGGAATCGTCTGAGCACGATTACTACAACAGCATCCCAGGGAAGGAGCCTCCCGTTGGGGGAGTGGTGGACTCTAGGCTCAGGCCTCCTGCGGGCCTACTGGGTCACGTCCACACACAACCACAGAGCAAAACCGCTCAGGTAAAACAATAGACTTTATTATAAATGGATGTGGAGTTTTATTGCTGCTTTGATTTGTGTTATGAACAGCATGAAGTGGTTTAAAGAGAGAATGAACTAAAATTGCCCTTTCACTTCGCAATTAGCATAAAGCTAACGAATGAAAGCTGAAAGCCTATATGCCATCTGCAAGAACTGAGCATTATTCTTCAATTATCGATGATTATTTTTAAAACTGCTTGACCTTTCGAAACCTTTGACCTCTTTAACCTGCCCTGTCAAACCAACCATCATAATTTGCTATAAGTACCTTCTGCACTAAAAAAAAAATCGATTTTTTAGTTTCTTATTTTTTATACTTTGAGAAGTAACATAGTGTATAAGACATTTTATTAGAGGACACATATACATTATACAATGTATTATAATTTCTAATAATAGAAATGATAATTCTAGAATATAAAAATTATTCTTTCAGATGGGGTCACCAGCCAAAAGAGATGCTTGCAGCCTCCCTGCCGCCCACTTGTGTTATGAAATGCACTGGGACACGGAGAACAGCAGCTCAAGTGAGACGCCTGGTGGTTAATTATCAGTATTGTTACTTTTGTGACGTTTTGTTGATTTTTGTTGCTTTTTAACATATTAAAGGTATGTATTTTAAAAAAATGTCCTTCTAACGGCGATGTTATTTAGTAACCAGTTTATTTTCTGTAGGTTTGACTTCCGATGGTTACCTGCGAGCAGATGGTCATCCTCCCGGCAGCCGCGATTATGAGGAACACCTGTACGTAAACACCCAGAATCTGGACAACATGGAGGCTTCAATGGACGCCCAAAAAGGACGCAGACCCGAGAGCCCGAAGAAAGACATTTTTGATATGAGTGAGTCCACTGCAAATGACTGAAATTGATTAATATCAAGAAGAAGAATGCATACTACTTCATCCTACAAATTGTCCTTTTCTTGACCTCACAGGGCCGTTTGAGGACGCCCTGCGTCTACATGAAGCCAGTGGAGTTTGCGTACTGGAGGACAAGTGGCCGAGTCCCCCACGGCGCCGGGCCCCTGTCGCACCCACAGAGGACCAGCTCCGGCGGGAGATGTGGTACCACGGACGCATGAGCCGCAGGGACGCAGAGAATCTGCTGGGCCGAGACGGGGATTTCCTGGTGCGGGACAGTGCCACTAACCCAGGCCAATATGTCCTGACTGGGATGCAGTGTGGGCTTCCCAAACATCTGCTGCTGGTGGATCCAGAAGGAGTGGTGAGTGACGCTTCAAGCTCAGTCAAACCAATTATGAAAACACTTAAAGGGTTAGTTAACCCAAAAATGAAAATTAGCCCATGATTTACTCACCCTCAAGTCATCCTAGGTGTACATGACTTTCTTCTGTCAGACGAACACAATCGGAGTTATATTAAAAAATGTCCTGGCTCTTCCGAGCTTTATAATGGCAGTGAATGGCTGTTTCTGTTTTTAAGTCCATAAAAGTGCATCTATCCATCATAAAAGTGCACCACACGGCTCCGGGGGGTTAATAAAGGCCTTCTGAAGTGAAGCATTGCGTTTGTGTAAGAAAAATAGCCATATTTAAAACTTTATAAAGTAAAATAACTAGCTTCCGGCCAAACGCACATACAGATTCCACTTAAGTGTAAAGCACAACTTAAGCGAGTAATGCCATTCACTGCCATTATAAAGCTTGGAAGAGCCAGGACATTTTTTAACATAACTCCCGATTGTATTCGTCTGAAAGAAGAAAGTCATATACACCTAGGATGACTTGAGGGTGAGTAAATCATGGGCTAATTTTCATTTTTGGGTGAACTATCCCTTTAAACCACATCTTAAATGAACTTTGTTTTAATCGTCCGTTTCCATTAGGTTCGGACTAAAGACATGCTTTTTGAGAGCATCAGTCACCTGATCAACTACCACCTGACGAACAAGCTGCCAATCGTTGCGGCGGAGAGCGAGTTACACCTCCAACAGGTGGTCTGCAGAAAGCACTGACCTCCATTTGAAGCCCACGTACATGGTGAGAGGTTTGCGGCATGTTCCTACAGACGATCAAAGCTTTTTGGTTGCGTAATTCACAGATTTTGTATTGTTTTTTTTCAGGGTTAAAGGCCATCCCCTGTGCCACCAATCTAGAGGCCTCACACTTGCCTTAAACACAGACTGTGAGCTTCCACTGGGACTTGTGGGATATCCCTGTTCCTTAGGCACTGACCACAAACAGCTTTCAGCATGCCCTGTTAAATCGACCCCTTCTTCAACAGAGAAGACCCCAACTGAGAGTTTGGCGTTGGGAAATAAAGTGATTGTGAACATTGAGTTTCCCAGCAGACTGTTCTTGGCATCGCCTGACAGAAATGTGAACTTATAAGAAACACATGAGACAAACCGTCTTATTCCCTTCCTTTTCATCCGTACAAGCGTTTGTCGTCCTTTCTAAATGTATTCGGTAACTGTGACTCTAATGTTCTCTGATGGTCACCTCTGAAACTCTGGACATCAGTGTGTTGTTGTGCTTACCAACAGTTTGCTCTCAGGATGCAGTATTTGTTAAGGACGTTGTGTAAAGCTCAGTCGCTCTAATGCAGTCGTATCAAATGCACATGTTTAATTTATGTACTCAGGACCAAACGTTTGGGTCATGCTCATGTGATATGGCCTTTTTTAAACGATAGTGTTCCAGACATGAATTATACTTCACAATTACGCATATTCCATTTCTCTCGTGTTTAGTCACATCAACAAATGTCCACAATGCGCATGGTTTCATTTAAAGATGCATTCAGTAGTTTCTTTTGTGAAGAGTCATCTGGTGTACACTCACATGAGAAGACTTTACTCATAATAGTTTTCAAATATATATAGCATATATATTTTAATTATGGTGTGATGACGTGACTTGTGGTCACGTTTGCAAAATTTTAGGCGGGAAAAAGGCCTAGGCTACTGTTCTTCTCAATAGCGTGCCGCTTTAACGAGGGCGAAAGATTTCCCTACGCCGATTTCACAACAGGTTGACATTGGTCATAGCTTCGCGGCGTTGACTAACAGAAAAATACTTGGTTTGAAAGTGTCCGCGTGAGCTGTGCTTCATCTTCACACATCCCTCTCACAAAATTCCAGATTGCATAGTTAGTTTTCTACAGAGATGACGGCATTTCGCCCGCAGAATTTGGTCGTAGGCAGGTATGTGGCCGCACCCTAAAACGTGATGGGGGGGTTGTGATGATGTGATGAACAAAAATTAGACAATGAAACACTTTCTATCAGTGGAAACAATTTTTGTTTGGCAGTTAAGGGAATTCATTATTATGTAAACCACTCAAACTCACTCTGTAGAAGACGAGACGATCATGCTAACCACGTTGATAGATGGCAGTGCAGCATCTCACACCATTGTGGCTTTGGTATTTAAATTACACAAAGAACAGCGATGCTAACGCTAGCTAAAGAACTACTGAATGCACCTCATATAAATTCTTTTTTTGTTTATCTGGACACAAAAGTCATCCACAAGCTTTTTCCATACATTCCTATTCCTATACGTATTTTGTAATGTCAAAAAAAACATCGTATTTCAACCTAAAAGCTGCTTTCTGGAGAAATGTAGTCGACAACCTGCCTTTATAAATGTCCAAATATTCTAGTTATATAAAAAGTGTTTGGCTCACTACAGTGTATGTATTAAGAACAACATTCTCTTTCATATGTCTTCCCACATTATCTGAAAACATTCCAGTGCCTTAAAAGTATTTATTTATTATTTCAAAAACATCTTAGCACTTATTTATGGTTTATACTTACTTTCTGCATCCCGGCTCTTGCATAGAATATGTCAGATGCAGACTTCGGAATAGCATAACGTTACTAGCACACTGCTATTTCAGCCAAATACAAATGCAGCAGAAATAGAATTTAAGGTTGAGCTAGTTAGCATATTTCAGTTGGCACCTGCTGCTCTAGCCACACCATGTGGGTTAAAAAAAAACATTTTATCCATGACAGCAATTTAAAAGCAGCTGTAAGCAACATACATAGGCCTAAATCACAAACATTTCAAACACACGGGATTCCTGTGCCAGCCGGGCAACTGACATTGAGATGAATGGGAATGCTAACGGCTAGCTTCCTCCTTGCCAACAGCAAAAACCTCTTACTTTACTTTCTCAGGATATTGTTTCTCTATGCTGTGTTCCTCTAAAAGCATTCTCAATAAAACTGAACAGGAAGGGAAAATCATAAGAAAATGTTTGGTTTATTTTTAAAGGAACAGTACTCCCAAAAATGAATGTCATCCTTTAGTCTAAATATGTGTCTCGTGCTTTCAAGGCTGCATTTATTTGATCAAATATACAGTAAAAATAATAGTAATAGAGTGAAATTTTGTATATATTTTAAAATATTTATTCCTGTGATCTTTACAATAGTCTTCAGTGTCGCATGATCCTTCAGAAATGACGCTCAAGAAACATTTCTTATTATCAGTGTTAAAAGTTGTGCTACGTAATATTTTAGAAACTGTGATACATTCTCTTCAGGATATTTCGATGAATAGAAAGTTAAAGAACAGCATTTATTTGAAATAGAAATCTTTAGTAACATTATAAATGTCCTAACTTTCACTTTTGATTATTTTAATGCATCCTTGCTAAATAAAAGTATTAATTTCTTTCAATTTTTTTTTTTTTTTTTTTTTTTTTTTTGAAGTTACGGAAAAGAGCAGCTTGGACATTCTGCAAAGCATCTCAGTTTGTTTTAAACAGAAGAAAAATGATACTGGTTTGAATGAAGAGATAATGATCAAATTATACATTTTTACTTGAAATAATCTTCTGATTGAAAAGGAAAAGAAACATCATAATGTTCTTTTTATCACAAAGTAACATTTGACACAGTATTGTGAGAGGCCTGCAATGAAAGTGTCAACCGCAGAGTTGCAAAGAAAGACGAGCAGCGTTTCTCAGTGTTTATTGAAACGTGGTACAAAATTATCAGTGTTCTCCCTCATAAATCATCAGGTACAGGAAATAGAATCATCTCTGTCATGTTCCAAAACTACATCATCTCATTCATAGTTTCAATGCCTCTCTGTGATGATACGCTTCGGCTCAAGGGTATGTATAGCTATTAGTTAAAAAGCAACTAATTTTGACCTTTATGTGTCATACGGAGGATTTGGAGCAAAAGCGCTTGAACTTCTTCATCCATCCGACCCTGTTAAGGTCAAAAACAGTTGCACAGATAAGCGTAATATAAGACATCAGATGTAGAAGTAAGGTTGGGTTTATGAGTCTCACCTGTACCGCAGCTAATAGATGAGAACGATATATTGAAATGACAGCCTTGTGTTTGCGCTCCCAGTCCTGAGCACAAGAAGAAAGAAAAGACTTGGTTGTATTCACTTCTACAAAGTCTGGATTTAGTTTTTCATGCTTTAATGTTCATTATTTTGCACATATTTTTCATTGTTGCAGCACCTCTTTCCCCACTCTGTCAGTAACGCTCTTTTTAGTTACGGTCTCTATGAAGCCCCACTTTCCAGAAAGCGCAGTGTGCTCTGATTGGTCGGCTGGACCAGTGTGCTGTGATTGGTCAATCACTTCGAGCTTGTTTTGGAAATGTCACACCCCTTTCAATAACCGTGAGTTTTAACATACTTAAGTCAACTCAACCAGGCCTCATCACTTTTTTTTGTGCGTGTATGCTTTGGGCGGGAATTATACAAATGAGGAATATTGTTATGTGTTCGTTCCCGAAAGAAAACTCAAAACTGATAAAGGGAGGATGACGTTATGCTTACAGTACCTGGAGTTGCTGTGTAAGTGTGGTCACACGGTTCTGCAGTGCCAGCTGTTGTCCAGGTGTCCCCGAGGATGGTGGAGATTGGGAACGTCCCAGCGGGGGACTCAAAGCCCCCAGAGCCTCTTTCAGACGAAACACCTCCTTAGACAACTCTGTGATCTAAGAGAGAGGAAAAAGAAAGAATCAAATCTCCATATCATGGGTTTTTGCATGCATTGTGCACCTTAGAAAAAGATGTCACTGAATGTTAGATAAAGGTACAAAAATATAAATGTTTTACATTAAGTTTTCTGTGATGGGCGGGTTTAGGTTAGGGGATAGAATACACAGTTTGTATAGTATAAAAATCATTATGTCAAAATAGCAAAAACAGACAATGGCAGTATTGTGTCTAAAATGTAAGTTACTCAATATTAACTATTTTTGTGCCGTTGGTCTGGTCTTTTGGTGCAATTTGCGTACCTGATTGGTGGAGTTTTTTTTTTATTTTTTTTTTGCTGAATCATGGGAAATATATCACCAGGAATTCTACTGTTGAACAGGATTATTAAAAAAAGTATAAGTTGAAATAATGTGGGCTGATGGCTTCAATGAAAGCATAAACCATCGATTAATCTTGTAGCTCACAGTAGGTCTGTCTTTAATGGAATATAAATTATCGTTAAAACTCAATGGAGTTTTATTGAGACTTATGGAGACTCTTATGGAGACTCTTCCTCCCTCACACCTTGCGGTCTTTCTCTTTGACGAGCCCCTGCGAGTGCTGGATGTCCTGGTGCAGCTGTTGGATGTGGGTGGACTCAGCCTGAAGATCCGCCAGCTGCTTTTTAACCGTCTCCAGCTGAGATTCAGCCACCTGACGCTCGCTCTTATTAAATAAAGCATCCCGCTGCACCTGGAACACCTGCGGAGGGACACTTTTTTAAGATATGTGCAAATAGGTGGAGTGGAAACGGTCATAAACAACATCAAGGACAACAAACACACACACATACGCACCTCAATGCAGGTCTTCTCATGCTTGCGTGCTAGATCAGCTAACTGAGCTGTCAGTGTGTTGATCTCAGCCTGTAGGGAGAGTCTCTGGGCCTCGTGGTCTTCTTTGGACACCAGTCCCTGTTCTGAAGCTTTCTGTGATCGCAGCTCTTTCAATTCGGTCTCTCTCTCACTCAGAGAATCCTGCGCCGCTGTCGCACTCTGCCGACTCTCCTCTAGAGAGCGCTCTAGCTCTGCCTGAAGTGAGGAAGAATCAAGCTTAGTGTACCATAGTATACTCTTAAAAAGAAATGTTCCAAAAGGGGAACATGCCATAGAAGAAATCTTGGGTTCCCCTTTTAGAGAACAGTTCTTAAAAGAACCATTTTCTGTGAAGAACATTTTAATAATCTAAAGAACCTTTTTCCACAGTAAAGAACCTTTTGTGCAATGAATAGTTCTTCATGGAACCACATTGCCAATAAAGAACCTCTGTTTTTAAGATTTAAAGGTATAGCGGCGGATTTTCTTTTTCCGGGTGGATCATCAAGACTATTGGTCCTCCTAAGTGTCAATCATTCTGGTGATATGTTTACGTAAGGCCGTCGTACGTGCCCGTGCACACGATTCACACGATGGCGTGCGCTCAAAACACAGGTTGGGCTTCCCACTGATGCCTCAGTCGCGAAGTTTCTACTTGACAGGTAAAGTTTGGCATGCTATTTGGAGAAATCCATTTAAAATCACTGCTAGTAAAAGTTAATGTAAGCTATGATTAGCTCGTGCACACGTTTAATAGGCGTTCCCTCTCGGGAGCAGGTAGAGTGTTGCGCATGTGCATTTTTTCAAAAAGTGGAGAGGGCGGTTCTTTTCTAAAATTCGGGAAAATCCTCCGCTATACCTTTAAGAAAGCTAGTTTATTACTTACTGAATACTAAAACAGTATTTATTTCATAAATGTTATGTTTTTCTGCCACATGTCCTCATTATGTTGCAAGCGAGTGCCATTAAAAGCTCACTGAAGTGCAGCTTTGTATGATGTGTTGAAAGTAATTTCCACTGAAACAGGAAGCTAAGGCGGGACATGTTGAATGGCTCCTCCCCCTTTTCAAATAGCCAATAGCGTTTAGTTTACCTCACAGATTGCAAGTCACTTGACAGCACCATGATTCAGTAGTAGAGGTGTGAATACATTTTTGCCATTTCATTCTTAACCAATGTACAGTTGGAAAACGTAATAAAACTCGAGAGTTTGAGCAACTGAAAACACATTTCCAACCCATATTGTTCTGTGACGTGTCACCGTTCGATTTGGCCAGGTGGTATTTATAGCGTAGGGGTTGTGAGTCGCGGGACGTTTTAGATTCTAGAGAGCATTTGATTGGACAGAAGATGTGATGAGAAGCTGAAGTACGCGGTGATGTCATAAAATCCGTGATCCATTTTAGCGGAAGTGAGAGACTGTAGATTTGAATGCTTATATCTCCTAAATGAGAATGTTGTCATTGTTTTGGAACACACCAGCTTATTCATAACCTTAAGACTAACATATTCATACTGAAAGCTAAAAAACTTAAATTTTGATTTCAAGGGGCCTTTAAAATATATTCTTTATCATTAAAACAGCTATTTTGCATTCCAGTCAAAGTTTTAAAAAATCATGGCAGTATTTACCACACTGGATTACCACACTGGAAGTATTCACTAAGGAAGTAGGTATATTTGGAGTCAGGGATAGCCATTTTCATTTTAGTAGCTTTGAGAAATCTACTTTACATTAGCGAATCAATTCTTTTGTGAATCATTTGAAGTGCATAATTAAAAAGCGCCGATTTCCAAAGAACAATTTATTTGCAAATGGAATATAGCATCTTATGTAACTCACCTTGACTTTATCATGTTCTTCCTTACTAACTGAGTCTTTTTGCAGCGCCTGCAGCTCGGCTTGCAGCCTGGCGAGCTCAGTTTGAGCATGCTCACGCAGCGCCCTCTCTGCTTGCAGCTCTTTCTCAGTTTGAGCTAACTGCTGGGCTACTGCGGACAGCGCCTCCTGGTGTTTCACAAGTGGTATTGCATCTCTCAGTTGTAGTACATCATGAGCCCGGCTCTCTCTCTCGGCACACAGGCTGTCCAGAGCTTGTGCTGCCTCTTGCCTCGCAACTTCCAGCTCCTCCTGTATCGCCTCCAAGGTCCGTCCCCCCGACGAGAGATGCAGGGAGTGCTCTGATTGGTCGAAAATTAGTTATATTTAAAGGCTGGAATCAAATGGTTATTTCCAAGAGTCTCGGAGGGACAACAGGTGCACTCACCAGATGCAATGGAAACCTCTGAGCTCTCAGACGGGTCCTCGTCGTCCTCATTTTCGTCTACGTGGGAAGGGGGGCGGAGCCTTTCCAGCTCCAGCAAGGCCTGGTTGAGTCGTGTAGCCACGTCGGCTCGTTCTTGAGCTATCTGGTTAAGCTGAAGACCCAAAGTGACCTGAACCTCCTCAAACCGAACTCGAGGGACGCTATCCTTCAACTCCCTCTCCAGTTCTTCCACCTTTTTCTGCAACCCGTTCACCGGCGCTCCCTCGCCCTCCTTACGCCCAGCTGTTTTGCTTTGCTCCAGGGCTTTTTCCAACTCTTCCACCTGCTTTTTGAGGCTCACAACCGTCTCGTTCTCCTCTTCTCCCTCTTTCCCTTTCCTTCTATCCTGCAGATCTGCCTCAAGTTCCTTTACCCTCTCTTTCAGCTGTTGGATGGTGTCATTGTCACCTTCACTAAGCCTCTCCCCATCTTTCTTTTTTCTGGATAGCTCCGCCTCCAGCTCCTGCACCCTCGCTTTCAGCTGCTGGGTCTCCAAATTTGCCCCTTTCTCTGGGGCCTCAGAGCCCCGTTCAGGCTTCGCTCCTGCGTCCTCCACGGAGTAGACCCCTAGAAGCATCTGTTCTTTGAGTTCCTCTAACTCTGCCTGGGCTTGGGCCAGCTGTTCCTTCATTGCGTTTTGATGTTTCTCCTCTTTCTCTTCAGATCTGAGAAGAAAAGCAAACATTTCAATTACTTGACAGGATTCATAAGTGCATGAGTGGTGGATATTAGTTTAATGCAAGTTCCAATATCTACCAACAACATCCTTGTCAATGGTCAATGTTCTCTTTACAAATGTATATATTTTTTGTTAATTTTGAGTAAATATTGTATAAAATAAGCGGTCACTTAAATTCAGCAATTTTGTTTTTAAATTTGTTTTGTTTGTCATAGGGAACTATAACTAGAATAATAACAAAGTGCAGTAAACTGTAAAACTAATTGCACTACAAACCAGTGTGTTTATGATATATTTGTTTATGATTTTGATAATGCATTTAAAATCATATAATAACAAATACCAGTTTGCAGTATCAAGCAGCAGTTCTTGGACAGGCAAAATAACTGGAAGCGAATGACAACGAAAGCCTTGCAAATTCAAGTTACAAAAATAAGGTGGATAACATCCAGTAAAGAAACAAGAACATATTAATGGCATTGCAAATGAGAATTCCTCTAAAAAATTACATCTCCCGAGTGAAAATGAACACATTGAATAGATGTCTTGGCGACACGTACAGTTTGTGCTATTAGTGAATCAATCACCTGAATCGGAAATAATCTGAATCATATCAAGAAAAAGATTGACATTAGCCTGATTTCATTTTGACTACATTACCCAGGATCCTCTGCAATGCTTGAGGCTTCAGTTGAAGCCTGGGTTCTGGAGTATTTCTCCTGTAGCTCCTCAAACTCTTTCCTCAGAGATTCATATTGAGCCGTCGAAACAAAATCTGGACCCGAGCTCTGCATATCCGTGTCATCCTTCTCAAACATCTCCAGCATCTGCAATGCAAATGTTTTATAGATTTCTCTTTAAAGACAGCACATGTAGTTGCCATATGTTTGCCTCAGCCATTACCCTCATAGTGTTCTTTGATCTGTTTGTTTAACCCTGAACTTCAGTGAAATACAGTACAACCCAGTTTTTGAGAACTCTTGCAACATTGATTTATGTCAAACATGCAGTTATAAGTATTCAATTTGCTACAAACAATTTCGACTTAGCTCATTTGCATGAGAAAACATGAGTGTGCTGCACGTTCCCCAAACATTTCCCACAGGGGCTTTGTAAGTGGAATGCCGTATTAGCGCTTAGCATTACACGCCATGCTATTTTTAACAGAATATGCTACAGTACCACACTGATCTGATTAGTGCTATTATAATGTCAGCTGTCTTTAAGCTTTATAAATAAACTCTCTGTATCTTTAGACCATGAAACATGTGATTAAAATGGGGAGGCATGTGTCAACATGTAACACCATCTCTATTTGGTTTGATCTGAATAACAAGAAATCTGTCTAAAGTAAAACAATTAATTTTATTCTTATGAAAATATGCAATTCACCACATTATATGCTGTAAACAATATGTTAAAATACACTGATTCAAAGTGAATACATGAGCTATATATCCAGCATCAGATTAACTGTGATGCTTTAAGAAACAGGTCAGATGCAGTATGTGGTTAGCGCATATATGTCTGTTTTTATCTTGCACATCTGAACAACCTGCTAAAAACATCTAAACACAAACAATGAGGTCAGTGTTCTGTGTGTGTGTGTGTGTGTGCATGCCTGTGATTTTAATGCTTTGTCTGCATGTGAGTGTTTAAAGGAAAGAGGCTCCACCTGCACTTTGAGAACCAGGTCGACATTCTGGGAGGTCAGTTCCTCCACTTTTCTGCGAAGCTGCTCCACCATGGCAGGGTTCCCCTGAGAGGCGCCCTCGTCCCGGTCCGCCGGCGAATCAGCATCTAGTCCTCGTGATTGCCTAGACAGCAACTTCTCTGCTCCTGATGACATACATATAAAAAATTTCAAATAATGTCCACTTATCAGAGTCTTTCCAACCAAACATGTTCATTGATCTTGATGTGTCAGGAAGTGTTCTTGGCTCACCAGGGAAGTCCAGCATGTCATCTGAGTCCTCGGCGTCTTCCGAGTCACAGGTCACGCCGCTCACCCGAGCCGTTCTCAACTCCTCCAGCTCGGCCAGCAGCCGGTCACGCTCTGCCTCAGCCTCGCTCAGACGCTCTCTCAGAGAGTTTAGCTGAAAAACAATTGTAATTCAACAAAATCATTCAAATCTAGGTTGCTAAAATGGCAATCATCATATGTTTTGATTTACTGGTGAGGACTCCTGCGGTTGACAATCAAAATTTTCTGAAGGTAAAGCATCCCCTTTAACTGAAATGTGACTTTTCAAGAGTTTCAATTCTCATTTTGTTCCCTGTCAGTGCTAATAAGTGTATTATAGTTAAAGAAGTGCAGTACCTCCTCCAGGGCAGTGGTGGCGCTACTCTGCTGCTGCTCCAGAACTTTAATTTTCTGCAGTAGGCGACCTCTCTCCAGTCTAAGCTTACGGATCTCTTCAAAGACCTCCTCATCCTCCGTCTGACACACAAATGGAAAACTGCATATGTGATTATTACAAATTACGAAATGTGTAAATTATTATAGTCAGCTACCTTTTCTTACCTGGGCTTGGCTTGCTTGTCTATTTTTTAATAATAACAAAAAAGTTACATTTAAAAAAATTAAAAAAAAAAGGCCATTTACCATAGTGGAGCGGCTAAGTGATATAATCGTTCAGTTTATGATACAAGCGTGAAAATTGGCATGAGCAGTCTCCATGGGTCACTTGACAAGAAAATTGTCCGAGCCACTTGAAATTTCAAGATTTTTCATTTTTCAAGATGGCCGACACCTTAGTGGAGCAGTTAAAAGGGGGGTGAAATGCTATTTCATGCATACTGAGTTTTTTACACTGGTAAAGAGTTGGATTCCCATGCTAAACATGGACAAAGTTTCAAAAACTAAGTTGTACGTTTGAAGGAGTATTTTTGTTCCAAAAATACTCCTTCCGGTTTGTCACAAGTTTCGGAAAGTTCTTTTCGAGTATGGCTCTGTCTTACGTAAGATAGGGCGGAATTTCCTTATATGGGTCCTAAGGGCACTTCTCTGGTAAGATCGCGGCCGCGCGCGCACTCGTAGACTAGAGCAAGAGAGTGAAAGCAGTTCGCCATCAAAGCGCCCTGCCCGGCTTTTGGGAAGTCAATGTCACCAAAGAAGTGTGTTTTTGGTTGCCAGGGCAAGACAACCCTGCACAGATTCCCAAAGAACCCAGCGTTAAGGAACCCGTGGATGGAGTTTGTTTTCCTGAGCATAAACGGAGTTGTGTAAGACTGTTGTTCCCTGCATTTCGACGATGATTGTTTTATAAACAAAGCCCAGATCCACGGATTTGCAGATCGTCTAATGCTTAAGGATCGAGCAGTCACAATGATAAAGGTTCGCGGTCGTGCGTTGGAACTGGACGGTGAGTAAAACTGTTTGTTGAACAAATGTATCTGTGTGTTGTCACTAGCTCGGCGTGTTAGCACAGCTAAGCTTCCCACACGGCCCGCCCCCAGCCGCTCGGTTTTTTCCGGAAAGACTCGGTACAGCCTATCTTTCTGTTAAAAATTTAATAAAACAAAAGACTTTTTGGAGATATGAAGGATGCAATACTACTCTATAGGTACTCAAGATTAACAGGAGATTGAGTGAAAATGAGCATTTCACCCCCCCTTTAAATGATATACAGTAGTGGTTTATTTGGTGATACAAGCATGAAAATTGGCATGAGCAGTCTCTGATGGTCACTAGACAATAAGCCACCCACAGCTACTTGAAATTTCAAGATGGCAGCCATTTTTCAAGATGGCCGACACCTTAGTGGAGCAGTTAAGTGATATAGTGGTTTATTTGGTGATACAAACATGAAAATTGGCATGAGCAGTCTCTGATGGTCAAATTTCAAGTAGCTGTGGGTGGCTTATTGTCAAGTGACCCACAGAGACTGCTCATGCCAATTTTCATGCTTGTCATAAACAGAACGATTCTGCCAAACATAAGCACTTAGCCGCTCCACTACCACCACACATCAAATGAATAAGCTTCAGGATGAAGGAAATGTAAATTCACGCCTGTACAGTAGAGGGTGTAGCTCAAACAAACCTTTTAGCTGTGCTGCCATTCTGGATTGCTATGGAAGCTTGTTTCCGCCACAGAATAAAACATTTTAAAAGATAATTCCGACTTTTTATCTCACAATTATGAGTTTACATAAAATTAAGTCAGAATTGCGAGATATAAAGTCAGAAATGCGTGATATAATCTCGCAATTGCGTGTTATAAAGTCAGAATTGCGAGAAATAAACTTGCAATTGCGTGTTATAACGTCAGAATTGCGAGATATAAATTGCAATTGCGTGTTATGAAGTCAGAATAAGTCTCAGTCTTGCGAGATGTGAACTCGAGGTGTAAAACCGAAGGTCAGCAGCAAAGGCATTGGATAATAATAAAGTGAGATTAAATACATAAAGTATATTTGTGTAATTTAACATATTTAATTATTACAGGTTTGTGTAATATTCAGAGTTTGCATTTCACTGTTTTTATTCATTTTGAGGAATACTGAATCTGTTTTTGTGTGCAAGTGAGATGAGTAAATATCTGACAGGAGAGCTGTCAGTCAATAAATGGGAGAACAAATTAACTTATTATTTGAAAAGTAACTTTTTTGTTGTTAAAGTAACCTGATTACATAACTCACGTATCTTGTAATGCGTTACCCCCAACACTGATTATAATGTACTATAACTGCTGACTATGGGTTATGTTGGAACAATCAGGGCTACAATTCATTAAAAGCTTTTAAAAGTTTTGACATTCGTTGCCACTCACAAGGTTCTCAGATGAGGGACGTTGGGTCCTGGGGGCGGGAGAAGGTGGAGAAGGGCTCTGGGATTCAGGTGATTGTGTGGGGTCAGGGGGAGGTGGCATACTTGAGGCGTCTGAGGAAGGGGGCGGGCCCTGCAAAATTATTATGCATAAGCCATGCATATGTAAGTGAAAACAATGGGTGCCATTCAATAACCATGTTTATGAAACTAGGGTCCTATGATTTCAGTAATGCAGAAAATGCAGACTGAATCACAGAATACAGTCATAAAAATGGAATTTACAGTATATATTTAAATTTAACCATTAAAACCAGAGAAATAAAAATTCAAAAAACAGAATTTGTGAAAAAATTAAACAGATTTCATTGAACCCTGCGTATGCACAAATTTGTGCGTGAAATCTATGTACGAATGTTTTCACACAAAAAAATCATGATCATCAATTACTTTCAAATTGTCGGGAAAGCCCTTATATGGAGATGGTCTAGGCATATTTTATGCAAATCACTAACCTTGGGCATGCGCTTATTTAGAATATTCCAAATTCATTAACATTAGAATGAGGTTAAGTACTAATTCATCTGCGTACAAACGGGTTATGAATAAGCCAGACATTTTGCTTGCGAGAAGTTCTCCTGTGCGCATAAATATGAATTATCCATGAAATTATTAACTAATGAAACCCACTGTCATGCATTTAAAGGAATAGTTCACGCAAAATGAAAAGTCCACGCTGTTATGGTGTTTATTTGTCCTTTTCAAGCTTTACAGTCCCTTCATTGTTGGAATAGAGCAGTGTCAACATTTATTAAAACATCAAATTTTATATTCCACAGAAGAAGAAAAGACAGGGTGAGTAAATGATGACAGACTTTTTGGGTGAACTATCCCTTTAAGACAAATGAAAAAAAAAAGCTTTCCTTTTTTTAGCAATGTTTCACGGGATTCATGAATCCCATGTTGTACCTGAGCGGGAGATTTAGGAGGAGGAGGGGCTTTCCTCTTGCGGGGTGTGGTTCCGCTAGATGGGGGATTGGGAGTAGGAGGAGCCTGCTGGTGTGGGCGGGGTTTCAGGATGCACAGGTTAGAAAGCAAAGCAAGTAGCAGCAGTGTTAGTCAGATTTGTAACATGCGCTTCTGTTTTCACAACGTCAATTAGTTCTTAAAGGTGAAATGCATTCTTTTGTGATGTTAAAGTGAAAATTGGTTTACATAATTTTTCCTATCCCAACATGCTGAGACAACTATATGAGGTGTGGTCACATTAGCTAAATTTTGCCAGCAAAAAAAGTCCATTGTCAATAGTGTAGTGATGTATAAAGCACAGCTCACACAGAAGTCATTCATGAATTCACTTGACCAACTTAAAATCATTGCAAAATATGTGTGGAAAAGTCATTTGCCCTCAAACAGAATTCAAGATTAGATGGATTCCTATTAAAATGACTGGATTTCGGCCTCAATAATTCGCAGAACAATGATAAATGTGAATGCATCTTAAGCCATTAGTTTAGAATGGCAATTCAGTCTGTTGCCACAAGGGGTGCAAAAGTTACACACTTCACCTTTAAATCAAGCAGTTTAGATACTACAGTTACCCAACTCTAAGTTGAATTACAACAATATTTGTGAAACATTTGTATTTTACAGCAGCATAATGCATCCCTGACTGTCCTTGAAAGTTTTCTGTGGTTTAGTTATTTGTATGCATGTGATAAAGTGTAGGAAGTTTTTTTTTTAAAATGCCATTAGTAAGTATTACCTCCTCATTCGAACCCTCAGCAGCTGGGAATGCACAGGAAAGAAATAAGAAACAGACAGCAGTGCGGTGAGACTTGCACACACCACTCCAAAAACACATTGTAAACCACGTTCAAACACATAACTATATATAATCTTCCCGTTCCACCACATGTTCACTGTTGCAGTAAAAAAGAGGCAACATGAAAGCAGACAGGCAGCGCATTTATCACTCTGTCAGGTGGTACGACCACAGGGGCCCTTTATTAACACTGGGATCCATTTCCATCTCAGTCCGACATATGTTTCCAATCAGCCTTTGTAACTCGAGTTAACTTCTCTATGTTTTCATCCATTGACCCAACGTAACATCTGCTTTTTAGTCTCTCCTCTCAGATTACAAGCGTATCCAAGTGGAGATGAGGCCAAACATCAGATGCGAGGGGATGGAGAACCACCAGGCTCCAGATGGCCCCTCTCTCTGAGGAATTAAAGGTGAGGGCTAGATGTGTGTGTGGTTACCTGCGGTCACGCCTTCGTTCTGCAGAAGCTGGGTTATATTGTGGTTGCCGGCAGTGATGCTGTAGTGGGCGGAGTTATGTCCCAGGGCGTCGGTTAGGTGTGGGTTAGCTCCGCCCTTAATTAACATCTCTACAGTCTCCATGCTGTCACTCTCGCAGGCCAACATCAACGCTGATCTGCCTCGAAACACATGATACCACACAGGACAATAGAGTGCATTAGTCCACGGGTTCCGGAAGTATATTTTCCATTCATTTCTCCCATAGGGATTTCAAAAAAGTCTTCATTAATGGGAGGGTTCAGCCAGAAATGCAAATTCTGTCATCATTTACTCTCCATCATGTTGTTCAAAACCTGTATGAATTTCTTAGTTCTGCTGAACACAAAAGAATATATTTTGAAGAATGTTGGTAACCAGACAGTTGCACTTCCATTGATGTCAATGGGGCCCAATAACAGTTTGGTTACCCATTTCATTTCTGGGTGAACTATCCCTTTAAAGTGTTTTAAGCCATGAACCAAGCCAACCAGCTACAAGGTGAATCATAACATTACAAACATTGATTTGAAAATTTTAAGAATTGGACAAAAATATAAAGGTACAAGGAAAGAACTACAATACCATGAAGCATTGCGAACAGCATAATCAAAATAAAAACTGATGGAGAAATATAAAACTACCCAAAAGGACTAAAAACAACAACAAAAACAAAAAACATTTTTATTTGATTTATTTTTAGCCATTTTTGCCTGTGGGAGAAATTAATAATACAATAATTACATTAAAAATACAAGTCTGGTGGCTTTTCACTGTAGTAAAAGTTATCAGGAGATGTGTGACGGTTCGATACGCTGATGTCAATTATGTTATAATTTTTACATTGTGATTTAAACCAGCGTTACTTTAGTAATATTTATATTCTATTTCAGCATATTTCAATAAAAAAAACTAAACAATTTATTGTAGGTTTAGTTTTAGTTAACAATAACTATACTGATTGAAACCATGCAGTATTTTGTCCTTTTTTAAAATAAAACAAAATAAAATAAAATTTTAAAGATCCTTCAAATTTTATACCAGCTGTTTAAAGCATATCCAACCTGCCCTGGTTATCCTGTATATTAGGATTGGCTCCTCGTTCCAAAAGAAAGGCACACAGCTCGACTCTGCTCATCTGGGCCCCCAGGATCAGTGGAGTTGACCCATCCTAAGAGAAAACAGGAAGTTCAACCCTTTACTGTACTCAACATTTGGTGGATACGTCAATGCATACACTAATAAAAAGTATATTGAATGTCACTTCAGATAAAAAGTAAATGACCTTTTCACATAGTGTTTTGTTCAAATGGACTTACTCCATCTTGAGCGTCAAGGTTGGCTTTAAAGTCCCACAGAATCTCAGTGCAGGACAAGCAGCCACTTACAGCTGCACAGAAACAAATACGTAATAAACCATAAACAGCTTCCTATTACGCACAAATACGACGTTTTGTATAATGTTCATATGTTTGAATATATTAGAAGCGTTTCTTTGTCACCAGCATGGTGAAGGGAAGTCCTCCCGAAACTGTCCGTGGAGTCGACAGGAATCCTCTCCTACAGGATGAACATTACAACTGCACATCAACATCAAATCAATAATAAAATATAAAAACAAATCTATTTTTTCTTGGACTATGGGATTGTGTTCAAGACTCCTACCTGAAGAAGTCTCTTTAGACAATCTGACTGTCCATTTTTAGCAGCAAGATGGAGAGCATTAAAACCTACAGAGAGAAACCAACAGATCTCATTGAAATCTATCAATACTTCCATTAGTAAAACTAGTCGAGTAAATCGTACCTGTGCCGTCTGTTACGTTGATGTCCAACCCATGAGAGAGGATGACCTCTAGACAATCCAACCGACCTCGAGATGCACAAAGATGGAACCTGTGAACAATGTCTTTGATTGTTGATGTGTTTTTTTTACAAGAATGTCACTAAAGCGAGGCCAACGTATGGTTTAACATCTGAGTTGAAATCAAAAGTTCACTCACGCTGATTTGCCCTCCGTGTCCAGTTTGGACGGGTAGAGACCTTTCTTCACCAGCAGCGTGGCTACTTTTTCTGGATCATTCTGTTCAACAGCCTGCAACAATCTATCATCGGTCTTACTCCAGTCCTGACTCTAGAAACACAGAGACACAAACTCACAAATATACACATCATTTATAATAACACATTTAACCATTTAAAGTTTACACCATCTCCAATTTACTGAAAAAATTACAAACAATTTTAATTATACATGACCCAAATCTACTGCATAATCTTTTACAAACATAAACTATATAAAAAGTATAAATTCGGAAACTATTGTCTAACTATTATCTAACTGATAAATTCACTTTAATAAATTTAAAATATTAAGACATTTTCAGAGAATATATCTTGAATTTTATTTTATTCCGCTGACAAACAAAAAATGATCTTGTTTTAAGTTTAAAAAAGTGCTGTCAAATCAATTAATCACTATTATTATGTTTATATAATATATGTGAATATATACTGTATATTATATATATATATATATATATATATATATATATGCATACATAAATGGGTATACACACATATACGTGTACAGAATATATATGAATATAATAATATATATACGCACATCAATTATATAAACAAAAATGTTTCTGTTAGATGCGATTAATCGGTTTGGCAGCACTAGTATAAACAACTAAATTGTGTTAGATTTGTAATTGAAACAGAAAAAAAACTCTTATCCAATAGCGTAAGAAAATACACTTTAATTCAATACATATTAATGGTCTCCAGTCATTTCAGCTGATTTATTTTACATGGAGCGAGACCCCTCACGGAGGCCGCCATTTTGAGATCACATGACCAGCAGAATAATGCTGCGTTCATGCCATGTCGTAATTACCGTAGTTTCGAGTTGACAAAGAGGTTTACATATGTAACGTTCTATATATCCGCATAACGTTCTATTCGGAGCTGTTCACATTCTCGGACTGGGAATTATGCTTTTCTATGGCAACGCGATCAATGGCGAAATTAATCTCCAGTGGTCAGGTGGTACAAGTAGGAGCTCAGAAAATTCGAAAAAGTTGAAATCTTGTAATTAAAGTAATTACAACATTGCGTGAATGCGGCTCAACTCTCTTTATAAATGAAGCAGGGCTGACTGTGAATTGCACATTTCAAAAATGCCATCGGCTGTGATTCCGCCTCACCACCAATAAGACCAAAACCATTTGCATCTTACAGCGCAACATGCGTCAACCAATTTTTTTAAAACATTTTTAATTACCATTTATATTAACTGAGCCTCGCACATGAAATGCGGAAAAAATAGATAATCTGGAACAATTAAGAATGTGGTTCCACTACTGCTAGTTACTTCATAGCCACGTTTTATTAATTTGTGCATTCGTTTTAGTTAATCACGACCACATTGTACAAATCGTTTTACACATTGTTTTAGATAAATCCCAACCATTGTTGTACTAATTTATTCTATTGTTTTAGTTGAATCGCGACCACATTGTACAAATTTGTTCACTCCTTTTAATTAACTCTCCAGGTCTGTTCAGTCATTTTTGACTGAAAAAAGTTTTTACTTCATCGAAATGGTAAGAAACTTATGAAGATTTTGGCACTTGCTATGTGAACACACACAAAAAAAATCACAGACATGATTCGAAATGGTTAAATGGTCCTGAAAAAAATAGTCACACTTGTGACTGGTTCTGGGTCAAAAATGACTGCATTGGAAATTAATGGGAGACAAATTGTCTACTAGACAAATCTAGTGGAAAGGTTTGGTACTGCACCCAAACAAAATCTTACTAAAAACTCATTTTTTTGAGATATCAACCTCAAATGTGGAGAACAACTTGTTTAGATTTATAGCTTTGATTTTCTCACAGTTTTAGAATAAAACATGTTTAGGAAAATATACAGGCTATTTCATATATAATTTAAAAATAGTATTTTTGTGCATTTTTCATAATAATAAACTTAAACTTCTATAACTTTTTCAGACCAAACTAATGTCTGTGCTCCAAAACATTCAAGATTTATGACAGTTTAAGTTGGATTTTCTTTTTTTTAGGTCTATGAGACATCTCAAAAAGTGATTCACAGGTAATAAATTGATCATAACTATTTGATAAATATAATTTAGTCCAATAAAATCTGCCAAAAAATACACATAATTAAATAAAAAACATTATCGAACTTTAATATAGTGCTTTCATTTCATTGAAATAAAAACAATCTATCATCGGAGGGAGGCATTGTAATCATGTTGTACCAATTTCATTCGACTCATTCTAGTTACATCGCGACCACATTGTGCAGATTTATGTCTTTTAATTTTTAGTTCAATTGTGACACCCTCATTTTCATTAAATCTGCCACATTTTAACTAAAAACAAGGGAATATATTCATAAATCATAGGGACACGATATCTTTTTTGCTTCTCAAGTACATGTATCTTGTTTTGAGGATGTTCAGATATGTTGACTAAAAAAACAAAAATGAAACGATTAAGAAATACTGTTGCAATGCAGTCTCCTGTTCCCGTGTGTATGGCTGTACGTACCGTAATGACACCGTAACACATGCAGAAGCGTTTCATTGGGCTAAAGACGACATGAGGATCCATAGAGCTCAGAGGACGTATGAAACCTCTGCTTCTTTCCTCTAGCCATCCACACTATGTGCTCTCAACAAACACCCTGAATACTTCCACAAAAAAGTTCAAATGAACTGAACCTGAACATTCTGCCAAATTCTGTCTCAAAAGAGCCAAGGTTAAGACTTTATATCTAATCTGTCGGTAACAACACGAAGGAATATGCAACTCTGATTATATATCGAGAGCAACTCTTGCTATGCCGTCCTGTTCTGCTGTCTGCGGAGATCTACGACACACACTGCAGTCACTGCCTGGCACGCACACACCTCTCTCTCCCGGTGTCCTTCTTTTTTACTCTCCATCCCAATTCTGTCTAACTTCTCTCTCCTTGTAATTTACTGTTCAGGCTAACCGTTCTCTGGTCCCAAAGCTACTGTATTAGCATCAGGGGGTGAGAGCTCAGCAAACACCAGAGAGAAATACGCAGTCAGCAATCAGACTGAACAGAGGTATAAAAATAAACAGTCTAGTGCACACTAGTGTATCACTTTCATGCTAACTCTGATTAAGTCATTTCCTGTGATGATATGATGCTGTAGAATAACAGTTTTTGTGTTTTTTAGTCAGTGTCCAAAATAGTTTCCAAAATAGCTTTAGCAAAAACTGGTATATTGATGCATTTTCTCTTTATAAATATTGATGACTCATCTTTTTCACACAAAAGTGTAGCAATATGTTTGTCCAATCAAATGCTCTCTAGAATGATGTAGGCTTTTCTCTGAACTTCCCTTTTAAGAGAAGCCATTATTTTGCGACATTTTCTCCAGCAAAGTCTCCAGCATGAAAGTCAATATAAAGTTAAAAATGATAATCAACATAAAAAAAAGAAGTTAAAAATGATGAAAACATAAAAAAGAGTTAAAAATGATAATCAACATAAAAAAATAAAATAAAATGTAGGCCAGGATTTTAACCATCAAGATTTGATTGGACCATTACTTTACATGATCATAATGCAGAAAAGCGTATTATCATTCAGTGTTGTAATTGTTTACTAAAAAATATTTTTCGTTCATTAAAATAAAGCTGAAATAAATAAATAAAAATCTAAATATTAGATAAAAAAACATAACTTAGAAATGTTGCCTTGGCAACTAAATAAAATAAAATAAGCTGAAGTGTAAATATTATAAATACTAAAACAATAAATAAAAAAGATTAAACCAGTATATATATATATATATATATATATATATATATATATATATATATATATATATAGTAGTCAACATTTGAAGTGGATCAAAGAAGTTCATCAAACTTGTCACAGTTCATAAGAACGGTTTTGTTCAAAATTCATGTATAACTTTGATGAAAGGTTTTGATCCACTTCAAATGTTGACTACTGTATAAGCACAAAATTATAACAAATATTAAAAATTTAAAACTGTATGAAAACTGAAAATATCAAAATTATACAGTATTTAATTACAAATAATATTAATATTTATAAAAGAATATATAAATAAGGTAATTCAAAATATTAATAAATACTATAATGGTATATAAACAATACTAAAATGACATGTTATTATTGTAAAAAAAAAACGATATTTATATGTATTTCTTTATTTTATATGTTTATATTTGTTATATATATATATATATATATATATATATTATATTAATAAATAGATAAGTTTTATATATGCATATATATTTACATTCATATATAAATATATATCAGTATAAATTAAATTATTAATAGTTTACGTTAGTAACTGTACTATTTTTAGTAAGTTAATTTATTTATGTAATACCTTAAAATATACTGCATTATATTATCTCTTTTGAGAATAACCACTGAGAATAATGGAACTAATCTTGTTCTATATATATATACAGGTGCTGGTCATATAATTAGAATATCATCAAAAAGTTGATTTATTTCAGTAATTCCATTAAAAAAGTGAAACTTGTATATTATATAGACTCATTACATGCAAAGTGAGATATCTCAAGCCTTTATTTGTTATAATTTTGATGATTATAGCTTACAGCTTGTGAAAACCACAAAATCAAAATCTCAGAAAATTAGAATATTACATGAAATCACACAGTAATTACACAGTGATACCATGGTCATTGAACCAGGTTTTGGTTATTTTGGCAGTGTGGGCCGGTGCAAATCCTGCTGGAAAATGAAGTCAGCATCTCCATAAAGCTTGTCTTCTGAAGGAAGCATGAAGTGCTCTGGAAATGTCCTGGTAGACGGCTGCGTTGAGTGGACAGCACAGTGGACCAACACCAGCCGATGACATGGCTCCCCAAACCAACACAGACTGTGGAAACTTCACACTGGACTTCAAGCATCTTGGATTGTGTGCCTCTCCATTCTTCCTCCAGACTCTGGGACCTTGGTTTCCAAATGAGATGCAAAATTTGCTCTCATCAGAAAAGAGGACTTTGGTCCACTGTGCTTTATTAAATCCAGAGTCAACGCAGGCGTCTACCAGGACATTTCCAGAGCACTTCATGCTTCCTTCATTTTCCAGCAGGATTTGCACCGGCCCACACTGCCAAAATAACCAAAACCTGGTTCAATGACCATGGTATCACTGTGTAATTACTGTGTGATTTCATGTAATATTCTAATTTTCTGAGATTTTGATTTTGTGGTTTTCACAAGCTGTAAGCTATAATCATCAAAATTATAACAAATAAAGGCTTGAGATATCTCACTTTGCATGTAATGAATCTATATAATATACAAGTTTCACTTTTTTAACGGAATTACTGAAATAAATCAACTTTTTGATGATATTCTAATTATATGACCAGCACCTGTATATATATATATATATATATATATATATATATATATATATATATATATATATATATATTAGTGCTGTCAAATCGATTAATCGCATCTAACATAAAAGGTTGTAATATATATATATATATAATCATTATTATTATTGAGTAAAAGTGTTTAATAAGAGCCAACCATCCAGAGAAATATAACTTTCCTAACACACTCTGATATATTATCCATCCATCATTGACTTTAGTAGCGGAGACAGTTTCCCTGTGGACATCTGACCCAGACATGAGGCTCGAATGAAAGATAATATTAAAAACAAAGAGAAAACAAGAAGCTCACTTTCTCTCCCCTACAGTGGCTCATCTATCTGTTCATCCCAACACAACCTCAAATCTGATACACACACCACCTCAGCAGGGGGAAAACACACACACATTTCGTCTTCACACAGTGGGATTACATCCAATAACATAATGTTTTATGAATATTAAAGAAGATGAAGAGCCATAAAAGCTTCCAATGCTAAATGAACACTCAAAACAACGAAGACCGCAGTATATACTCAGCCTGTGAGTGAGTGTGTATGAATGTGTTTCAATAATTGAACACTATAGAGGTCTCTGGTTACAGGTGCCGTCTGCATGCTGGCCTCCTCTAATGCTAAAACACATTTACAGATACAAAGCAACAAGTCACCAAGATACTCAAGAGATTTAACAGCTTAGCTACTATAAAACAGTTTTGCAGACATAATGGCTCGGATTAATAGTCAAACATAAGAAATTTAGCATACTTAGTACGTGACAGGCTCTTACCTCAGTCTTCTTGAACTTTGCTTTTAAGGTTTTCATCTTGTTCTAAAGTAGTTCATGAGCTGTAATGAACAAAACAACACATTTTTTATTAGGAATTTAAAATAGTCTACTGTTTTACACACACGTGCTTGTGAAAAATATTATGTAGGCCTATAAATGATTTCTGTAATATGTTCAGTAAGTCTCACATTGAATCGATAGCAACTTTGCGTCGTAGTTTATTTTGTATCATTATTTATTTTTTGAATTATCTAAAGTCTAAAGACTCTAGGAAGCATATAAATAAACAGAGAATCTTTATAGAGTAGGCAGTAAATAAAGCAAGATAAATGCACAATGACTTACATTCAGTGTCTGATGTTATTCTTTTGCTTTCCTAAGGTCTGCAGTATGAGATCTGTCCTGTGGTGGGATGCCCTGACGTCATTTGCAGTATACACGCCTGTTGGACTTGGCAGACTGGGCACGAAATCCGACCAATCAGCGACGAGGGGCGGGTAGTAGAGTCTTGATTGACAGTTCCGCGCACCGCATGTTTCAAACTTCAGGTGTCATGTGCGATTCACCGATACGCGTCTCTCTTTTTTCTTTTTTTTTATACAAAGCAGTGTTAAATAATTAAATAAGACGCTGAATTTAATAAGAATACCATAAGAAAAAATGTGAAATATATGTAAGTATATATGCTGGCTATATGAAATAAATGTTAAAAAATACCTAAATCCAATCGTCTAAAGTTTAAAATCCTAATAGCCAATCAATCAGTGCTTAGAATGCATGTATCACCTGACGTTTCTTAAATATTGCAATACTAATTTGAAGCAAATATGATTATTTTCTTTAGCCGGTGAGCCTTATGTTTTATTTCTCAACTCATTTATTATATTATTGATTATATAGTTAATTTAAAAGTAGCTATAACACACTGTAATTATGTTAGTACTGTAAAGATATATGTGTTAAACCAAATGGCTGAGGAGCACGTGGACATTCAGATGAAGCGATTGTTATGAATCACCACTTGGGGGCGATAAATACTAAATTAATATGTTCATATTGGCTCTTCAAACATTTTTACAATGCAGTACAATACGACATATATATGTGTATAGTATATGTACAATATAATATAAATACGTATTAATATTATATTATAGTATAAATTATATGCATATAATGTGGAATTATAAAATAAATAAAACTAGTACAGCAAAGGGAGATGAAAATAGCAATATTTTTAATTATTAAATGAATTAAAAATATTTTGTGATTATTATATCGTTTTATTTTCACATTACTTCTTATATTCCATTAGAAAGCAGCACATATTGTGTATGTAAAGGTAATTTTTTTTATTTATTTGGGGGTTTAACAGTTTAAGAACAGTTACTGGTATACCTTAGGCAAAAATGCAAATCTATGCATGTATAATATTCAAACCATATTTTAACCTTTATCCTTTTCCCTTCGGTCTCTCTTTTAAAAAGGGCAATTTCCCTCTCTGTACTGTCATTTTCTTTGTCCCAGGAGGCCCTTCCTCTCTCTAAAATGTCCCCGTTTGAAAGGGGCAATTTAGAAAAGTGAGGGGAAGATGTGTGTCGACACTGGCTGGTAATGGAGGGGGTGGTGGTATGACCTCATCCCTCGCTCCATGTGGGGAGGAAGAGAGAGTGAGATCATGGCTGTCGTAAAAACAGCGTCTTTATATAGTGAGGCTTCCAGGTTCACATTTGAACGGCATGGAAAGTATATATGCTGACAATGTCATCTGCTTCTTCTCTGAATTCAATTTGCATCTGAATGACGTTAAGACGTCTGCAACCTCGAGCTATGGCAGCACAGATGTGCGTTTTTTTATTTGTTGTGTTGTAAATGATTAGCCCTGGGCCTCAGTTTGATGTCTTTCTACCTCCATGCTGTCTCCAAATGTGTAACTGAGAGAGGATTCTGGTGGGCAAATCACTTACACACACCTTCACATCATTAACACTTTGGTGAGCCTGTCATATCCTGTCATAGAGGTTCACAGGTGAGGAGGTGTCTGTCTGTCTGTCTGTCTGTCTGTCTGTCTATCTATCTATCTATCTATCTATCTATCTATCTATCTATCTATCTATCTATCTATCTATCATCTGTCTGTCTGTCTGTCTCTATCTATCTATCTATCTGTCTGTCTGTCTGTCTGTCTGTCTGTCTGTCTGTCTATCTATATCTATCTATCTATCTATCTATCTATCTATCTATCTATCTATCATCGTCTGTCTGTCTGTCTGTCTCTATCTATCTATCTATCTATCTATCTCTATCTATCTTTCTGTCTGTCTGTCTGTCTGTCTGTCTGTCTGTCTGTCTGTCTATCTATCTATCATCTGTCTGTCTGTCTGTCTATCTATCTATCTATCTATCTATCTATCATCTGTCTGTCTGTCTGTCTATCTATCTATCTATCTATCTATCATCTGTCTGTCTGTCTCTATCTATCTATCTGTCTGTCTGTCTGTCTGTCTATCTATCTATCTATATCTATCTATCTATCATCGTCTGTCTGTCTGTCTCTATCTATCTATCTGTCTGTCTGTCTGTCTCTATCTATCTGTCTGTCTGTCTGTCTGTCTGTCTCTATCTATCTATCTGTCTGTCTGTCTGTCTATCTATCTATCTATCTATCTATCTATCATCTGTCTGTCTGTCTGTCTGTCTGTCTGTCTGTCTATCTATCTATCATCTGTCTGTCTGTCTCTATCTATCTATCTGTCTGTCTGTCTATCTATCTATCTATCTATCTATCTATCTATCATCTGTCTGTCTCTATCTATCTATCTGTCTGTCTGTCTGTCTATCTATCTATCTATCTATCTATCATCTGTCTGTCTGTCTCTATCTATCTATCTATCTATCTGTCTGTCTGTTTGTCTGTCTGTCTATCTATCTATCTATCTATCTATCTATCTATCTATCTATCTATCTATCTATCTATCATCTGTCTGTCTGTCTGTCTGTCTATCTATCTATCTATCTATCTATCTATCGTCCGTCCGTCCGTCCGTCTGTCTGTCTATGTAGACAATAGATTTTGACAATAGTTGCAGCTTTAGGGAGACCGGGCTAGTCGCACGTGAACTATATCTCAGTAAAGTTACATGAGCCAAAAGTCCAATTACATAAATTTAATTTATTTATTTATTTTTTCTATTTGGCTGATAAGCCTATAACTGGCCATTTAATGTTGGGTTATACTGTGACAACTTACCCCATTGTATCCCTTGAGAAATAATAGTGTGAAGAGTTTTTTTGTAGTCAAGACTTTATGGTATGTGACCAAATAGACCAAATAGAACAGTCTGTTTAAATACTGTATATTGTAATACTGTAAATACTGTACCGTTAACAGCATCCAATCTTAAACACAAGACACCTATAAAAAGCAGATTTTCAGATACACAGCTTCTAATAATAATCGGCTAAAGGGAAAATACAGCACCTCTGGATGTGAGGACCTCCCCTTTAAACGCCACAGCTCTCTCGCTCAGTTGCTCTCCCTCTCTCACTCACTTACAACCAGACGCGTTCAGACGAGCTTTACAGTTCTTCTCATATATTCTCCTTATATATTCTCCAGGAGCGAGCACGTTCTTCATCACATTATTGCCGCGTGTGTTGTTGTCCTCCTCGTGCAACATTGTAACATTCGGAGCGCGGGAACCGCGTCTGGAGTTCCACGATAATTTAACACTGTTATCAAAAAACGTGAGTATAACAACTTGGTCTCTTCAGCGGCGTTTAATTCGATCTAAAATCATATACAGTGATATACTGGATTAAGTGTTCACCACGTCAGCTGTAAAATGTTTAACGTTGAATAAAAGTGCGACTGTTCATCGCAGACGCGCGTTCACGTTTAGTTTACAAGAGTTCTCAGCTGTTATCATAGAGAGTTGCTCAATTACATTTTTTTTACTCGAAAGTGAATGTCAGTGCTGGGGTTTTGTGAAATAATTTCTTCTGGGGGTTGAACTGAGATGGTTTATTGTGCGCATCACAAGCACGTGCGAAACCAGTTTGTTTGCTTTTGTTCTTAAACAGCTTGTTGCAGCTGCTCTTCGTCCATGCAGTTTTATTATCTACCAAAGTATAAAGATCTATCTATCTATCTAATTCTGACAGGTCTGTAGTAGTAGGACATATTATTGATCAGAAGATACATGCATGTATCATGAAAAAAATACTTTATATGGATATTTTGAGTTGCATTTATTCTTTTTTGTGTGTTTCTTTTGCATGCATTTATCTCATTCCTGAATGTGTATTTCTGCTGTTCCAGAGGTGTTGAGAACCTCAAGATCATTGCCGTCCATGGACCACCTGTAATTCCAGGTCGGTATTCCCAGGGATTGACCTTGGACCACAGCCATGCCTTTGAACTGAAACATGAATTCAGTGTATTCTCCCAAAGGTATTCATCTTAATTTCAGGATACACATCTAATTTTCTCCATAATCTAGTTCCTTGACATCAGATTATAGGTCATCATTGGACACTTACTCTTTGTGTTCTTCACTGTTGGACATTCACTAACAGATTAGAATGGCAAAGTGGTTAAAGGACTATTTGAGTTTTGGGAGCAAACGTGTTCCCCCGCAACCGCCGAAACCAGACTACACAGAGAGTGAGATATTGAAGGCGTATCGTGCACAGAAGAACCTAGACTTTGAAGACCCTTATGAAGACTTCGAGAACAGGGCTAGAAATGACAATGGGTCAACTGAAGTGCCCCACATGAGCTTCGGATCCCCTTTGAAATCCTCAAGTCTGGATATCAAGGTCGTTTCGCCAAAACATCGCCTCATAAAGGTGGACTCGCAAGACCTGGGACGGAGCAAGATTCTCCTGAGCTCCGTGTCTTTAGAGGAAGCAACAGATCCGGTGAGTAATTTAAATACCAATATTAGTAATCAGTTAATTTTTTTTACGATTAACAGAAGTCTGAACATCTCAATGTAAAATTTCCTGTTTTCAAATATTTTGGAGAACGTTTTTGCCATGAATAATGTGTAGAATGTTCATTTAAAGTTGAAGTTTATCATATTTATTTTGTAGTTTAAAAACAACCAACCAATCCAACACAAAAACATTGGCTTAACCAATGGTGTGTGTCTGGAGGCGGGGCTATCGGTTTGACCATCCAATGGGATATGGGGTGTGTTTAAGCAACTTTGTACACAATCATAATTTTTGCTGGTAAATTTCACAAATAATTACAAACAAATTGCAAGTGACGCATTTAATTAAATGTGAAATTTCGAAGTAGAAAGACTGAAATAGTGTTTTCATGTAAAACGTCCTCAATTAATTAGTTTTATTTACAACTAAAAATACATTTTTACAGTGTATGTGAAAATGTTTTTAACTTATGTATTAAATTATTTATACTTAAACTCAATATACACAATTTATCGTGTCTCGAAACGTTAAGTAGTGAGGGGTTTTAGGGATACCTGAAGCCATCAGGTCATGAAATGCATAAAACAAACTGTCAAACAAGTGATTTGCGGTGTGAAACAATCTTTCATGTAAACCCCCTTTTAACCCTGCATTAGATTAAGTGTCTCGGAGCACCGTAGGTGTCAAAACCCCTTGATCCACCAAAGCTGAAGCTCCTGAATAATACATAGTTTAGTTAGGCTGGTAGGGATGGGGCAATCCCATAGAGAATACACATAAGAGCCAGAAAGGTTCCTGTGATCAGACATTGAGTAGAGACCCAATACTGACAGACAGTTGAGGTATATGCACACACACACACACAGACACACACGGACAGACAGCAGCCTTCAGTGGAGTTTCATTGATTGTAATCAGTACCAGTGATGAGCGAGCTGATTGGTCGGTCTTGAGGAACGACCCTGCCAATGCCGCGCCATCGATTTGAATCCCAATTTAATGGTGACCCTCTAAGTGCATTGTCTTGCAAGCATCGTTTCGCATCATTCCCTGTTAACCTTCATTAATTTCCACCGTAATCCTAATTAAGTTTTTATAGCGTTCCTAATGAACATTTCAGATTTACTGTCCTCCTATTCTTGTTAAAGATCAACCAGACAATGGGTGATTTGCCTGGTGGGAAATCGGGGGATTGTTGCACGCCATAGTTTGCAGCCTGAATGGTGCCGCATGGAGCCGTTGGCTAAAGTCCTTGTTTGAGAGACCATATGGCCATCTTTGTAATTGACCCAGTGCCAACTGACTGAGGGCTTCCTCCTGAGCCTGGATTGTGAGACAAACGCACCTCCTAACATGCTCATCAACACTTCCCCTCAGCCTCCTTCTGCTTCACGGGGGAAGGTAGCACATTTTTTGCAAGTCTGCTGGTTTTCAGCGTCTTGCGCTTTATGAGGTGCTGTTTCTAAATGTACATGTTTTGAAAGTTTGTGGAGACACTAAGGGCTGCTTTGTTTGTGGAAAAAAAATCAAAATTTCTGGTAAAATATATGGGTCATTCCTGGTATGCGGTGACATTCCTGTCCCAATGATTTATTTACTCATATTTTCTCTGAAATGAGTCACATATTTATAATAAATGGCTTAAATTGTAGATTTAAATAACAGAGATAATAGACATTAAAAATACTATTTTGTATTTTACACAATTTTAATTGATGTATGAATTCAATTTTATCATGTCCTCAGTGCACAGTAATCAACTTCTGCAAGAAATATAAACCATGAAATGACAAAAACCTCAAAATATTTTTAAATTATGTTATTGACTAGGCTAAACTGCCTCTAATCATACATATAAATCATGTGAAAATATTTTTTCTTTAAATTTTCTTCAATTACTGCGTCCCTGAAGTCATCTTCCACCCCGTTAGTATGTACTTTTCTGCCTTCCAAATCTGACTGCAATTTCATTGAGACCATTTTCAAGAAGTGACATCATTTCTTTTTCCCGCTGGAATTCAACTGTACAAACTGAGGCAAGCTTCAACTCTCACTCCTAACTTTTTTTTAGTTTTTGAAATGTTATCCTGCTTGTCCCACCCTTAAAGTTCCACCCTGTTAGACTATGTTATTGAGAATGTTTGTCCTATCAAAAAAACGTAAAAACAAATCTGACTTAGTTATAAAAGTTCTGGTCATCTGTAGAAGGTTAGCTAGCTAAATGTTGATCACTCAAAGAGCTATGACTAACTTAGCTCAGAATTTTCCACCCTGTTAAATTCCACCCTGTTAGGTCTATAAACCTAACAGGGTGGAATGTGAAACTAACAGGGTGGAAAATCTAATAGAATTTTGTATATGTTTGTTAATCTAGTTAATTCAAATGAATTATAGTATCTTTATTTTTAATCAAATATAAATAAATAAAAATGTAATTTAATATGTCTGTCTTCTCTAGTTTGTAAATATTTATCTAGCCATCTGAAGAGAGAACTGTTTTGCCACCATGATTGATTGTGATAAGGAACCACATAGCTATTTTTTGTGTCCCTCCCCCAAAGGAAATTTGGATTTATTTTTTATTTTATTATTTTGAAACAGTATTATATAGGTGCAGTTCCACACATTACTGATGTCAAACCATGCAGGACAATGACAAAAAGCTCATCCACTGAACCTTTTATCACTGGTGTTCCACCCTGTTATGCTCCGTTCCACCCTGTTAGACAAGTCATTTTAAATAATAATTTGACAGCAACGTTAAATGTTTGGTATACAGTACTTTTGTCTTATTTTGTGAGGTGAGGCGCACGAACAGCATATATATGTTTTTGAGCCAAACTTTTTTTTATTATTATTATTTACCATACTATTTGCAAAAAATGGGCACAAAAAGTACCTGTTTTTAATAATCAAGACATACACTATTTATCAAAAATTGTTTTGCTTGTTTCAAGAAGAAAAAAAAAATTCTAAGATGGCATAAGGGACATATACTACCCAAGAAAAGTTCATTATTGTTTAACATTTACATTATTAACATGTTGTGATAACTATGTATATGTCCCTAACAGGGTGGAATATTTTCATGGACAGTGTCTGAACAATCTACCCATAATTATAATTTTTTGAGTCCCTGAGCTTGACCAATATGTATTCCTTATAGTTAAACATGTCACTATTTTGGTAGAATGCTAAAAACATGAAAATCATGTACTTTTTTTCCCAACACTTATGAAGCCAAAATGTCACCGCATACCAGGAATGACCCATATACTGTGTATATATACTGGTTTACTGTGCTTGTTTTGTAGAGCTGAACAATCTGACCTAAATATTTGTGATTTATATATCAATATGACTCCTTAAAGGGACCTTTAAAGGTGCAGTAAGCGATTTCTGAGAAACACTGTTGATATTTGAATGAAATCAGCCCAAACAAACACACCCCTCGCTTCATTGCTCCGCCCCTAAAATGCACAAACACGCAATGCAAGAGTGAATGTCTCTGTATCATAGCTGAAGCGAAGCAAAATAATGCTTTGTGAAAAAATAAAACTAATATGATGAACGACAAGGAAAACAATACAATTAACATACAGTACACAAGATTATATACTAGCAAGATTTTATTGTTAGTCGCCAGCAGCACAGCAGCTTCAGACAAACAATGACACTCACAACTGTTCTGTTACTATAGCTAACATCACAGCAACAGCATGTCTTGCTTCTGTGAAACATAGCAAAACTATTGTTACTCGCGTATGGAGCAGAAACATTGCAACCTCAGCATCCGTTTTCAGGCCTTCCCACTTGGGTCTCTCCAGCGCTGGAAAGCTTTTCTAAAATGAAAGTGGGTCCTAAAGCTTTTTCCAGGGATATTCCTCTGACCTTTTATCTTTTGCTTGAAACTCCTCACTTCTCTGTGGGAGTTTTCCAAACTCCCTGAAAACTGAAAAAACTGCCCCTCCTGAAAAAGAGCAAAGACCATATTAAGCAACTATAGACCGATCTCAAATCTTCCTTTCATAGGCAAGGTCATTGAAAAAGTTGTCTTCAATCAGCTGAACAAATTCTTAATCTCGAATGGATACTTTGACAATTTTCAATCTGGTTTCCGACCGCACCACAGCACAGAGACAGCGCTCATAAAGATAATAAACGATATTCACTTAATTCAGGCAAATTGTCAGTGCTGGTACTACTCGACCTCAGTGCTGCATTTGACTCTGTCGATCATAACATACTTCTTGACAGGCTTGAAAACTGGGTGGGGCTTTCTGGGATAGTCCTAAAATGGTTCAGGTCATACTTAGATGGGAGAGGTTATTATGTGAGTATAGGAGACCATAAGTCTGAGTGGACATCCATGACATGCGGAGTCCCTCAAGGCTCAATTCTTGCGCCACTCCTGTTCAACCTGTATATGCTCCCACTGAGCCAAATAATGAGAAAGAACCAAATTGCTTACCGCGGCTATGCAGACGACACACAGCTCTACTTAGCCCTATCGCCTAACGAATAAGAATACGATGCTTTGTTTCCAGTCAAGACTTAAAGAAACTTGTGCATGCTTTCATCACCAGCAGGGTGGATTATTGTAATGGACTCCTCACTGGCCTCCAGGATTCTGAGCAGAACCAGAAAATATGAACATATCACACCAGTCCTTAGGTCTTTGCACTGGCTCCCAGTTACATTTAGGATTGATTTTAAAGTATTATTACTGGTATATTACTGGTATATAAATCATTCAATGGCCTAGGACCTCAATACATTGCAGATATGCTCACTGAATATAAACCCAACAGATCACTCGGATCATTAGGATCACATCAGCTAGAAATACCAAGGGTTCACTCTAAGCATGGCGAATCTGCTTTTAGCTATTATGCCAGCCGCAGCTGGAACCAGCTTCCAGAGGAGATCAGACGTGCTCCTACAGTAGTCACTTTCAAATCCAGACTCAAAACACATCTGTTTAGCTGTGCATTTACTGAATGAGTACTGTGCCACTGTGCGTCCGACTGATTACACTGTATTTAATTTAATTTTTTATTCTAAACTGTTTTAATTATTCTTATTTATTTTGATTTATTTTAATTTATTCTCTGTAAAGCACTTTGAATTACCATTGTTTATGAAATGTGCTATATGAATAAACTAGCCTTGCCTTGCCTTTTGTAATGTCTCTCAGCCATCTCTCTCTACAGTCTTTCTTCAAATCTTTCTCTCTCATCCCCCATCATGAGTGGACACGCCTCCTACTGTTGATTTTACTCTCTCTCTCTCTCCTCCCTTATCATGAGTGGACACGCCCCCTACTGCTGATTTTACTCTCTCTCTCCTCCCTTATCATGAGTGGACAAGCCCCCGACTGCTGATTGGCTACAAGTGTGTTGTGCTGCACGGTCCATTCCACTCTCAACAGTGTTTCCACTCTAAATCGCTTACTTGCCTTTTTAAAGCTTCTCTTTTGATGACGACAGGCAGTTTATAAGCATTTCTAATTACAAGTGTGGGAAGATGGTTGGGACATTTTAAGTTTTCCACAAACTCTGTGTGTAAATAAACGTGTTGCTGCACTTCGCTTGAAATATACAGCGCATATATTTATTGAATTAAATAGCAATTTTTTTACATTTTGATAATCGCACTAAGCCATATCACGGTTTCTGTTTTATTTTTCGAAGCTGCAAAAATGCATCATTCAGAAATTGTCAGTCACATGACCAAATATATTTACATAAACACAATTAGTCAGTATTTAGCGACTTTCGTTGGCTGCTTATAATAGTCGGTTGAGACAAAAACTGATTTACGTGGTGCTGTTCGTATTGTTGCGTCGCAAAACTTTAGGGAATTTCTTTTTGTCGGGTGAAAAATGTTGGTGCTAACAAATAATAGTGTAAAAAAATGAAAAAACGAGATGCCATCTATTTGACTGTAAATGAAGTGTTTTTGTTTTTTTGGGGCTGCAGAATTATGTAAAAAATAATTATCTTCATTCATCCCCCAGCAAACTAAGATAATCTTCAATTTCTTTGCACTGAATTAAAGGGATTTATTGTGTTCCCTCTCCTGGGTGAAGATCATCACATGACTGTTCTCGTTTCAGGTGGTTCCATCAGCTCCAGTTATGGGCGATACCGACTACTCCGACCCATTCGATGTTCGCTTGGACCCGCGTCCCGAAACCGCCCAGGGCCCAATCACTCCTGAGAACAACGGCTACATGGAGCCCTACGAGGCTCAGAAAGTGATAACCGGTCAGTCAAACTTCTTCTCGTTTCTATTTTGGTGTCTGTGTTCTCATGCCCCAGGGGAGTCTGGTTTGCCCTTTGAGTCGTATGGAGAGAATGAAGTATGAGTGTTATAAGTGTGTCTTTCTCAGCGAGTCCCTCGGTCGCTGTCAGTTATCCAGTGCCGTCAGACGGTGACTCACTGCTGATTCCCTCCTGGAGTCTCACGGATTACAGTTCTGTGTTTATGTAATCTGTTTCATTGTTTTATTCCTTCCAAATTGTTGTTTGCCTCCTGCACTTGCTGTTTGGAGAGATATAAGTTGGACAACATTTTAAGACAAGTTTCCAATGCGAAGACATGTAGCCACTAACATTTTGCTGATTTCTAAGATACATGGCCAAGTCTTAAGGCAGCATTTTATATATTGTTTGCAGTTGAAGCAGTCCCACAATGCAATGGTAGTAGTGGCAGAGCCCAGAGAAATGACGATTATAACAAACTTGTGTAGAGTTATTTAGTCATGATGTCAATTTGTTGGATAGGAAGGCTAATTCGACATGGGTTCCCTCTGGAATTTCCTTTGGGTTTTTATTATAGCATTTTTTGATTTGAGAAAAAGAGGTTAGCATTAGTTGAAGAAACTTTCACATTTTGTTTGGTTCCTTAACGTAAATGACAAACAGTCACACCTTAAAGGTTAAATTTAATTGTTACGCTAATTTCCTCTATTTTTACATTGCTTTGCCATCATCTAATGCTCATTTAATTGTTAATCTATAATTTAGTAACACTGTTAAATGTAATCTTTATCAAATCACAAAATGAATATCCATTTATCATACTGTACATTGTAATATTGTGATGTCGAAATTCAGTTTAAAATGACTGATTTTAGTGTTTTATTTTAGCGTTTTAGTTGGTTTATTTAGTCTAAATTGGTTTAGCAGTATCAGACAATTTTAATTCCAGTGCCTCTGGAATTACAACCGTTTAGCAAGTTATTTTTGGCTAAAAATGGAAGCATGATATTCCTCACAAATGTAAATAGGTCATATTTTGGCATTTTGTAGTTGCAGTCAATTTCATATAGGCTTCTAATCGCCATTTCAAAATGTCAAATTACAAAACGTACAGTATGGATGAAAACGCAAAGTTGTCCGATTCGTTAAGTTTGTAAACTCTATTCCTAACATTATTAATTAGCAACTTGTTAGCTACATGTTAAAGCAAAAAGTGGCTACAGAAATACACATTTGAGGTGTAACTTTGTGTAATTTATGTTGTATAGCAAAACACGGCCTTATTTTACTCAAACTCAAATTTCCTCAGGTAACCCATGGCTCAAAACTGTAAATGCTAACTCTTCTTGGGATATTAACTAAAGACCTTTGTTTAATTCACAATGTAGTATTTAGAAGTATTAGTTAAATAGATAAATATATTAAAACGGTCATTCCAGTTTTTTTCAATTACTTTGGCTCATATTTGGCTCGATTACACATGTATATGTGTAATTTTCTTTGAATTTTCTATCTAAAAGTGACCAAAATGCCATTTAACAGCTCACCATTGGTGTTGCCAAACTGCTCCGTCTCCAAAATGTTCGTACACATGGGTCAGAGTTTGCGTGCACGTGCGCAAATGTTTTTTTGTTTTTATAAATCACAACTTATGCGTTGGAAGTGGTGTACGCCTCTTTCAGGGCCTGTTTTGTGCACATTTTGTTTTTGTACGAATTTGCACAATATCTAAATACACATGGCTTGTTGATCAAAACTGATGAGTTGATTTTTAGTAAAATAGTCAAACTCTTCACAACTTGAGCCTTCAAATGCAAAACGATCCATTCAGTGATCAAAATCTGTCGGACATGCATGTTATATTCCATAAATACCTATGACATGGAGTGTTTGTAATGTCTGCTAAATTGGCAAATGGCCTGCTGTTGTAATGAAATAGGAATCACAATCTTGCCAACCAAGTTTGGAAGTAGGGCTGGGTGGTATGCCGATATTATTACCACGGTATAAATGTCTAGATATTTTGCTATATCGTTTATATTGCGATATGGAAATGTATAGCACTGTTGACACTTCAGTGTGATGAAATGCATGAATGCGAATATAAAGAGCGGGACATGCTTGATGTTAAATTCAGTTCTCTGTCACGTCTTGTTGCGCTTGAATGGTCGAATACACACACAATTATGTCAAAATGCCCATCGTGTGGAGTAATTATGTAAACGTCTCTAAGAGAATGCGCCATTAATGCAGCGACAAATGCCAAAAGCTCAGTCAGTTTGTGCTTTCACTTTTGAGGAACAAGTGAGCGTGTTTACCTTCACACCTTTATCAGAGTGATAAACGGCTTAAGCATAAACCAATCTACTTTTACCCTGATTTCTCCCGGCATGTAAACGTATTAACCTGCGTTCTTTGGGCTTATTGAAGTGCGCATAGGCTATGTGATATGCTATATGACAGGAAAGTGTCCTTACTAAAATACTCTTCCGTTTTAAATGCTTTATTTAACATCACAACAGTCATAATAAATGAAACACTGTGAGTCAGATACATGAATGATTAGGCTATGTTTTTACCTCACTACATAAAAAAAAAAACAATGGAAAAGCAATGCAGTGGAATGCAAAAATGCATTCCCTGGTTTTCAGGGAAATTTTGGCGTATTTTCTCGTCGTGAGACCCCAGCATCCACTTTAATTTCTCCTCAGATCGGTCTTGCCTTCAAGGCAGCCTCATTTAATTTTCAATCCATCTCTACAGGTTAATCTCTTCCCTCATTCTCCATCAGTTCTCAGGTATGGGGAATCTAGCTCACGCGTCACAAACACTTAACATCAACACACACTCCCATAGCTCCCTCACTCCCTCCACCTCAGGGTCGTTCCCCCAGGGCCTCTCTGTCGCTATGGAGACGGTTAAGGAGCCCAATAGAAGCAGGATGTGTGAAGGTTAAAGTTTGTCTTTCTCTTTTTACTCTGGTTTCTTCTCAATCCTGCTTTTTTCTTTCTCTCTAAAGCGCACATCCATGCCAGTGCTTCTTTTACAGGTAATCCGTTCCATGTCTGGTGTGATTTCACGCTTGACATAATTGACAAAAATCAGCTATTATGAACAAGGGATGCACAATATATTGGTACCATATTGATTATAGGCTGATATTAGAGATTCTTTAAAATTATGATGGATGTTTGAAGGGATAGTTCACTTTGAAATTAAATTTTGATATGTTTTAGCTTACCTCAAGGGCATCCAAGATGTAGGTGTCTTTTTTCCGCAGTAGTTTCAATTTTGATATTTTTAGGTCAAACCGTTCTTGTCTGTCAGTCAGATAATGCAGGTCTGTGGTCACTGTCACAAAGAGCATGCACAGAGTCCAAATTAAAACAATTCCCCATCGTCCAAATTAAACAATTCCCCATCGTAAGTACACATTGAGGGCCTTAGACATGAAACGAGCGGTTTGTGTGAGAAAACGAACAGTATTTATATCGTTTTTACCTTTTGTACACAGCCACGTCCAAGTGATCTGAAGGCGCGGGCGCTTCCTATTGTGTGACGTGTGCGCAGACTGGTGCATAGATATATACACTAGATGTCGCCTCGTTCCAATGAACTGCCGTAGCCAAGGCGGCATCTATTGTATATATCTCTGCACCAGTCTGCGTACACGTCACACACCAGGAAGCACGTGTGCCCTCAGATCATTTGGACGTGGCTGTGTACAAAAGGTAAAAACTATATAAATACTGTTCGTTTTCTCACACAAACCGCTCGTTTCGTGTCTTAGGCCATCAATGTGTACTTACGATGGGGAATTGTTTTAATTTGGACTCTGTGCATGCTCTTTGAGACAGTGACCACAGACCTGCATTATAGGACTGACAGACAAGAACGGTTTGACCTAAAAATATCAAACTTGAAACTACTGCGGAAAAAAAGACATCTACATCTTGGATGCCCTTGAGGTAAGCTAAAACATACCAAAATTTAATTTCAAAGTGAACTATCCCTTTAATTGTGCATGCCAGTAGCTACGTTTACTTGGGCACCTTTTGTCGGAATTCATTCCGATTGATGAATCCGTTCTTAGTGTTTATATGAACGCTAAATAAAGTGATCGGGTTGATGTGCGCGTTTATGTCACAAACTTGAAATCGGAATAGTTTTTTGACATGCGCACTGCATGAATATACAGTTTCCAGCTGTTTGTGCATACTATTCTAATATTTATATATTTCGGGTCCTAATTAGGAGACGACGAGCACATGAACCGTTGTGTTGTGCTGCTTATATTTATCAAGCAGTAAAAAACGCCCATTCCCACGTCTAAAACAAGGCGTCTTTGGATGAGAGTCCGAAACAAGAACTGATGGGACGTTGTCCTGCTCCACTTCACATTACCTAAAACTATTAAACATTGTTTTAATTATTTGAAAAAAACTCAAATATAATGTTAGATGAAAAACTTGCCTTGCCAACTAACTGAAATAAAATAACTTTAAGTTTAAATAACTAAAACTGAACTAAAAAAAAAAAAAAACAGAATAAAATTACTAAAGCATAAAATAAAAATGCATATAAATAAAATCTCATTGAAAATATTAAGTACTATAATAAAGTATAAATACTACATTTAGATTAAGTTTGCTGTCATCTAATACTAACTTAGTTAATATGTAAAAAATATTAACAATGTTAAATGTAATCTTTAGCAAATCTTAAAATGAATATCGATTTTTTTTTTTTCATGCTGTACATTATTATGTTGTGATGCTGAACAGTGTTATTTTAGTACCATTAATATAATAATAGTTTTTGTAAGGGTTAATGCCCTACGAGTTGTCCATTGTCAGGTATTAATGGAGGATGGCGAGGCGTGAACCGTCCGACGCGCAGCAGCCTCCGCCGAAGTCCATTAATACCTGACAATGGACACCTCGAAGGGCATTAACCCGCTTATACCATGGTCATTTGCCAAATTTGCCATTAGTTTATATTTTAATTAGTTTTACAATCGAAATCTAAAGTTTTTACAAACAATAACTTGGTTTCAGAGATATTTATAGTCCGCTCAGCTCGTAGAACCCTTCAGTTTACTGTCTGTTGCTATGGTTACTCACAGCTGATGTAGCCAGCGCATTTATTTATTAATTTCGAACGATAAACAGTCAGTTTCACCAGAACTCCTTTACTAGGTGTCCTCTATCACTTTTTAATGGACACCCTGCAGCCAATCAGAATCGAGTATTCACCCAGAACATGGTATAAGTTTTGTTAATTAATATTGCTAATATTTTTATTTAGCTTTTTGTTTTAATTTTACTTTTTAACGTTCTAGTAATTTTTTTTTGTCTTTTTATTTGTTTAAAAAATGTTTTTATAGTTTTAAGCTTAAATGAGAAATATTGCCTTGCCGACTAACTGAAATGTTTTTTTAATTTTTTTATGTATATATATATTTTATTTTCTTCGAATTGTTTCATTTTATTTTAAGTGATAGATATTTTTTATGGTTTTAGTTAACATTAATAACCCTGATCCCAAGATTCAATTGTAGCATTTAAAAATGTTTGACTTTAGTTTTTAGTGTTCCATTTTTTATTTATTCAGACAAAATAGTTTAGAATTTGTTGTTGTTATCAGTATATCGGTATCGACCAGAATTTAATACTGGTGCCTCCCAACTTCAAGTTCTTCTACTGATTTAAGACAACAGTTTAGCGAGCTAACATTAGCTAAAATTGGAGATAACAAAAAAAAAATCCTCAAGAGCATCACATGTTGGCGTAGCGTTTTGTATCTGCAGTTCATGTCATATAGGCTTTTAACCGACTGTTATGTTTTGTTGAAAAGCCCTTGAAGGTTATTCAGACATCCTGTTGTTTGGTTCTTGCCGTTTGAGAGGTATGATAATGGAAATGAGAGAGAGACCCCAGTCCTTGAAATTGGACTCGATCTACAAACGCACACACATGTACGTCTCTTTCTCTCTTTGTTAAGCCCTCCCTTATGAAACCAGCAAGCTGTGCAAACACAATTTGTCTCTCCTTCAGATTCATACCCCGCCACTCTTCACCAGACATTTCCATAATTAATGTGGCCCAGGCGAGGGAGCCCAGCTGTGGAGCCAAGGCAACATATCGATTTATTGTTGTGTCTTGATTTAACAGTATGCCCTGTCTCGCACCATTTTAATGAATGTCACAGCAAAACTCAGTCTAGAAGATGCCTGCTCGCAAAACCCAACTGTTAATCTCTCAATAGTCTTTGGACCATCAACACAAAGTCTGGTCCACTTTGCAGCTCAATCTGACCACAATTGCCCACTTGTACAGGAAGAGACCATCTAATGGACATGTGAAGTGGGGTTTTGTTTTAAGGGGTCAGAACTGACTTTTCATAAGTGGAAATTTGCAGAATGGAGCAAGATCAATGTGGATGAGAGGTTGTAATAGGTTTGTTTGGTGTTGCAGAGCTGCAGAGGAGAGCCGGTGGTGGAGTAGGAGTTTGGGGGAGAGGGGAGGTCCAACTCTACGACACCCCGTACGAGGAGCGCGTCCCAGGGCAGCCGGATCTGCCCGAGGAGGGCAGGGAGAGCAGGCTGCCGCAGGACGACGAGAGGCCCGCCGATGAATACGACCAACCGTGGGAGTGGAAGAAGGAACATATCTCTAAAGCTTTTGCAGGTACCTTAACTTGCTCGATTTTATGCGGCATCCGACTTTTTTTGGGGGGGGGGGGGGGGGTGTTGTCATCAAAATTCCTCATTAAAACGATTACGTATTGTGAGTTATGTTTTTATTTTTAATTAATTTACTTTATTATCATCTTTTTTAAATAAAATGTGCATATTAATACATTTATTTTAAAAAAAAAAAAGTCATTTTAAAAGTTGAGTAAAAGTTTAATGTTAAAAGTAAATGTGAAAATTATTTTAAAAAAAAAGTCATCATTAAATTTGTTGCCACCTATTTATTAATCCTCAGTTGTATTAATTTGTTTCCTTTTTTTTTTTTTTCATTTTTGAATGAATGAATTAAATTAATAAATAAACGAATAAAGTCCAGGGGATTTGTTTGTAACAGTTAGGTTTATTTTTTTAAATTTATTAGTTTTTTATAAGTTTTTATATTAATAAAGTAAATATATATATATATATATATATATATATATATATATATATATATATATATATATATATATATATATATATATATATATATATATATATATATATATATAATATTAAATATATGGCCAGCATGTCTCTAGCCCCTATTTAATTATTAATTGTATTAATTTTTGAATGAATAAAATAATTAATAAATTAATAAAAAATAACCATAGAAAATAAATATAATGTACTTGATTACATTTAAAATGAAGAAATAAGAAATGTTCACAAGTTAATTAATAAAGAATTCATTAATTAATTCTGTGGGCGGCACATCTCCACAGTGGCATCCAATGGATTCATCCAACATAATTGTGCGATTTAGGTGAAGGATTCAGTGGGAAAGTATGTTCCATTGTTGCCTGTGCTTAAAAGGGTGCAAAGGAAAATCAATTCGATCAAATCGTTTTATATTGTATTACACTTGGAAACACGTCACGTTATGGAAGTCAAACGGGTTGCGCTGGCTGTTTCATGTTAATTCTGTTTCATGTTCTACCACCGATCTGAGGCCAGTTTTATAGATCTCTGGATAATGATTTAAAGTGTTTTGGGAACAGATGCTTAGAACAGCAGTTAGGAACCTCAGAAGAAATCCAGCCTGTAGGAATCATTTCTTAATGTTATTGCATTAATTTTTCATTTTGTTCATTGGTTTATTTTGGTTGAGGTCATTACCATTTTTGTTTTTTGGTGGCAGAGGGAAGCGAAAAGCACTCCATATGGATGTTATTGGGTCTTGTGAATCTGGCCCCGTGTGTGTGCGTGTTTTGCAGAACTCACGGGCAGTAGATCAAAGCGGTGCCGTGGGGCCAATCCTGTTTAATTGAGCTGTATCTCAGCGTCAGGGGTCAAGGTGACACTGGAATAAATCATCCCCCGCCTCGCTCCCCACACACACCTCCAAAACACATACACACTTTTCCCCATTAATTAGAGCCTTTCTCAGCATGTCTGAGCTTCAGTATAGCAGAAGCAGTGGTCAGCAGTGCAAAACATCCATACTGCAATGGGTTATTGCCGCAAAAGCACTCTGTATTTTTAGCTGAGAGAGAGAAAGCGAATGAAAGGGGTCTGTAGCAACTACTGATCTGACAGCTTGCTTTTGTAGCACAGAAAGAAAAAAGGAAAGAAATGAATAAACTAAAAGAAAGCATATCTTGTGAGCCCCGCCTAATAAATCTGAATGACGTGGATCTGGTGGAACCTGATTATTAAGGGCTTCCTTAACACCGACTAGTCAAAGGTATTAGTCATACATAGTCTGTGTTGTAGTGTGGGAAAAAACAGACCCTAAAATTCTCTTTGTTTATTTTTAATTAAATTTTTTTAGTTCTATCATTTTGTCTTTATTATATTAAATCTCTTTAGTACTTTGATTTACCAATTAATTTAACCCTTTCGCACATACGATCACACCGTGTGATTAGAACGGTCAGTGCATCACGTGATCAACTGCTAAATTCAGATGTGCTTTCGCACATTGGCTGGCGCTGAGCCAGAGACAAGCGCGCTCAGCACTGTCATATATCACAACTTTCCAGTGTTTTCAACCACATAATGTTTATTTTAGGTTTCAGACATATAAATTCACATAAGTACTAAAAAAACCCATACATTTAGAGTTTGTAAAATACACACTGATGTCTATGGAAGAGGCAATAATAATCATTTCCATTATAATTAGACACATTTTATTCATATCAGATACACATTGTGTAAGTAACTTTAAAGTTTAGGGGAGAGCCGGGACAGTTGAAACACTTTTCAGATAAATGTCGTTTTCTAAGATAAGGTTACAGATAGATTTTTTATTTTTTTGTGATTAACAACTCACATATGTGTTCTCTTAGTATCATGTGTTATTCGGTACAAATATAGAATGATTTAAGTAAAATATGACTTTGAACGGGAGTTGTGCTTTGTTTCAATCGTCCCGCCTGTGCGGGACGGTTGAAACACAGGGGTGGGACGGATGAAACATGACAGTTTAAATGGCAACTATTCATCTAATGCTTTTTTTTTTTTGTGAACAACACCTGACAAGTAACTTATGTACATATTGTTACAAACATATTTTGTAATTTATTTTCATTTAAAGGTTCATATTAACCATTTTTGTTCTGTCGCCCAATAAACAATTGGCGATAAGCCTATGAGCATTTTGTAATCTTTCTAATGGGCTATTTTGACGAAGACAGACAAATCAGTTTACAATTAATTTTCTTACATTTCTTCCTTGAGTCATATTGAGTGTTTGCTAGTTGAATAGCCTGTTATTATGAAGAAAACGAGGTCAACCAGACGACGATAAATTAAATTTATTGAATATTTAAGATTGGACAATTGATGATTATTACAGAGATAGCATGTGTTGCGTAATTGAAAATTAATTTGCATTAAAAGAAACACAAGTCTAGAAACAGTATATGAATCTATGAACAGTATAGGCTATGACCAGGTTTAACGTGCAGGACGCGCGGTCGGGACGGTTGAAACACTGTTTCAACCGTCCCGACAGCGCATCCTGTCATTTAAACCTCTTTTGCTCTTAAACTAAAAAACTCTGATATTGCCCACTTAAAGCTCCAATATGTAGGAATTTTGTAATAAAATTTCCAAAAATAACTTGCACAGTGTGATATATTTCCTCCAGTTGTGTACTTACAATATCTCAAAAGTCTCCAAAGATTTTTTATTTCAGAGAAATTCCGATTTTAAATAACTGGCCGTCCCGGAAAAGAAATGTCGCGCCTCAGTGACGCAATATCCCTTTTTACCATGTGATAGGATATTCCACCACACCGGATTTATTGTTTTATTATTATTTTTTTTTACAACAACTTTGAGGTTTTTTTTTCTTATCACAATAAACAATAAAGACGTCTGACAAAGAATAAAAAAAGAATAAAATAAAAAATATGACCCACCACACCGGAATATCGCATGGTCAAATGCGGAAGTGGTGGTTAAAGCGTTATAGCCATAGACTGTATGGTTATAGCTGTTATGGATCACGAACTCTTTGGAGAGTATTGAAGTGCCAACAAAACGAAAGCGTCCATATTCGGATACACTCAGACTGTGTGACAAACGGAGGAATAAAACCCAGATAAATATCGGCAGGCGTTTTCGAGATGGAGAGAGCTGCGCGTCAATCTTGGACTTGACCGAGACTCTGCTCTCGCGAGTGTATTGATAGACAGGTAAGACATGCAACTGTCAATAATAGCACTTATAAACAAAGTTATATTGCTCTTTGTACTTTGGTAAGGCTTTTTATCACGTGTGGTGACCGAGCTTATGGCAGTACAATTAAATACAATCGGATATGATGTTAAAAAAATATATTTAGTCATTACTTGCAAATGTTCGTTCAAATTTACTTTTAGATATTGGTTTGAACACGTTAAACAACACGGCATTAACCATAAAAACGTAAAACTGCACAACATTAACCAAACAAATCATTTGACAAATAGCTGTATGTTGTAACGGGATAATATAGCATAACATTTCACGTTCCTTGCAGTTCATTAATTATGATGAAATAAAATAATACGATCAGACAGGTAATACAAAAACGAATAAATTACCTCATCCGTGATCATGATTCATTAATTCCATGTAGATATATCGCTAGATGGTGAAAACGCATTAAAAACGACATCTCCCATCGTCACCTCCTTCATAGCGTCATCAAGCTTCGCCTTTGTTATTGTTGAAACTGCGCCCTCTTGTGGTCAAATACCAAAGTCGCATACTGGAGCTTTAAGGGTGTGTTGCAGTACTAATACACCTGCGTTATTATCATTACAATGGCACATGAAACAATAAATCCAACTTGTCAGTAAAAAAAAAGTACCGCACGAAAGAATTCACTCACCGCATTCAAAAACAGCTTTGCGGCTTTAACTCCAAAACGACACGACGTAAAGAAGAAATGTTTTCGCGGGTATGTTAGGCATTGCGTGCTGTACGTGCTGTCGAAATTTGACGTACATGACGTGAGTGGTTTTCAAGAAAATCTCAGTGTTTCATCCGTCCCGCGTTTCAATCGTCCCGCCTCTCCCCTACTCTATTTTTCTCCCAGTTCACTTACTTTCATATATTCCGGGAGAAGTGGATGAATTCACGTGTTGTAAATCCAACAGATCCGATTCTCTGAACTGTGGCACAAACTAACATGCGCATACAGCTCAACTAACACGCTTCTTTAGCTAACACTTCCACTTGCATATATTTGACAATCGGAATATCAGATATTTGACATAAAAGCAGATCATCATTCATTCAGCGCTGTTGTTGCTGCGGTGTGTCACGTGACATGCAATGACGCGTCACCATGGAAACCATAAAGTGACCATCCATCCATCCATCCATCCATCCATCCATCCATCCATCCATCCATCCATCCATCCATCCATCCATCCATCCATCCATCCATCCATCCATCCATCCATCCATCCATCCATCCATCCATCCATCCATCCATCCATCCATCCATCCATCCATCCATCCATCCATCCATCCATCCATCCATCCATCCATCCATCCATCCATCCATCCTCCGGTATTTGTACTTTTGGACATTTCTAGTAGTGACACTGCTCCACCACAGAATAGTGATGCTGAAAGCACTTGTGTGTGTGTGTTTCTTCTTGCGAGTGAAGAGATTTGTGTGCAGAGACGGGAGTGATGTGAGGAGGGGGCTAGCCTTGCGAGTGGAGGGCCGCAATCAGTCACACACTGACACCTCCGCTCTCTTCAACCTCCCTCCCTCTCTCACCCTTTCAGCTCTGACAGGTTTGTCCTCCTGCAGTGCTGACACACTCGGGCTGATAAACCACCGCAGGGGTTCAGGGGCATCTCGATCCACCTCCTCCCCCATCTACCCCTCCAGCAGTGCTGATTATCACACTCGGGGGAGAGAGGGAGTGAAAAAGACAACTGGACTGAGAGCGGGATGAGCTGAGGGGGACAGGGAGACCGAAGGACACATTAAAGCATCTTTAGCACGTATACAGCCGATTTCAATTTTAGAACTGCCCTGTGATTGGACCGTTTCAAAACTCAGTCATGTAGATGCTTGGTTACTAAAGGTGAAGCATTCTTTTCATTACGTTTTATTTGCCAAAGTGTTATAGCCAAATTCTAAGGCAGCATCACATGTATTCTCATAAGAAAGGCATTCCCAGAATCCATCGCCCTGAGCTCAGTGGAAAAAAATCACAATTGTTTCCTCCTTCAACCTTCAACCTCCTTCAACCTTCAACCTCCTTCAACCCAGCGGAAACCCGCCCCATACTGTTGCTGATTTAATTGGTAAACTTAATTATGTAAAAATATGCTAAAATGTATTGATCGAAGTTGATTTTATTTAATTAAACTACTATTTAATTAAAAACAGACTAGATAATTTTAACCAAAATAAGTGTCATTTAAGCTTCTAAGAGTATTGCGTTATTAGCTTAGCAACATGCTCTATAATCTCTACTCCTAGTTCTAATCGCGCCGTTTTGCTTGTCAGGAGTCGTAAGGTAAGCCAGTCAGAATAGTGGTCATTAGCATATCGTCTTAGGGTACGTTTACATGACAATGTACTACAAACAGAAATGTTTTTCCTTTACGTTTTTCACGTACAGACAACAACGTTACACAGAAAACGACTAAATGACTAAAAACGCTGTATTACTCATGCCAGGCCAGTAGTTGGCGATGTCACTTTGTAAAGAAACACTAAGTGTCTAGTCTGAACACGTAATGTGCATGACGTCACCGTTTTCACAAATTCGTATTTTTGTAGTTTACACAAAGACGATAAAGCTATAGTTTTCAAAAACGTGCACTTTGAAACCCGTTTTCAAAAGTTTGTGTTTTCAGGCCATCAAAACGCCGTTGTCATGTAAATGAACGGCCAAGACGCATATAAAGTTTTCCGTTTTTTAATTGAAAACGGTGTCGTTCGAACAGCCCCTTGAAAGCAAAGTAGAAAAATGTGTATCTATCATAAGTGGCCCTAAAGGGAAAAAAAGACCAGATACTTTGAGTGATTGCACTAAATGTGACTGCAATGTCGCATAAAACATGTCCCAAACTCCTTTGCTTGTGTGTTGACATACCTTCACAACAGATGGCTTTGTTTTATTTGCATTTCAGCTCCGTTTTCCAACTCGGTTCGGTTGTTAAAAGTGTGACGATGACAGTAAAATCTTGGCCTCAGTCCAGTGAGTCTTAATTAGGCCATTGCAAAGCTGTCACTATCCACTCAATTACCACAATCACTTAAGCCACACGGCTGCCCGGCACGTCCCTCAAGCCTCTCTGCACTCATTACCACGCTAATCTACCACACAGATGCATTCAACAGCACGCCACCGACTGTAGATCACCCAGTCACACCAGTAGAGCATGTGAACGCTGGTTTAACTGTCTGGCATTTGGTCCGTTAAGGGTTTGTTGGCTTGTGTGTTCTTGAGTTTGTTTTTGGGGTTAAAGGAAACATGAAGGATTGTGCATGCAATCTTTAAATGTAACATAGATGAATGTGTCCCCTTTAAAACTTCTCCCACTCTTCTTTTGGAAGGGCTTCGGCCCAAACCGAAGTGCAACTGGATCAGTTGTGTGGAGGATTTGGTCTGGCTGAAAGTCCTGACATGGTTTTTGTGTGTGAAATGGAGAGAGAAAGTGGTGGCTCGCTTGTCCCGGGTCTGTCAAGCCGCTGTAAGCAAGCCCGAGGGAAGCGAGAATGGCTCCTATATCAATTTATTTCTCTCTCTTTTTCTCTTTGTGACAGTAATGAAAAGGCATGTCCTGGTAACTCGCTCTCGCGCAAATACACTGAGGCAGGAGAGGGAGAAATGCATGTAGGGGAAGGGGGGGTGTCATCTCACTTAGGAGGAAAAATGAAAGCGAGAGAGGAAAGAGGGCGGTAAGTGGTTTAAAGAAGATAAAAAGCTCAGACAGTGGAACTGAAACGGATGAATGTAATGAAAGGAGAGAAATGGGATTTTCTTAGCACTGTTTTCCGGTAATTACGTGAACAATAAGTGAGGTAAATAGCACATTAGCTTTATTTGTCATTGTGACCATTATACATTACAGTCTCTTTGCGGTAAATAGAATTTAAATATTTTTCTCATATATCACTAGATCAGGGTGATAACAAAATATTTCTGATTATTGTGAGGATGTAAAATGTTAATCAACACTGTTAATATACATAAAAAAAAAATAAAAAAAAAAAAAAAAAAAAAAAATATATATATATATATATATATATATATATATATATACATACATACACATCAAAAAAACAAAAAGATGTATATATAAAATACTCTATATTATAATGTGCAGACATAATTAATTTCAATATTTTTGTGTATCCTTGGATGCCTTGATATTTTTTAACTAGATAGTTACTGTTTGAGATAAAAATTGATTGTAAAACGGCTGAAAAATGTTGAAATTTACTTAGCTGTATCCCCAGCCTTAATTGTCACCATTAGCAGTAAAATCTGTGCATGTTAGATGCCACAACATGTTAATTGAATCCAGATACCAAAAAAAAAATCCTCTAGATGAGTTTTAACAGCGCACATAAAATGCTACCAAAGCATAAAGCGCATTAAGAGTTTGTTTGCACCTTCAGTAATAACATCTGTTGTGTAAATTGAGACTTAATCACAGATTTCCAGTGATGTAATATCGTTTCTTTTTATGAGATGCTCAAATGAGGCTTTCATTATCCCAGATGGGCTCTCACGCTTAGAGTAATATGCCGTCTCGGCACATTTCTAGCCATCTAGCATTTCTCTATAGCCTTGTGCTTTAGTAGTAATGATGTACGAATGGTGTGGCCATCTGTCCCAGCGTGATGTATTATAGCCCAGAGATGACCTTTGTGGCGAGTGGCTGGAGCTCTTCGGTGTGGGTTTTTTGCAGGACTGTGGCTAACAGGCACTGATGTGCTGCCCTTTGTCAGCCTGACTGGGTCTGACAGGCATGCTGGAACCGCAGGAGTGATGGGACAGTTAATGTGGAGCATTAGAGTCCTACAGGGAAGGGCCAGAGAGGTCTCAAACCAGAGTAGATGTTGGGCACCTGTAGGTCTATAGAGCTAGAGAATGAGGAGTCTGTCTGCATAGATTAGGTGTAAGCAGTGTATACATACACTAGTCAACTTTTGAAGTGGATCAAAACCTTTCATCAAAGTTATACATGAATTCTGAACAATAACCGTTCTTGTCTTAGGACAACTTTGAACTTTTGTGATCTCTTTCAAATGTTGACTACTGTATGTGTGTGTGTGTGTGTGTATATATATCGGCTGATACCGATAATTCTTTATATCTGAAAACTGATAACCGATATATTGGCCGATAAATCTAAATCCAAGTTTTTATATAATGTTTGAGAGCCTGGTTACAAAAACAAAAGTCTCACCATCAAAAGCCATGTCCCAAGCACACATTAATAATGTTATTATAATTTTTTGTAGCCTATATGACAGACTTGCACTGCACATGTTGCACTTCATATTTTACGCATTTCAAAACCGTCATGGCGGACAGTGTGCATCTGAAGTGTCTCAGCTGAAGGAAATGATACATTATTTATCGGCTTTAATATATCGGCCAAATTTTCTTATTGGGCTGATAACGATCGAGTTAAAAATTAACGTATATCAGCCGATATCGAGATGGTGGCCGATATATCTTGCATCCATAATATTTATCAATACAAATGATGTGTGTGTGTGTATATATGTATGTTGTATGTATGTGTCATTTTAAACTTACAAATATATTAAATAATTATATTATATGGCATATTCCTTGATTTTTATATTAAATATTTGTTTTATCAGGTTTTTATATATATATATATATATATATATATATATATATATATATATATATATATATATGATCATTATTCAGTATATATTACTATGCATATAGTTGGTTCATTAAGAATTACACTGGATTATTTGTGAAATCATCCGAATTATTGGTGGAATTAGGTGGATTATTTACAGGGTTAGGCGGGTTTGAAGGAGGATTAGCGGGTCCACACTTTGATTCTGGTTCTCCAGATGGGACCATTGTACCGCACCAAGCATCAATAATGCACAGGGAACAGGGTGAAAGAGTCTGTGACATTCTGTCTTCAATAATTCACCAGTCAGCGGGGGACGTATGGGCCCGCCTGTTTCTTTTTCCAAACATCACCCCGTTGTGTTCTTTTCGAGAGGGCGCGATGAAGGGGGTGGAAGTGTCGGATGGTGGTCTGTTTATAAAGATGTCACACACCTCCCCTTTGGCCTATTCTTCATCTTGTAATCCTGTTTGAGAGTGTGATGTGCTTGTATGTGTTACAAGACGCCCCGTGTAAGTATGCGAGTTGCAATGGAGATGCTTAAAAATGGAATTTTTGGGCAAATATTTAGATTTTTTTTTTTTTTTTACTTATGCAAAATAGCTAATTAATTAAAAATAAAATGAGAATAAGATGAATTATGGACCAGACCTTTTACTGTTTATTCTCAATGGAACGTACCTCATCAAGTCAAAGTTCTTTTTGGAATTCAGCACACATTGTGAAAGTATGGGATTTCGCAAGCAGCCAATCTGACTGAAATGAGTATCTCTAGCTTAAATGTGTCGCAACGGCCCCTGTTTGAGTGTGTATATATGTGGTGTTAATGAGATTTATGGGCTTGAGATGGTAATTAGATGTTGAGTCAGCTCTCACATTGCATTTCTGCCTGATAAGCACTGACATCGGTGGATTGTGTCTCTTTTCTCTGTTTCTCACCATTCTCTCTCTGTCTTTCACTGTCTGCATTACTCACTCTGCGCCGACATAGATATGAAAGATCTGACCGAGCTGCCGTGGCCTCCTCCGGTTGGACAGCTGGAGGAGGAGCCCGTCTGTGGCGAGCAAGGTGAACTTTGACCCCCTCCTCCTCACTGCTGCCCCTCCAGTGTCCTGCATCTGCCGAGCTCGCTGAATCGCTGTATTGCTAGGAAACTCCCGTTTGCTTCCCGTTTGATTTCAGTCACTCCCACTCAGATCTGCTTTCATCACGGTAGCATGTGATGAGTGCATGAGGTCTTCACTGGGGATGCACCGATACTATAATTCTACTGATACCAGCGTTGTAATGTTAACTTAAATGAAAATTAGAAATGTAGCCTTGGCAATTGACTGAAATAAGTGCAAGTAGATGTAGCCTACTATAAATAGATATAATTATAAATGTACTATAAAAATATAATTTTTTTTTATAAAAACGCTTAACAAAATGACCAAAACCCTAGCTAAAATTAAAATATAAAAAAATATTATAATAGTATATACATAATACTCAAATAACACTGGCCGATACAGATAAGCCGATTATTGTTCAGCCAATAAATGGCCAATATTTTAATTCTAAACTATTTTGTCTAAAAAATTTACTAAAATCAATTATTTTAAATGCGACAAGCGAATTTAGACATCACAATGTTATAAAGTATTGTTATAATTTCGGTTGAATATGTAAATGAACAATGTTTACTCATTCTCATGTTACTTGGACCGAGAAATTCACGTTTATTTGTTAACAAAAGTCCGCCAGGATCACGCTGGATCCTTCGCTGGGATCTGAAAGTAATTCAACTAAATGTTGACTCTTCTTGCACCCAAGTTGACACCATTATGACAAAGTTTGCCAAGAAGTATTTCCTACTAAAGCAAGGTGGTATTTGACTCTGGTCAAGTGTATCCATAGCCGACTGGTCGGAGTGGCCTTGGATGGCAACATGCCTAGTGCATTATGGGTGTTGAAGTTTTTCTAACTATTTGGCATAAGGGAAGACACCAGCCTTTTTTCTCTGTTTTCTCTAGCCAGGTAGCACAATTTTAATTGAAAACCCATTTTGCCAGCTGTGAAGTGAGCCTTAGATGACGGCAAAGATAATCTAAATGTGAAAATACGAGAAATGAGCATTGCGAATTAAATGCCTACCTACTGATAAAACTAATTATAAAATCAGATGATTACCAATAAGGTACCGATCAATTGTGCATCCCTAGCGTTCACACTTGGTTTGATTGTTTGATCCAAACTTCAGTTCGATTAACCCCTTCTATGGATCAGCAGGTCTCTTTTCACATTGTATTGTTTGTGCTGAACCCTGGCACGTTTGCGTTATAAATTTGACACCTTAATTTCCAACAACCCTCCTGTTTTATTACTCCTCGTTGCCCTGGTTTAGACTCCTCCTGCTCTGCATATCCACCATTGTTTTGACCGTTTTAACCAGGTATAATGCGACAAGCTTATTTGTTTAATATCTGATATATGGAACAGGATTTACGACCAATCACATTTCACGATAGGTGGCGCAACTCAGCAACATGACAGTTGTCCGATTAAAGTCTTTTGCTCATCCTGTTGTATCCACACTACGCCACAAACCACATACATCATTTGAAGCATAAAACTAAGACTAACATGAAAGAGTATTATCAATTGCCAGTTTGTTGCATCATTCCTGGTTAGGACTCGGTGGTAGAAAACCTACCGTGTTTTCATTTTTCAAACAACTTTAATCACTTTTGTACTTCTGTTTGATGTTGAATTGAGTCTTTTTGTCTCTCTCGCCGTGTCCTTCATACAGTGCAGTTTGAGGGTGCAGAGTGGGACCGTTCCTGTTCTCCCACAGAACGCCTGAGGTGTTCCAGGCCTCTGCAGACCACAGGCAGCATGAAGCTACGTAAGCCCAGCGATCCTCATTCCACGATCGGGGAGAGAGTGGATCCCAACCTTACCCTGGAGAAACAAGTGTACGTCCAACACGTCGCCACAAACCATTAGAGGTTTGAAGAAAAAAACGAGAGGGGAAAAGAGACAGCTAAGCTCAAAAAAATTCCGCAATTAGAATGCTATCCTGTAATGCATCTTGTGATTTGCTGACCCTCATGTCGTTCCAAACTTGTACATACATTCTTTCTTCTGTGAAACATGAAAGAAGATATTTCGTTTTTGTCCACACAATGAAAGACCGTGAGATCCAGTGGGAGACATTTTCAAAATATTTTCTTTTGGGTTCCACAGACAAAATAAAATGTCATACGGGTTTGGAACGCTTTGAGGGTGAGTAAATGGTGACAGAATTTACAGTTTTGACATTTTCAAGATACTAGCCTGATGGTCTCGCAGTGTGACTCTCGGGCCTTTGGGAGCGTCAATATAGTGTGTTATCATTTTATGACTGAGAATATGATTTATAACTGCAGTGTGCATGGATACTCCATTAGAAAGATCAGTCAAGTGCGTCCAAAATATTGCTATGAATTAGTCAGCTGTTCAGGATACAAAATCCCCCAGACACATCAACCTCAGTTAGACAGCAGCTGTGGTCTCACGGGGGACATGCCACGACTGTCACAAACACACACGCTCACTTCTCAAAATATTTACAGGTGTCATATCCACACATTTGTATTGCACCAAAAGCAGTGTAGGTGGACCCTTAGAATTAAACAACCTCTTTGTGAATGTTAAAAGTCCACAAAATCTGAAAGATCAAAGTGCACAATAAATGAAGGTATTCTCTCCCAAACGAAAGAACCAATTCTGATCTGCCTGAAACAAGTCATCAATAGTTCCAGTCTTACTTCCTTCTCAAACCTATGTAGGTTTGTAACAAATTTGCATTTTGCCAGCCGATGCTTTTCACATAATGCATAATTGCATAATGCTTTTCACTGGCTGCTCACGAACATCTACTTTGACCCGCCCTTTAACATTGTAGTTGTAGCTGAGGCCTGGAAGAGTTTGGTTTGTGTTGTCAACATGTAGAGAAGACTGTTTTCAGCCCTGCCAGTTAGAATTGATGTGGTACAACTGACACCATTGTTACTGTTTGTATCACTGTGTATAAAATACTGATATGGTAATGGACGTTATGTTTCCGACAAGCGATGTAAGCGGTAGACCAATCACAATAGACTGGGCCATCTGACCAATCAGAGAAGAGTAGACCAATCACAACAGGGGCACGTTCAAGCTCAAACCGGTGCGCAACGTTTTGCTACGGTTTCCAGGTTGAACGAAATGTTTCCTGGAAACGGTGTGCAACGGGGTTTGAGATGCGCTTTCTCTTGTTTGGTGGGTGTGTCAAAAATGTCAGCCCAATCAGCAGCAACATGTACAGTATATAAACTACGCGGTATTAAAGAGAGCTCGCACAATGGGTCCAACGAAGTCGTTTACAAATGTGGCCGCTGCAGCTCGGTATACGCAACAATTGAAGATATCTGTCGACATGTTTGTCGTAAGAGTTTTATAGTAAAAATATAGCATATCAACAGTGATCAGCAATAATGATAAGCCTAATACTCAAAATAAAAATAAGGAAATATAGATCATAACACGGTCTCAGAGGTAAGAAGTGGATTATCCTTCACCTGAAATGTTTATATTTTCCTCATGAAATGTTTATATATTCATCATGAAATGCGAGGTAAATGTTGGATCACAATCATTAGAAACTGCAGTTTCCACAAATCCCTTCACTCGATTGGAATGTTCTCTTTTATTCTGGACGGCAAGGGCAGTGACTGTAACATCGAGTGTATTTTGCAGTATTAAACACGTATTTATACCGATTTAATCAGGCTTAGAAAATTCTTCAAAAAGAGCACAAAGAATGGCCTTCTCAGCTGCCGTAGTTGCAACTCTTGCGTCATCAGAACAGGGTGTTCAACGCACCACCGTTTACGTTTAAAGAACGTTTTGCAACTTTTTGTCGGGGCTGAACGCAGCCCTGATTGGGCTATCTGACCAATCAGAAAAGAGTAGACCAATCACAACAAACTGGGTCATCTGACCAATCAGAAGAAGAGTAGACCAATCACAACAAACTGGGTCATCTGACCAATCAGAGAAGAAGAGTAGACCAATCACTATAGACTGGGCCATCTGACCAATCAGAGCAGAGTAGCTGCAATGTATATTATGGGAAAATGTAAGTGTTTTTTGACCTTGGATGCATGTAAACCTTTTGTAGGAGACGTCCAAAACAAAATTAGGAACCTTTAAAATAGCATAATACAGCCATTTTAAGACTTCTATGTGGTAATAGTTTTTGTTATGATTTGCTTACCTCTTTGCCTTTGAAATGAGAATCAAAACTGCTGGATAGCTTTTGATGTGTAAATATCATGTTTTTGACATCACATCATGTCGTCCTTCAGATGGTATCACGGCTCTCTGTCGCGCTCAGAGGCTGAGTCTCTACTGACCCTCTGTAAGGAGTGCAGTTATTTGGTGCGAAACAGCGAGACCAGTCGCTTGGACTACTCCCTTTCTCTGAGGTACTGTACAGCCTCCCTCCAGCACAGCCACATTTTATTTCTCCATTCCCTCCATTACCGTTAAATGAAATGAGCAAATCTCATCCCCATTACCCCATTCCAGCTAATTGCCTTGTGTTTTGCTTCATTTGTGTCTAGTTGTCTGTATCTTAGTAGTTTTTGTTCTTCATTCTCACCTACAATTATTTTTTTCACCCATCAGAAGAGTTAATCTTTTCAAAGAAATTGCAATACAATACATGAATATAATATAATTCACTTTAATATAATTATAATATAATAATCATTTAAGCTTGTGTATTTTATATATGCATAAATGCATAACTTATACTGATTTCCTTCATTTATTTAATATATTATCATTTAATTTAAAACATGCTGTTTATTAAAAAGTCACATTTTAGATTCAAATTTGTGTTTTTAAGCAGATTTGTGATTGCTTTAAACAGTAATACAGCATATTTTGTGATTTTATGTGATATTACTGTTAACTGTTGTTTGCCTACAATTATTAATAATTACCTTTTTTTTTTTGGCCAATCAGAAAATTGTGGAGACTTTGTCTGCTTTCATGTGACTTTTTCCCATCAGTGTTCAGCACATCAGTTTCTTGAATTATCTATATATCTGTTCTTATCTCACATTTAAACATATTTGTTTTTCTATTGTTTTATCATACTCTTATTTTTCTCATAATTTTCTTTTGATTCAATTTTCACCTTTTGCAAAACGGCCCCTGCCTCATTTGCACACTGATGTGCTTTTCGATTGGCTATCAGCTAGAGCGATAATGCTTATCTGGTCAAATCTCGCAGCTCTAATTACTGTGTTGATCCAGAGCCCCTGGTTCCCCTCCTCTTTCTTCTTTTCCTTTTATTCTCCCCGAGCTGTAATCAGGCAGGTGAACAGCTCTTCAGTTCACAAAAGCTGCTCCTGCCAGCATTAATGAATATGAATGACCCCGCAGAAAGCCGCAGACACAAGCGGGGAGGCCTTTCACACACCTGAACACACTCCGTAATCACACACGCCTTGTAATGCAAGTGCACAACTGCACACTTCATAAGTCATGGGCAAAAAAACACTCCAGAACACGTTCAACAACACGCTGAGACTTCGTTCACATGAAATCTTATTTTTACAAGCCGCATTCGTGCGACAGCGTCTGACAACTGTGGGAATGGATGAATGAACAGCGCTGTCTGATGTCATAATGCTGTACGCCAGCGGCCTTTGAGGTCTGATCCAAATCAAAGTGACAGCAGCTCAACACCAAGAGCTTTGAACGAGCCGCCATTGAGATTCACAGGCTTTTTCTTGAGCCCAGATCCTTCTATAAGTGACTCTGTTCGTCACGTACCTGGTAGATAATACCTTTTTGGAGACGACAAGCTCCTTGAACATGTTAAGTCTTGAATTTTAATGTGCTGCTTCAGCGCTAGCTTGATTTTTAAAAGGGTGAGAAAGATACTCTCAGCCTCCTTGTGATTTTATTCACTCTTATTAAAGTGAATTGTATAGTACAGTATAATGACAGCCTCAAACAAACCAATCACTTCCTGTTTCTATACATAGAAATCCAGCAGTTTGGACTGTCTTAAAGGGGAGGTCTAGAATAATGTTAACATCGGGCCGTGCTGAAGTTATTATATTCTTAAGCCGGGTGCACACTGTGCGATTTATAATAGTCCTTTACGATTGTTGCTTGTAAGACTGTATGAACATGATCATCGCTGTAAGCCATGGAAGATCTCAGTTGTCATTAACGTCAGACTGTACGACAGTCAAGACACGTTAAAAACGGACGCATGCAAGTAAACTTGTCTGGAGTTTTACATCAATCAATGGCACGTTCGGTGACGTGAGCTGCATTACACGCGGGATTTAAATGGTGGATACAAAGAATACTCTAACGTTAATTTTGGTCATGGCTTGTCTTGATAAACGAAGACAATTTGACGATCGTCGTAGGAGAAGTCGCACTGCAGGACTGAGAGTCAAATCTTCTAACACTGGCAGAATTTCATCTGTGGTAAAATTGGATCGCAACGGTTATTAATTGGCTATCGGTGAACATGTCGAATTAACGATCAAAGACTTCAGATTTTAGCCTAGGATCAGAGGAATCTTTTAGGATTTGCTAAATTTGTCTCAGAGGGCCAAAATCGCACCGTGTGCACCCGGCTTTATACATTACTCAGATTGTCCTGTTTATTGTGGGTAGTCTTTTGTTCACCAGTGACCTATATACGAGATTCACAGGCCCACCTAGGGATCATGTTATATTAAAGCTGTCAAGTCATGATAAAATGATTGGAATATATGGATTTTAACATATGACGCAAGGCTATGGCGCTATAATACGATGGTACAAGTGGCGTTTGTTTTGTTGAAAGCATTTTCAGGTTTATTTTGTTGCTCAACATGCCCAAAGAATAAAAGTGGTTTTGTATGTTCTTTTTCAGGAGCTGCCAAGGTTTCATGCACATGAAGTTCAGCCAGTGCAAAGATGGCCGCTATATCCTGGGCCAGAACAGCCCTCCGTTTGACACCATCCCTGAAGTGATCCACTATTACACCACACATAAACTCCCCATCAAAGGAGCTGAACACTTGTCCCTGCTCTTCCCTGTGCTGGTTCAGACTCTCTGATTGGTCAGAGCACTGCAGTGAAAACAGACGGCAGAGGTATATGCCATTGGGAATGAACATTCAACAAATTCGGCACACCAACTTATGGCTCCCTCATGTCTTGATTGTACAAAGCATCTGGTTGAGGACACAAACATTTACATTAGATACTTCAAATCCATTTACAGTTAGATCTGTTCACATGCCATTTCACATACTTGTTAATAATTCTTTTCAATCTCACCAAATTAACCTTATGTGAACCGCACCGGACTGGTGGCGGCGAGACCTGTTGCTTGTCTTCAGTCGTCTGTCTGAGTTATTCTCCACTGGGATGGTGAATTTGCCACTGCTAATGTTTATTGATCGATTAGTAGCCTCTTAGGATGAGCAGACGAGCCTCCGCTCTTTTATAGCTGCTGTAAAAGACATTTCCACACGGCCGTTTATGACTATCGTCTCTTTAAAATTTGTAAAGCCTTTTGGTTCTAGTAAGACCCTTGAGACCACACACACAAATGTTGTTTGGCTGTAGACCTTGGAAAAGTTTCATTGTCTTTGTTTGACCTCAGCTTTGTTGGTGTGGCTGGTCGTAGATCAGTGAATGTTGGCAAATTTTAATGTTGAGGACAGTAGCTGATCAATTGATTGATGTGGTGTTTGAATCATGATCACTCACAGAGATGTTCCTGTAATTGGTATATTAGGTCACCGATACAGAAAAATGCTGAAATTGTGTTTCTTTAACTCCTGTTTGTAAACTGATTTACATGTGTTATATAATAAACTTCCTATAGAGAATGCTAGTAGTTAATAACTGATGCTTCAAACTGTATTTTATGTCAGTTGCAGAGAGTTTGCGGTATAGACAAGATTTTATATCTATTTTTACATTTGTATTTTACATTATTCTAGATGGCTGCTAGGTAGTTCTGGGCGATTACTTGGGATTTCTGGGTGATTGATAGGGAGTTCTGGGCGGTTGCTTGGTTGTTCTAAGTGGTTGCTAGGTTGTTGCATACTAGATATACTAGCCAACATACTACATACTAGCCAAAAGAGCCCATCCCCTTTGTCTCTGATCTTCTGGTCTCTAAATATGGCTTGGGTCCATCCTTCAATTGTTGTCTGTTTTATTATCTGAGATAATGAAAAGTCTGATTGCTTAAAGAAAGTAACCAGCATGTAGTAACCACAGATAGGCGGTAGCGCAAATCCTTAAACCCAAGAATGAGCTAGTAATTTGGTCAGCATTGTTGTTTTAATGTTCTTTTATAAATAAATTGGAATTTGAAAAGTCACACTGATATCGTAGAAAGCACCAGTAGGCAATTTAATTGCTGTAGCTTGCCATGCATATTATTTTTATAGCTTCACATTGTTTATTATCAAGAGACAGAGAAAATGGTGTTGAGATTGACAGAGAGATGTGTAAATGGTTATTATACATGTGTTTTATCCTGGGACCACATGCCATGCACAAAAAGACTGCAAAGATTGAATGTTAAGCACGAGTGTGAACGTTTTTCTTTTCCCATTGCAGCCCACAAGAAGGCCGTCTTCCTAAATCAGGCAGTGTTTATGTGTGTGTGTGTGCTTCCTCATTATCTCTGTTCTGCCGAAGCGAAGCGTTCTGGGATTGCTTTCATTACACTGCCAAATGAAATGGCGGAGAATGATTACTGGTGTGACGGGCGGAGAAGGAGGTTCAGATCAGTCCTCGTCCCTCCAACTACAGTAAGGAAGATGGTGAGATAAAATGAGGAGGAAATTAAGAGTTGTTTGCAAGCACATTTTGACGCTTTTTAATGCAATAACATTTTGGTGTGCTTCGAGGTGTCTATCACGATTTAGGATATGCCTCACCAATGTGCACATTTGGAAGCAGATGATGATCTATCAGATGCGCTCACTGAAAAAGACACCTGCGATCACAACGGAGCCAGAAATAATTTCACACTCTAACCACTCTAATCTCGACCAAGCCCAAAAACTCGCGATCCCACGGCGGATGGCATCTAATGCTCGTGGCTTCTGTGTTGGCTACTGGTAACGATTGTTCCCAGCTGCTCTGACACATATCCAGGCATGTCCACATGTGCGTCTCAAGCGCCTCGTATCACATTGTCCGAGACAGACACATTAATCTCGCTCAGACATTCCACAAACAGGCACGCACTCACTCTTGGAGGGAAAGCCTTTTCGACAGGTGTGTCTGCTAGACTGTAACCAGAGATCGGTCAAAATTTAAACAGCTGAAACTGGGGGCTCATCTACTGTGTCAATACCTCAAAAGCCCTACGACGTCTTCCTCACAATGAACGCTGCGCTAATTCCTCTGGTAATTGGGCTCTTACTAGTCTTGGAATAATTAGGCCTTACAAAGAGAGGCATTTCTCAGCCGCAAGCTTAGACAAAAGCCCAGCAGTGAAAAGGGGGCCCAGATGTGCACTGAAGGGTGGAAAAAATCAACTGCATTCACAAGGGCTGCCGTCATTATCGTGTTACCGTCGCTCAAGCAAGGTGTCATCTGGATTTCATTATGGTGAGGACTGGCAACTTATACCATCTGTTAATTTACTGACATCTGACCTTTGAACCCTCCTCCCGCCCTTGTGGGCAGCTGGCCCAGATAAAGTCCTCATCTTGGAGAGCTTATCTCCTAAAGCCCCGTCAGATGCAGCTCGCATACGGCTGCAGCTGAAGGCTATTGTAATGGATTGAAAAAGACGGCTCTGGGGGAGGACTGAATGTATCCTGGGCTCTACTTCAGAGGATAAGGATAGATGATCCTCAGATTTCCAGGTCTCATAATAGTAATTCAGGTGCACGTATGATGTGATTAGGCCAAGTAGGAATGCTCCTTGGTTCGATATCCCTGGTCCTAAGCCAAGATTCATATCAAACAATCATACTTCATCAAACCTACCCCTAAAAGCAAAGGAGTAATGGTTCTTGCATGACTTGGTTAAAAGTCTAGGGTTCACAAGTTAAGTTATACACCTTGAGATCTCACTGGTGGAAGAATACATATATTTAACACTGAGAGACAATTATTTGCAAATTTGTCAACAGAGTCGGTTATCAGTCCTGCTCCTAGAGGGCAACCATTTTGCAGAGTTTAGCTCCAACACTCCTGCCTAGACATTTCTAGTGATCCTGAAAGGCCCACTGAAGTGCCTTGAAACGTGCAGCATTATTCAATGTGTTGATGTAATTTCTACTAAGCTCCTCCATGTCGCTTTAAAATATGGCATTCTCTGCAGAATTCAAAGGATCCGATACATTTTCTGGTCTGCGCTGACAGCGCATATGATCCGCTCTGTGCTACGATCGAGTCTCTGGACTGGAGCAGACTGCAACGGTTCACGTAACACTAATGTGAAACCAGACTTCATTCGCCCCAATGGAAAGTATATTTACACTGTCCAAATTGTTCCCTATCCCCTATATAGTGAACTATGTGCCATTCACCATTAGAAAATACTAAATGTGTGAACAAGTGACCGATTTTAGCCGCAGCTGCAGTGTCTATTTATAATGGCGGGACGCTTTAGTTTCTAGAGAGCATTTGATTGGACAGAAAATCTGATGAGAAGTTTGAACACTTTGTCTTCTAAAAGAGAATTGTCTTTGTTTTGGAGCACACTAGCTTATAGATAACAGTAAGGATAACATATTCATGCTAAAAGCCAAAAATCTTCCATTTTGATTGACTTGAAGACCTTGAAAAGCTGGTTCAGGTGGGTTTAATTACTGTAGGATTGGAGCTAAAGGTGGCCCTCCAGGAGGATTATATTTTTTATATTTTTGTACCTTATCTACCTCATAAAGAACTTATATGCTATAATTAGGGGTAGATAAGTTGCAACGGTGTACCTTTGGGGGTATTGCCCCAAAGGCAAGCTAAAAGTACACTTTTTGCATTATTTCTTTCTTTCTTTATTGTATTTATATAGCACAATTCGTTGCAACTGCAGTTGCACCAATGTGCTTTCCAGAGATAATAAAATATAAATAAATACATAACACAAAAACAACATAAAACAACAACACAGAATTTTGACTCAACGCCCAGAGGAATTAAAAGCCTGAGTTAATAGATGAGTTTTTAAAAATGATTTAAAACTCGAAATAGTCTGAGCCAATCTGATGTCAACGGGTAACAAATTCCAAAGTTTCGGGGCAGCGATCGAGAAGGCGCGGTCACCCCTAAGTTTTAATCTAGATCTTGGAATCGATCGGAAGACCACAGGGATCTATTTGATATATAACGTTTCACTAAGGAATCAAGATATGTAGGTGCCAAACCTTCATTTCTGCCAGTGAAGAACAGCCATGCATTTTAGTATTCCACCATTTAGTCGATTTTATTATTAATTTTGTAAATGTAACTAACCTAATTTGGGCACCACTTCATTAGTACTCGCCCTGTCAAAAAAGACCACTGGGCTTGTCACAATACAGCTTGTCAAAGTCTGGCATCTTAGTCGAAGCATCTCATCTCCGCTTTTATATCCAATTTGGATTGGTCTTGAGGCAAGGGTGCTGGATCCTGCCTTGCACTAATAAGTGCTAGCAAATGGTACCAATAGTTTTGGCTTGATCAACGACAATTTACTCACTCTCATGTCATCCCAAAGCTGAATGTCTGTGTAGGACAAAATAATTTTTGAAAAATGTTTCCATGTCTTTGTTTGTACAATGAAAAGGGTGCACTTGTTTTGGACCCCATTGACTTTCATTGCTTGGACCCAAAATTTTCTTCAAATCATCCTTTGTGTTCTCCAGAGGCAAATCAGTCATACAGGTTTGGAACGTACATGAGGGAGAGTAAATGGTGACACAGTTTTTATTTTTGGGTGAACTTTCCCTTTAAGACCAGGGCTCTAGCTAATGATTGTTCTACACCAATCTCAGGTCTTGGGCTAGCAAGCCTGTTCACGGGCTAATGAGGAGGTCCAATTCCAAACCTCGACCAGAAGTGAACCATGAAGAGATTATTATGGCTTCTATGTCTTGGTCCTGACGCATTTCCTAAGCAACACGCGTACACACAAACACCTTCTACCTCAGTCAACCCTTGAAAGCTTGTTAAATGTGACCCCTGGTCCCAGAATGGGAGAAAATCAATTGAGTGCTCTCACATAGGCACATCCTGAGTCACTGGTCCAGATGGAGGCATTGTTCACACTGAGTGCAGAGCCAAGCAATGTGCCAGTCTGATGTATTCAGCCACAGAGACTCCTCTCAGCTCTGACAAGCACACAGACAAATGAATATTCTCAATAGTGGCCATCCACAATAGCTCAGTGGTCCGTGCTTTGATCCATTGTGGCAAAGAGCCATTCATTACATGAGGTGCAGAGGCACATTGTGTGTGGCAAGTGTGTAATGCCTTACTTGAAAGGATTAATGTCCTCTATGTGGCGTGTGCTTATTTCAAGGACTTTGCATAAGGCTTATTGTCGCGTGTTGTGGGTTGATGTTTGTTTTTGCTCAAGGTTACGCATTATAGTATCACACTTAGCCATCATTGTTTTTTTGTTGACGTTGATTCTTCATGACACTTCAACCGTTTGGTGTGAAATCTCTTGACGAACGGATTCTGTGATACTAAATGACTTAGTTTTCAGCTACAAGATGCCAACAGACATGATTTAACCAAGGAAACTGCTTTGGCTCTTGTAAATGAGTTCGATTTGTTTACCATTCTATTTTTTTCCCCAGCAACCTGACTGCAAAGATCACGGTGATGGAGAGAGAGAGTGTCTACAGCTTAGGGTGGTAAATTACTTGAAATGTCACACTTGTCAAATGCTGTAAAAAACATTCTTCAACAAAATGTCACTTGTTCTCGCAATGTTCTCAATATGAACAAAAGTCCTCTATTTTTTTGTTCAAACAATGCAAGATGCAGCACGTCTAAGCAATTCCTGCCTTTCAGTAATTGGTAGAATTACCCGACGCATGACGTATTGATGAACGCAGAAGCGCAGAGAATAGAGCAAAACATTTAAAAAAAAGAAAGAAAAAAAAGACCTGTCTTGAGTTTGTTGCCCAGCCATTTTTGTTTGCGTCTACTCTCACTGTACACTACTCCTACATTCTTATACGTTGGGTCAGAAGTCACTCTAATATAACTAACATTCACTAATATAACTGATTGTGTTTGGCTGAAAGAAGAAAGTCATATACACCTAGGATGGCTTGAGGGTGTGTAAATTATGGGAAAATTTAATGAGGGTGAAGTTGAGCTCAATCAACAGCATTTTCAATGAATCGCTTGTTTTCGTTAAAACAGCAAAAATCCAGGCTACATTGAAGCACTTAAAGTCCCCCTGGCCTGTAGTCAATAATTTTATCCCTTAAAATTCATATTTTATCACCAACATTGCATATTTAAGATCGCCTAGATCAGGGGTGCCCAACCCTGCTCCTGCCGATCGACTGTCCTGCACAGTTCATCTCCAACCCTAATCAACGTCTTCAGGATCGCTTGAAAAAATTAAAGGCAGGTGTGTTTGATTAGGGTTGGAGATGAACTGTGCAGGACAGTCGATCGGCAGGAGCAGGATTGGGCACCCCTGGCCTATCATAGATTGCAGATTTATGAATATGTAAATTAGCCCCGTCTCCACTAACTCACACCAGCTCAGCCAACTTACTGAGGTAAACGCTGCACAATGGTATCACTCCTTACAAGAATCGGACACATAACGGTAATGTCATAATATTAATATGACTAGCCTTTTGCTTGACTGTTATGAAACCGCTAATAGTGTGTTGCTAATATTACGTGAACCATATTCCCATTTGCCGTCTCAGAGTCAGACCGCTGCCTCAGTATCCTTAGAAATGCTTTGAACAATTCTGAACGTCTGTGGAGAAAGGCATATAGTTCATTGTAATATAGATCATACACCCCCTATATTGCTAAATATACCTGATTTTTCATATCATATGGCTTCTCTTGAGATTTCACTGTTTCAGAGCGGTCAGAGTTAATGATATGCTAAAGCCCGCCAGCACGTACGTGATTGGTTACAAGGTAGTTTGTGACATCAGAAATACCAGCGATTTCAAACCGTGTTTTTGAGACTGTCTTTGGTTCACTGCCGTTTTAAGGAGAAAATATTCAGCATTGGTGCTGACATATGAATTTGCACATGGGTTGTCTTAAAGCATATTAAAAACACCACATAGAGGTATAAACAACATAAAGAAAACTTGATTTTGACCACAGGGGGACTTTAAATAAGTGAATGGGGCCAATCTTTAGAGGGTTTTAATGCCGAAGCTTATATTTTTATAAAAAGTTTGTTGTCGTTACGCTTGTTTTACTGTCATGGCAACAAAGCTGTCAAATCTGATATATAACCACATTGAAAAGGTTAAAAAACGATTTATTTCGCACAAAACTCTTAACATGCATATTGTTTATGTCTTGTGGCAGTAATATTGAAACTACTTATTTTAATGTTTACAGATTGGCCTCCTTCACTTCCTTTGCGAGTGTCTCATTTTAACCCAGGTTTTGGCTCAAAATTGAGTCGAATTTCATTGTTGTGCTATTCAACATTATGCCACAAGTGCTGTCGACTGAACTTAAAGGGATAGTTCACCCAAAAATTACAATTTTGTCATTACTTATTATTCACTCTTAATTTGTTCCAAACTTGTACGAGTTTCTTTCTTCTGTTGAACACAAAGAAGATATTTTGAAGAATGTTGGTAACCAGACAGTTAACGGCAGCCATTGACTTCCATAGTAGGAAAAAAATAATATTGTGGAAGTCAATGGCTGCCGTAAACTCTTTGATTACCAACATTCTTCAAAATATCTTCTTTGTGTTCAACAGAAGAAAGAAACTCATACAGGTTTGGAACAAAATATTCATTTTTGGGTTAACTATCCCTTTAAAGCAAGTTGTCTATAATGATCTAAGATAGCACTGCAATGGTTTGTATACTGCAGTATAGCTCAAAGATTGATGGCATTGATCATGATTTTTTACAGGCAAAGCCATTTATAATGAGCCTACCAAACGACTAAATTATAGTGCTTGACTGTATTCGTAGACAAAATGTGTGTCCATTGCCTTCACATTATTCGCTCTGTGGCGCAGTCTGTTTGAATGTGATACTACAGCTCCCTCTAGTGGTTATACACAATGTTTACAAGGCAATCTTAACATTAGAGTGAGTTTTTTTCACACTAACATATGTAAACACTTACATTTTTTTGACAGTTTTATGTAAATTAGCAAGTACTTTTGAAAAAAAGAAAAAAAAAATCAAGACATTCACAACGAAACCACCTCATTCTGCCATCTAAACCGATCCACAGAATATTAACCGTAAACATCCAGAGTCTTCTTTAAAACACTCACTTTATGTGTAATAAGAATAGCAAACTATTCAAAATGTTTTTGTCTAGTAATGAACTGTGAGAATATGTTAAAGGTCAGTCTTACACACAGAGTACTATAATAATATAATACTGTTAAGGCGTTTTCCTTCATGAAAAGCTAATATACCGTTTTACAAATTGGGTTATTTTGATAGAAAAAAATTGCACACTTAAGCTTTTCGAGTGATTACATTCTGTAGTGGCTCTATGTTATGTGCTCATAGCACATGCTCAGTTTCATAAATATTAATACATGTAGAAGTCAATTCAGCTTGTTTCTCCTTTGGTCAGCATTTGTCCAATCGTGCTTTAATAGTACCTTTAAAATCTCATTGTCTTTTGTCTGAAAGCAAATCCAGATTTTGTTCTCCTCAAGAGTGCTGTAAAAACAGGACATAATCACACAGGAACCATGACCAAAACATCTTGGGAAATGACAAATTCCCGCTCTTTTGTGCTGACTCCCATAGTCTCAAAACTTCCCCAACGAGGGAAGCGCGCCAGCTTTAACCAGCACCGCGGACAGTAGGTCACCTGGCCCTGAGGGGTGTGTGACAGCTGGTTGAGACGTGTCCCCATGCTGATGATGGGAGTTTGACGGGGTAGGAACTTTACTTCCCATCAGGGAGGACTTGGCTGCCCCGGCCATGCTTGATTTGCTGTTCTCCGCGGTCGCGATAACTATTCCCGGCAGCGCCGCCCCTGCCACCGTAGGCATAGAGTCCAGTGGCGTCTCGGAACAGCAGCAGCACAGCACTCGGATGAACGCGGTTCGCATCTCGCGGCTGGAGAACGTGTAGATGAGAGGGTTGAGGGCGGAGTTGAGCACGGCCAGAGCGATGAACCAGTCCACCTGGTACAGAACCGGACACCGCTCTGGACTGCATCCCACATCCAGCAGGAGCAGCAGAAAAAGAGGAGCCCAACAGGCCACAAAAACCCCTAGCACTATCACTACGGTGCGTAAAAGTGCGAGCGAGCGATCCGACGGCCGGGAGCTCACTCTACGCCCGCTGGACGTCACAAGCTGGTAAATGCGCACGTATAGCACCACGATCGCCGCCAGCAGGGCCGTGAAGACACTGATGCAGAAGGCTATGTAGCTTTTGTCGTACAGCGGTAGGACAGTGGAGCAGGTGTGGACTCGGCCCAAACAGTTCCAGCCGAGGCTGGGCAAAGCGCTCAGCAGGACCGAAACGGCCCAGCAGGCTCCCAGGAGAGCTAGCAACCTCCCCCGTCCCGCGGTCTCGCACGGACGCAAGCGAACCATCGTCATGTGGCGCTCGATCCCGATAGCGAGCAAGCTGAAGGTCGAGGCGCTAAGCGCCACAAACATGCTCCCCTCTCGCAGAAGCCACTGGCCGGGACTGAGGAAATAAGTATTGCTGCCGGAGGTGAAGATGTTGACCACGTACGCCACTCCAGCTAACAAGTCCGAAAGTGCCAGATTGCCGATAAGAAAGTACATGCGGCTGTGGAAACGCTTGTTGCGCCATAGCGCCAGTAGCACAGTGATGTTCTCCAATACAATCAGAGTACAGATGCAAATCAGGAAGACTGTCTTGCACGTACCGACGCTTTTTGGTCTTCCCCACTTGCCCGAGTGGTTGTAGTGGTTAACTATAATTTCATCCATTCCAGGTTCAGGCTGGACATCCATTTTCCACACACTCGCTCCACTCTTTTGAACAGCAGATGGCGTTTATGAGCAGCTTCCAGTGAGAAAGTTGGAAAAGGGATCCACCACTTCACACATGATTCTTGTAGGACCTAACGCCAAAAACAAGGCAAAGAAAACGTCATCTGACTTGACACCGGATAGTAAGATCTGGAATATGGTTTAAAATGCCTGTAGAAAACTTTTTTGCTGGTTTGCATATTTTTATCAAGCAAACAGTTATATGAATGAAGGGTACATGTTATGTGGTTTTTCAGGTGTCTGGTCTGTGTGCTAATGCAAAAGGGTCATTAATAATAAATGATCTACCTATCTATCATATTATTAGGCTGTATTATATTATCAGTGACTATTTTTCAATAATTGTGTGTTCTTGTATAGCCTACTTGAACTTTAATTTAAACTTTGTTACTACAGGGTTAATTTTAAGTTAACGTTAGCCATGTAGACACACAAAAAGTTAATTTTACCACCAATCCGTCATATCACCACATAAATTATAATGATACCTGTAGGTTATATTTGTATAATATTCGGTGTGGACGTTTATTGTATATTTTTTGTCATTATACAGGCTATTCTTTAAAGCATTGCTACACTTATCCCGAACTAAAGCACGCTATTTTACGAAAATACAAAAACATACAGTACCTACATGGTAGAAATAGTTTTCAAAATGGCAGTTTATAATCGTTTGGTAGCCTATTAGTCGCTATACTGTCTTCATAAAAGAAAGTTAACCAAAATTTGCTTGTTCAAATTTACTTTAAAATGAGTTTGTAGTGATTTGATGCTATAGAATCAATAACGTTCTGTATTTAACAGTAAAATTATGCCAATAAGACAGCTTTCCTTTATAAGACTAACTTTTTTAAGTGATGAAACAGACTTACCTGTTATTTATCTGAGAGATGCACCTACATCTTGGGTTAATGGTTAATAAATAATACAATTTTATGGAGATGAAAGACTTCCAACATGTAGGCTCAACGGTCAGACGTGTGGAATTTTTAATCCTTGAAGAAATGTATCCGCTTTTCCCGATTCGATTCCCGAACTATTTCCAGGTTTTTTTTTGTTTTTTTTTTGATTAACCAAATAGAAGTGCTGACAGATTATTCATGGAAAATAATTCACCTGCGAGTTCTGATCCTAAACTCTAAACTCGCTTTTCCTCAACATTCCCTCTCATGCTGGGCGGGAACTCAGCACTTTTTTCCCCCGGCAGCGAATGGACGGTCGTCGTTCCGTCGTGTGTGTTTGGATTCTGAATTTGAGTTTGTTTGGAAAGGGCGCGCGCGCTAATATCAGACAGTGATGATGAAACGTGCGCGAGGCGAGCATCCTCTGATGTTTGTGGTTTTATTTTCACGTCTGTCATTACACTGGCATCCCGCATTGAGGGAAATTACTGGGTTAAGTCACGCAGAATGACATAACTCCGTACAAGTCATCATAATGATGACCTATGACACCTGACTTGAGTGTAAAGGAGTGTTTTACACGACATTTTCAAGAATGAAACTCACACACGCAATAGACTCTTTTGATGATTTAGCCAATGACATGAAGTTTATATAAGTTATGAACAAATCTTTGGTGTTAATGTAAAAAAAGTTTTGAATGGAGCATACCACATTTAATTTCGCATTTACAATATAAAAAAAAGTTGCTGCCTTAAATTAAGTACAATCAACTTGGATGTTTAAGTCATTTCATCTTAAATTATATTAAACTGACTTAAATGAGTTGAATCTTGTATAACTTATAAAAAGTTGAAAATTGTTAAAACAATATATATGTGTGTGTGTTTGTTGTCATAACTTCATAACATTTTTTTCAGTGTAGGCTACTTCATATGTTATGATTTTCTTTCTGACTTTTGCTAGGCATTTTTATATAGGCAAATTAGAGATAATTTGAGTATCATAAAAGTAATCCATACGATTCAGTGATCTATATTCCAAGTTTTCTCAAGTCATTATTATTGTTAGCACTGCCCAATTTGTGAACGACTCATTATTTGGAGTCAGACTTTTTCAATGAGTATTTGATCCAGTTCACAAAACCGGTCCAAATGATTCATTCATTAATACCTACAACTCACTGATTCAGTGATCCATACTCTTATGATAGTTTATGATGATTTTTGAAGTTTGAAACCAACTTCGGTCCACGTTCATTTTAATTGCATGTAACAAACTTTTTGTGTTCCACACCCAGAAGAAAAAATGTCAAACAATTTCATAACGTGAAAGTGGATGCTGCACACTGGTGGTGGTTGAGGAGAGATCCCCTGATATGATTGTAAAGCGCTTTGGGTGTACAGTAGTACATATGAAAGCGCTATATAAATGCCTCCATTCATTCATTCATTCAACGTCACAAAGGTAAGTAAATGACGACATTTCTGGACAAACTATTCTTTTAATAGGGCATCCAAAATAACCTAAATATTTTTTTTTAAACCCGCCTCATTTGATATATTGCCTGATGACAAGCCAAGGCCCAAAACATTTCCACTTACAACATCTCATATCCATTCTTTGATCAAACATTGTTTTTCATGGTAAAATGGGAAAAGCCATTTTTTCCCCTCCCTTTGGGGCGACAGGTCATCACTCTCCCAGAGCCTCGATCCACTCAAGACACACATGCAAAACAAAAGTTCTGTCTGGTTTCGTATGTGAGACAGTTGGCCTTAAATTAGACCTTGGCTCTAAATAGCCATACATTCTCCACAATGATTAATAAATATAAAAACATCAAAGCTGAACTTAAGCGTTTCTCCCTTGCTGTGCACAAACCAGACTTCACATTCTCACAGTATTCCCAGAGGACAGTGTCCAATTTAGCGTTCCAGCTTGGGGATGGTGCATGGGCAAAGGAATGTTTGGGGAGGGGGGCACTGCATGGACCACTATCACGTTCTCCTGGTTCTGATCTCCCCCACTTTACTCAGTCCAATCAGATGGAAGATCTCAAGTTGAATGAAGGAAATGTGGGGGGGAACATTAAGTTACACTCTTAAAAATAAAGATTCTAAAAAGCAGTGGGTTTTTAGTCCTGCGCCCACATCAATCCAGATATAACTGAAAGCAGTGAAACTCTCTCTGTCCACTCTTGTGGACTTAGTGTTTTCCAAAAGTTGCTCGTCCGCACTGAAACATCTGAAAACGCTTCAATCTTACTGCACCATCTTAAAACATAATAAAAGCTCACTGAGATGATACCGAGAGACCATGTAAAATAGTTCTCACACCATTCTTCTGACACAACTATTTTCTTAGCAAAATACCCCACCACTTAATGGTGCAATTAAAATAGCCATTCCCTTTATGGCATATTTTGAACAATTGTCATGGTTTGCGACATTACCGCAATTGCGCGTACATTTTCTGTCATATTATTTGGAATGTGATAAGCAGTGTTGGGGAAGGTTACTTTTAAAAGTAATCCATTACAATATTGTGTTACTCCCTAAAAAGCAACTACCGGTAATCACATTACTTATGTTACTTTACTTTCGTGTTAAGGCTGAGCTTGCTTGTCTGTTTTTAAATAACAAACAAAAAATATATATTTTTGGAATATTTAAAGGCCCTTTAGCACCAAACGTGAAATATATAAGTGTCAGGCTGAAGGAAATTCAAATTCATGCATTTATAGTAGACAGCGCAGCCATTTTTGCCGGAACAAGTCGGATCTGGATCCGCCACCTCCAAAATCCGATCCGACACCTCATTTGGAGGATCCCCCATCTCATACACCACTGAAAGATATTTATGTTATGACCTGTGTACATATGTTCAGGAAAATTAAGTATATTAACAATAATGTTATCAATCACTTGCTGTATCCTTTTCAAATGTATTAAAAATAAAGTATTAAAGTCCCTCTGTGGTGAAAATCAAGCTTTTAATGTTGTTTATATGTCTAAGTGGTGTTTTTAATGTGCTTTAAGACAAACCATGTGCAAATTCATAAGTCAACACCATTGCTGAGTATTTTCTCCTTAAAACTGCAGTGAACCAAAGACAGTCTCAAAAACGGGTTTGAAATCACTGGTGTTTTTGACGTCACAATCTACCTAACCAATCAGGTCAACGTGATCATGAACGAGTTGATCTCTGAGTTGGTGTGAGTGAGTGGAGGTGTGGCTAATTTGCATATTCATAGAACCGCGTATACTAAATGAGGCAAGGGTGTTGAGTTACATTCAAGCTTTTTTAAGGCATTTTTTTTATTTTTCTATGAAAAAACATTGAAATATGTTATTTTGGTGATTAAAGATGAGTTTTAAGGGATAAAATGATTGACTATTGGGGGAAGAAGTGAAGAAATGGCGCTACAAAGTGGTCCATGCCATGTTTTGCCGATGATCTATTGGATTTGACCGCTATTTGCCTTTCCAACACATGACAATAAAATAGGCTAAAAAACTTGAATGGCCTTCTGTTTTTTGTTAAGCGGTTTTCTGAAACATATGTATGGCATAATTGGCTTCATTTGGCTGTTGGAATAATGTAAGTATAGGCTAGTATTTTAAATGGGTCGCATAGGCCTACCCAACTTTAACGGTTTTATGAAAAACTATATGCATATCTTTGGATCTCCAAAATGAAACTTGTACATTCGCTTGAGGTGGATCATTTAGCCTGTTATTCGACAATAAGAAATGCACAAAGAAACATATTTTGATGTAAATTTCAAAGTAATGCGTTACATACTGTACCGGTTACTTGAAAAAAGTAATCTGATTACTTGTGCACTTGTCACTATGTAATGCATTGCTCCCAACTCTAGTGATAAGAAGATTATACAAGGTAACATTTAAGTGACAAGACTATGAATGTGAATAGCTGGCACAACAATGCAGTACCATCATATATATCTATGGGTATAATATGCATCACATGACTAATAAATAATAATAATTATTTATTATATTTACAGTCACAAAAACAATGTTTTCAAATTTATCCACTTGGTAGAGCAGCTTCAAAAAGCGGTTTTCACTGGACAAAATGCCATCTCAGTGTAGAAGGAAGGTCACAAAACAGAGAAATAAGTATTTTTTTTACTTATCTAGATTAATATGTACGACGTATGAGTGTAGATGCCATTAATTCTATCAAAAACATCCAGAAGACATATGGCCTTTGTGTCCTACTTCCACATTTTGTTTAACTTGGATGCCGTAGACGCAAAGCCCCTTGCGATTTCTCTTCCGAGTAATCAGCTGGTCATTTTCAAGGTATGTTGTTTTTAATAGCAACATGCTAGATTTATTGTGCTGGTGTTTGGGAATGCTTATGGTACTGCTGTGAGTCAAGGCTTCCTGACACTGAACTTAATGGTGAGTTGGCTGGTTTGGAATGTAAAGTTCAGTGGGAACTCAAGGGGTATGTGTTTATGAGTGTAGGAAAATGGAAAATCTCTCGGGCCTTCACCTTTCTGCCCCGGCCCATGCCTCCATCCTAACTGCCCCGAGCCCATACCCATACGCCTGCGCTCAGACACCAAACATCTGGCTTTTGCTTATACAGTAACTTACCACATTTTACTAGTTCCCATCAATAAAAGCTTCCTTTTCCATTAGTGGCACGCCACATCAGAACATAACGGCATGTTCTCACATCCACGTTCTCATGATCCTTCAGGGATCCAATAACTTCTACTAAAATTCCTGTTTGTATACCAATCAGAGTCCTCTCAGACACATCTGCTGATACGGGTGTGAAGACTATCTTATCTTGGCTTTTCCCATTGTCTTATCTACTGGCGTTTGGGGCTTTACAGTCCAGATGTTGCTCTAAGAATACTTTTGACATTTGTTGTACCTACTACAGTTTAAACTGCTTTTTTCTCTACATTTTAAAATCGTGCACTTTACAGTGTACTTACCTAAGAAAGTACTGGGTAATATACGGTAACTACATGGGTTAAGGTTAGGTTTAGGGGTAGGTTCAGGGTTAGTATAGTTATTACATATATTGACATATATGTTCTTATAAACAACAAAGCTATACCTTTTTAATTGTAGGTCTAAATTTTAATTTACTTTTCTAACCGTCATAATATAATGATAATGATAATATATAGCCATAATGACGCTATTTGAACATAAAGGTCTTTTGTCATTGTATGTGTATGGGGGTCATGTGTGGGATGTCATTTACAAGAAGAACTTTTTAACCATTTAGATTTATTTTGGCTTGCAAACACTTGCACTGGCTTGCACTAAACAAACTTCTGCCCTTTCATGTTGAAAATAACTTGTGAAAAACTTGGATGGCCGTCATGTAAACAACTCTAGCACTTTGAGTCTACTCGGTACTTTCAAGACAACAGCAAGGCTGGGAATGCTTTTCTAATCCAAATGTTTGAGGGTGGGGATGTGCCTTCTAGATGTGTCCATGTTAGATGTCGAGTGTAGAAAGAGATCATCAATCCATCTCTGTCCCCACGGATTGGACCAAAGCATTTGTCTTCTCTGGAATTCAAAAAATATGCATTTTGGCTCCATATGTCCAAACAAAAGCTATTCTATGTTTAGTGATAGTGTGAGACAAGGTCAAAATGAGACTCCCTCAAGGGTGTGACAGAAGGCTGGAATGATTCTGAAAGTGTCTTATTTTGACCTTGTCTCACACTATCAAACATCTGGACCAGTATGTCTTCAAACAGCCTGAAAAACATCTTAGGTCCAATCATCATCCAGTCCTCACTCTTCTTAACACTTCACCACATCCTCATTTTCAGCATTCTGTAAGTTGTCAAAACTATTTTAAGTGAAGAAGACATTCCAAGAAATGTTATTATTCAACTCCCTCCTTCTTGATGTGCATCTGCTGGAAATCCGACAACTGAAGATTGCAAATGGACCTTTGATGCATTAATATGTGACTATGAGAAATTCTGATGAAGACACTTTGAAAATTACATATAATATGTAATATACATAATGTAATAAATAATATACATATATAATAAAGTTATATGTGTGTGTATTAGTCACTGTAAAAAATTGTTGTTTCAACTTAAAGTGTTCATGCTGCCTTAAAATTTTAAGTTTAGTCAACTTGAAATGTGAATTTGAAGTTGTACTAAGTGACAACTTGAATATTTAAGTTGACCAAACGTAATATTTTAAGGCAGCACGAAACACTTACTTTTTTAAATTGAAACTGTCGATTAATCGCGTCTAACATAAAAGTTTGTAAATATACACACAAACAAACACACAAATATGTTAAAATTATTAACACATTTAACGCATCTGTCCCAGAACTAGCTGGTCACCTGACATTTCAACTCACTCGAGATGGAGCCAATTAGAATGCAGTTATGCCCCTAAAATTCAAGATATTGGGGCAAAAATGCCCCTGTATGAATTTTTGTCTCATTTATATCATATGTGATATAGTCCATATTCCATAAATAATTTAAAAAATTAAATTTGGTCTTGATTTACTCACCCTAATGGCCTCATGACCGTTGTAGCCTAAAAGATTGTCTAATAAATTCTTTTGAAACAAATTTTTGTTGTAATGTTTTAATTTTATGCTTTTCTCATTTAACACAATCATGACTTTAAATGATCATTTGGTGGTTATTTCTCAGCTAAATTTGATGTGCGATTAATTTGCATGAGAAAGTTGCAATAACATTGTCAAATAAGTAAAAATAAATATGAACAATTTTCACATTTTATAAATGTGAAGCATTAATCATTAAGAAAAAATATTGAATAAAAAGCATTAAAAACTTAAGCATTAAATCAAACCCATGACTATGACATTGCTAGCATTATACCAGTTGAGCTACAGGACATATTATATTGAATATTTTGTTTAAAAAGTCTAGTTAATTATATAAAAGCCACAAAAGACTTAAAGGTTTGGTTTACATGAGTTCAATCTCAACAGAGTGAGAAATTGAGAAGTATCTTCCAAAACGCTAAACCTTTTGAAATGTATTGTATGATAATTTGTAACATATCCTCTCATTATTATTTCTGTCCAGCAGAAGAATTCAGTGCCACTATTCCACTATACAGACAGAAGAGAGGATGAATAGAGGAGTGACGACATAAAGAGTGGAGATAGAGATCTGCAGAGGTAGCACGTGCCCTGTTGACCTTCTCACCGTATCCAATGAAGAACAAGACTGTCTAACTATTGAACCAACCTTCCCAAAGCTCCATGGCTCCATGAATGTGCCTCACCAACCAAAGTGCTAAAAACAACATTTCACGCCGTATTACCCTCAATAACTTTAAAACCCCGTCACTAGAGAACTTCGCCTGATAGTAAATCCTTATTACCCAAATAAGGGTTCTTTTTCTCCCTGTGTTTCTGCAGTTCAGTGCGCTTTAGCTTCATAAACATAGACATGAGATATTTTTGTACAGATGATACCATAATTTTCCATCCTTGATAGTTCCCTTAAACTAAGGTATTCTTGAAATGCCACAGATAGCCAGGTTATGATAGTAATCATCACTATTAGTTCGGCAAATAATGCACTTAAATGTTTTAGTCCAAAATTAGTCATACTTTTTGAAATGTGTTAAGAAAAAGGTTTTATGCACTTAAAGGGATAGGTCACTTTGAAATTAAATTTTGGTATGTTTTAGCTTACCTCAAGGGCATCCAAGATGTAGGTGTCTTTGTTTCCGCAGTAGTTTCAATTTTGATATTTTTAGGTCAAACCGTTCTTGTCTGTCAGTCATATAATGCAGGTCTATGGTCACTGTCTCAAAGAGCATGCACAGAGAAGTCCAAATTAAACAATTCCCCATCGTAAGTACACATTGATGGCCTAAGACACGAAACGAGCGGTTTGTGTGAGAAAACGAACAGTATTTATATCGTTTTTACCTCTTGTACACTTTCCGGCACTTGCGCAGACTAAGCCAGAACGTGCGCACACGTCACACACCAGGAAGCACGCGCGCCCTCAGATCACTTTGACGTGGTTGTGTAGAGGTAAAAACGATATAAATACTGTTCGTTTTCTCACACAAACCGCTCGTTTCGTGTCTTAGGCCATCAATGTGTACTTACGATGGGGAATTGTTTAATTTGGACTTCTCTGTGCATGCTCTTTCAGATAGTGACCATAGACCTGCATTATACGACTGACAGACAAGAACGGTTTGACCTAAACATATCAAAATTGAAACCACTGCGAAAGCTTAGACACCTACATCTTGGATGCCCTTGAGGTAAGCTAAAACATACCAAGATTTAATTTAAAAGTGAACTATCCCTTTAAGGGAGCCGCCATGTTGATATCACATACTATAGCTTTGGTAACCACAAACTTCTGCTTTTGCAGAAGTGTTACTGACATTGAGTGTTATTGATAGGCCTGTGGATGTACTTAAAATGTTCTCAGGGTTTGTCGATCACTGTTATAAACAATTGCATTTTACTAACCATGAAATTCCTCGTAGGTTATGATCTGTTGCATTTCAAACTGCATTAGGATAACAAAGTCTGGTGCGGTGACATTGCCTGCTGGTCTTGAATCAGCCTACACACAACCAAGACAACAGACTTGAAAAAAAAATAAAAATAAAAAAAAACTAATTTTGGACCACTCCTGAGATCTTTAAAGCGCATCTGTCTGGCACATTTTCTCCTTACCGCCCTGCATCAGCACCTGTGTTTATACACCTCTGAGACTGAGCATGTTTTTAGAACTGGGCTCTTTTTGTGGGGGGTCTGCAGGCGGACATAGCGCATGGCTAACGCTACTACGGCGCGCTTGAATGGATCCTTAGAGTGACCTGCGGTGAGGTGAAGGTGTGGAGGTTGGTTGAAGATGCTGGAAGGTCATGTGGTTCTGGCTGGGAGGCTTCCTTACGAGAATGTGGTGTGAAAATAAACTTAGCATGAAGCTGGGCGTGGGGAAGGAAAGACACCAAGAAAGAATTGAATTGATGTGGAATTATCTCCCTAGTCTCTAATGAGCTCATCCTTTCCTCTATCCCCTCCCTACTGACAGACTGGATGAAACGCAGTCTCTTTTTGAAGTAAAACACAGTTTGAATTAGGTTTCAATGAAGAGTCTAGTTAGCCATTAGCTAAGTCAGATTTGGTGCAGGCCTATGTCTTTTTTTTTTGCCAGGTATTAAAATTGTTATTTTGATAAAATTGGGTTACATTGTTGTATGTCACATTGTATGTTAGCAGTTCACTCTGGATACATTTCCATTTGCAATAACTTTAGCTCTGTTAGGGGCCATTCACAAAAAGGTTGAGGTCGAAAACACAAGGTCGATGTGAGACGCAAACACAATGGTCAAACACATCCGTCTAGCACGTTTACGAAAAAGAATGGAAAAGTAACTCAGTAAAATGGAAAAACGTGTTCTTGGCCTTGTTCTGGAATGTTGCTTCCTACCTTAGACTTAAAACTGATTCTAAAAATTGTTTCTGTGAAAAGCCTTTTAGTGTCACAATTTTATCTTGCGTTAAATTTAAAATTATATATTGAAAACACAATGCCCATGTTAACAACCTTCAAAGGTCTCAAATGCGAAACCGTTTCAATGATGTGGCATAGTCGTGGCCAATCAGAACGTGATGTTTATCACACAGTTATGAGGAGCCAGTGAGATTCCGCAGGGGGCGGGGCTACCAAGTCAGCAACAGAAATAGAAAGCAAGTGTCGCGAGGCTGGTTAGGACGAAAACGTTCAGTGTTTTGTCACTTTGTTGTGCCTGGGTTGAAATGTCAGAAATTTGAGTATGAATTTTGTTTTAAATAGAAAATAAATTTGTTTCAATATAAATTCACAACTTTTAATTAACTTTAAATGTTTAAGATTCACAACTTTTAAACATAGCTACATTTTCAAGATTTGAGTGATTTAAAGGGGTCCTATATACAAAGACTTGACTTTGTATATGGGCCCCTCCTTCTAAATTCAAAATGTGCTGTGATTGGTTAGCTGGCCCAGTGTGTTGGGATTGGCACCATGTCTTCGGGAAATGCCACGCCCCTTACCATAACTGCGAGTTTCCTCTGCTCAGGTGTAAATATTAAGGATGGCGTCAATTTCAAAACAATTCAATTCAGACTTAAAAATGTTTAAAAAAACAAGAGGATCGTCCAGAACGGATTTCATGTCCGGACTTTGCAAGCACGGATTTCACAGGACGTTTCAGAATGGTATGTTTTTTTTGTAATTCTTTTTTTATACATTTTAAATACTGTGAGATGTTACTCACCATTTAATCAAAAACTATGGTAATACAAACAGTAATCGATCACAAAACTATGGTTAATTTTCCTAAGGAGCGGTGAACACTGAACAGCCTTACAAAAGCGAGAGCTTACAAAAGCTACAGTAAACACTACATCAATACTGTAAAAACGTTAGTTAGCAGGCGAGCGGAGGCAAAGCTTTGCCCTTTGTTTACATCATAGCAACAACATAAAACTTATAACTGGAACTGTTAATAGAAAACGCAACTAACAAATTAGTTTTGGAAATGGGGGTGGACAAAACACTGTCTTCTCTAATGCAGCTCAAGCAGGCCTCGTCCCCTTTTTTGCGCATTCTGTGGGCAGAGATTATTAAAAATGAGTAACATTATGACTTCACAAAGCCCAGAAAATTCGGGTTGTAGTCCAAATGAGCCGTTCATTGTAGATCTTGGAAGTGGATTCTGTTAAATAAAATATCTCCCTTTGAAGTGGACTTTGAGCTTTGTAACCTCACAGATCTTTTTATGCCCAGACAGCAACATTACACACCAACTAAAGTTAAAAAAGTGAAATAGCATAATAGGACCCTTTTAAGGTCTATTTATTCCAAGGATGATAACCATAGCGATACCTACTTTATAACTATAAAGAATAGTGAACATACCACGAATACAACGATAATAACACGGAGGAACAATATTGTTAGAATAACTTTCAGAACGATTTTTTCCAGGTGATGAGCAATGAAAACATTGACAGCCAATCAGAATACACCCGACTTGGTGTGGACTCTAAGATTGTTGTGTTTATTGTCATCGTTATTGTTCTTGGTGTGAACGGGCCTTCAGTTAAATCCCCTTCAGTCTCTATTAAATTGTAGAAAGGGTCTGTGCCGTTCAACAGCAGTTTTCCAAAGTATTTTTAGCTGTGGGTCAACACGCCCATAAATGGTTCATGTTGAGGTGCCTCCAGGGAAGGAGTTTTATCAGTAATAAAGTGCCTCATATCAAATCACGACTTCGCAAAAGGGTTGTTGATTCTCACGGCATCCATTCCACATCAGCTCTGAAGAATTGTTTTCTATGGACTGGAACCAAAAGATTAAAACAGAACCCTCTGAGGAGGCTGACAGTCACGACTAGCGTTAAAGGCTAAGCCTTTTTTTCTTCATTCGGAAAGAGTGACAACACATTAATAGTATTTGATGGCTTAAAATTTGTCCTCAAACGACATTTTAAGTTTTGTTTAGGGTATCGAATGAAGTATATTTTGCTATAATACATGTTTATGCAAATGAAAAAGAAATATGTTCAAATGCTAGTTGGTGTCCAAGGCTATATTTACATTGGAAAGCGCTAGGCACTGAATGTTTAGCTTAACACTCAGTATCTGTCAGCCAATGCTTTTCAAGATGTTGCTTTTTCATATAAGACCTTTGGAAATGGCCGTTGAATGATTCCACAACACTTCAAGTAAATCAACAATGTTGTATAGCGTGTTAGTCCTAACCGTTTGAGTTGAATTCCTACACAAGAGAGGAATTGTGTTGGATATCTAAGGCACTTGTGTGTACCTGAGTCAGAGCGTGAATGCGCTGTGTGTCTGGCCGGTTTAATGACACACCACTCATGGCCCAAATTACACTCAACTTGCTGTGTATGTTTGGAAAAATAACACTTAAAGTCCTGCAACACTGAATCTCTTGTGTCACATCAAGAGGTTAAATTAGCGCTACATACAGCTAGCTAATCCTGTTGACATCCTTCGTTATTTTTTTGCCTCTTAATCTCACTTTTTTGAACTCTGTGATACACCGAAGGCAAAACTATTTAAGTTAACTATACTGAAGAAAAAAACCCAGCAGAAGGTGAGGAAAGAGAGGGATATTTGTAAAGGTAAACAGAGAGGCTGCCCTGGGTAAAATTGTCAACTTTAATTGCTGCTTACAGGAAACTCTCCTCCGAATTACCACCTCCAGCTATAGTCTACAATGACCTGAGAGAAAACTATTTAAAAAACTGCAATAAATGCCATACTAATTTACAATTTAGGAGGCGTTTTATTATTACTGTCACATTTTTGTATCAAACTGTCGCAAAAAGACATATAATCTTTTCACAAAACTCAATGCTACAAAGGTGGTTATTAGCATGTTGCGTCGCAAGGTGGTTTCTAATTGGTCCGCCTCCAAGATTCCTGATGGGAAAAAGCAGCTAAAACCAGCCTATGCTGGTCTTAGCTGGTTTAAGATGGTCTCCCAGTCTGGTCAAGCTTGTGTTCAGCTGGTGTTTTTGGCTGGACCAGCTAAGCCCAGCCCTCTAAACCGGGTATGACCAAGACCAGCTAAAACCAGTAAACCAGCTTAGGCTGTTTTTTTCCCAGCAGGGATATTGTGGTCTCTCGTCCGTTTAATCATTCGCAAGTTGAGTCTAATCACTCATAAAAGTAAATAGCATGTTTTGAGTTGTTATTATGCCCGTACATCTGCGAACATAACTTTGCATGTTTACTTTCGGATAATCCTATTTTTTTGAGAACTCAGACGGTGTTGCTGTTATGAAAAGAAACCCAGGCTCAGTGAAATAAGCACAGGCAATTGGGATCCGATCCTAAAACACGTCGCCTGCCGCTACAGGAAAAGCTTCAGCCCTGCGGCAGTCTAAACTAAACAGAATGGAGGTTTTAATCCCAGTTAATCTAGATTGAAGAATGAGGTTTACTCTGGGAACTCACTGGGCTATCTGACCATCAGCTCTGGGTTTGTCTCCGTCCCTTAAACTGGCATAAACATCCTGTTTATACTGTGAGAGAGAAAGAGAGTGATACATGTTAGTGTAACACAATGTTTTTCTCCACATGTTTTACCATAAGCAAGAAAAATTAATGATCTTTTTCAATATATATATATAAATATATATATATATAGTGTGTGTGTGTGTGTAGTATAATTAGAATTAGTAGAAGTATTGCCTTACATTTTTAAGTACAATCAACTTGGATGTTTTAGTCAGTTCAACTTAAATTACATGAAACTGACTTAAAAATATTAGTTGAATCTTGTATTATATATATAAGTTTAAAATAACTTAACTTATAACTTGATGAGTTAAAGCAATGTAAAACCATATGTTGTCATAACTTATTGATTATATATTTTTTTAGTGTAAACGTAAAAGCAATAAATTACATTACTTTAAAATTTCTCTGGCAAAATCACATGATCAATCCGTAATGCTCAGGCACAACGCATGGACATCATATGTTATCCCAGACTGGTTTGTGACATCCACAAACAGGACCACAAAAACATGGACCACAAATATTCTTCCTCATTCTGTTTACATTAACAAACTTGTTTATTATTTCCCTTAAACACCAACACAGCTGACCTGACCACTGTCAGCCTGTGTCCGCCTGAACCAGTGCGTGAGACAGGCTAAAGTGATTTGGCTGGATATATCAATGCTGTCACCACGATGCGGGACAACCTTCATGAATAACTGCTATTTCTAGAAGACTGATATGAATGAAGACTTCATCTTGTGTCAGTGTATAATTTTAGATATTACTGTCAAAAGTTCGATTAATTTATTGTCTACCTCTAGAAAGAAAGTCTTGAGGTGATGTTGCCCCCTTCTGGTGGTTTGTTGGTACCACTGCCAAACCACAGATAATGTTGATGGTGTCTGCTTTAAAAATAATGAAAACAAATCCTGATAAAATTAAATATCTCGAATACTGCACAAAAAGAAAATATATGATTATAGGCCTACTATCAGTGACAAACGGTGTCTTTTCAGCTTATCTGCATTTCAATGTCTGTAATGCTTTCATTGCGATAGAAAATTTGGCAAATGGCAGGAAATGGTATTTATGTTTATAAAGGCCTGAGTAACTCATTAATTTAAACTGTCAGCACTTCTATTTTAAATGTTTCAGCGGAAATTAAATTTTTTATTCGGTTCACCAGAAGAACATGCTTTCCAACATCCTAAATCCACTGGAAAAATATATGAATCAAAATATCTCAAAAGATTACATAAAGATTACGTTTTTAACAATATGATTCGAATTTCAATTCTTCGTTTTAATAACCTGTCGTCGTTTTTAATTTGTCAAAATCCTCAAACGTTCTGTTTATTTTCAGTTTTAAGTTTGATTCTAAATCTGATTCTGTGGATTCAGACGTTTGGATTCGAAATGAATCGAAGTTCACAAATTTGAGAAGAAAAGAGTTCTGAATTAAACATAGAAATGTTGTTAAGTCTATGCTTCCAGACATTAGTTAGGCTAAATGGCCGAGGTAATATTTTTGCCTAATCATGTGTTCGATATTCTGCTATTGTTTTGGCGCTTTGGCTATTTCATTGAAAGGAACACATTAATAAAGTTAGATAACTGATGAAATTACAAGTGAGTAATTAGTACAGTGATTTGATAAATCAGTTTCAGATGACTGAAACATGAGAAAATCATTTTTGATTGTCCAGGACATTTGAGCTATAACGAAGGATTATTCTCAAAATGAGTGCTTTCATTTTAACACCTCATAGAAAAGGGAACGATATGATATAGGCTTACAGTTAAAGAGAAGTGATGACTGGAGAAGGACTCGTGAATTGTTGAAGCCTTGTGTATGCACATGAACATATGGTTTATTAGTAGGCTAGCCTACTTTATGCTGACTAAATCAAAGTTAAAGTTGCAAGCGATTTCTGAAAAATGCTGTTGATAAATGAAATCACCAAAACAAACACGCCCCTATACCCAAAAGGATCAAACCCCTATCTTGATAGCTCCGCCCCCCTATTAAGTGTATACGCCCCTTACTGCTGATTGGCTAAAAGTGTGTTTTGGCTCTCTGTGTGATCCACTTTCAACAGCACTTCTCAGAAATCGCTTAATGACAGGAAGAGGGTTGCCTACAGACACTACCCCCTAGTGTTTTTCGGTAATATTAAAGTCCCCCTAGTCAATAATCTTATCCATTAAAACTCATCTTTCTCAAAAAATTCTTCATGCCTTAAAATAGCCTGAATGTAACTCTACACCCTCGCCTCATTTAGTATTCGCGGTTCTATGAATATGCAAATTAGCCCCGCCTCCATTAACTCACACCAGCTCAGCGATTTCAAACCGCGTTTTTGAGACTGTCTTTGCTGTTCACTGCAGTGAAAAATACTCAGCAATGGTGTTGACTTATGAATTTACACATGGTTTGTCTTAAACCATATTAAAAACACCACATAAAAAAACATTAAAAACTTGATTTTCACCACAGCGGGACTTCATTTCAAGCTATTTTAAGCACCAAGGCTGTCGTGTTTGTTCTACATTTTTTGATCATTTAGTTTTCAGACAGGTTTCCCAGAACACTCCCCTCACCCGTCATTGGTCAAGAAAACAGATAGCCCCGCCCCTGACGCTCGCCATTGATTGACCCAAGGTTGTTGTGTAAATGTTTGTTTCTCGTTTTAATGCATATGTGCACAAACATATGTAATATATTTTTCCCCACAAAGTTTTTGTTTAGATTTTTTTTGCATTTGTGTTTTCATTGCAATTTCTTGTGTGTGTTCGGTCTTTACATCAATGAGACCGTATATTCACTTTTATTCTGAAATATTCAACCCAGAACCTTAAAGGTATTATGGTAATGTAAATAGAATTAAAATATACATAATAAGTCTCAGTAATAGATCAAAATATTTATTGATACAAGCAATTTTGATAAAATAATTTGACAATTTTGAGTTTAAATGAACCCAGCTGACACCTCTCTCATGGAATATTTGGGATATAATATACATCTACTGATAACGACTTAAGGTTTTGAATTCTTACTTTCTCACTTTGATTATTTCTGATTGCAAGTGTATGTAAATGCAAACGTGAATGGAATCAGTGTTTTGTGTCTCTGTGTCAATGAGCAGGATATTAAACAAGCTCTATTATCTCTAATAAAAGCTTTCTGAATCAAATGACATGGAAGAGTCAACAGAACTGAAATAAATGGCAATCAACTGGATTTCAATCTGCATCTCTTGCATTTGGTTTTACAGTCATATTTTCTCATCTGTCAATAGCCAGAAAAAAAGTCAAAATCAGCAGAGAAAAAGTAGGCCTATACTTATTTAATTCAATATAATTGAGTATTCCTCAAAAGAATCAAATCTCATAATCTATTTTAAATACAATGTATTTGATCAATACTTTATCATTTCAATTATTTAAAACATTATTTATGAAAGTTGAATTGTTCCACAGCAAAGAACCCGTCAGCTCTTTTCAGCCAGACCACATCCTCTGAGAAACTGCACAGGTGTTTGCAGACTTTACAGTTGATTTCTCATCTGAAACCAGTGGTGTGGTTTCTGTTAGTCACTAGGATTGGGCTTTTGGCAAGTAAGCGTATAGAACATCAGGGCAAAAGGACGACCCGTACTGATACACACACACTGTTATACATGATGAGTTTATCTGCAAGCAACACACTCGCCACTCCCCCTTCATCCTCTCCATTGAATCTCCAGGTCTGATTAGTTGCACAGATCACAATGTCAAAACAACACAGTCTGTGAGCATGTGCAAGTGTGCAATTCAGGCCTTATATACAAGTCAAGTCACCTTTAACCTTTATATTGTTTCAAAGCAGCTTCACAGTGACAATTGGAAAATGATTTAATGATGCGAACGGAGTTCATTTCGGCTGTACAGCAGCTCTTAAAGAAAATAATGTCATTGTTCAGATGAAGTCAGTTCAGTGTTGATTCAGTTCTGTTGTAAAGATCATCAATTATTAATTAGTTCAATTCATAAAGCAGTTCTGCAGAAAACAGTGATGTCATTGTCCAGCTCAGTTCAGTTCTCACAGCGTCAGTGCAGTCAAATCAATAATATTGTTGAACATTAAGTGTCCCGAACTAAGCAAGCCAAAGGCGACAGTGGCAAGGAACCTAAACTCCATCAGGTGACAGAATGGAGAAACCAGGCGCAGTTCTCCTCTGGCCAACGTATGAACGTGTGATTATGATTCAGGCTGCATCATAAGTCAGAAATCAGATTGTGGATCGGTAGCATTCAAATATTTCATTCAGTTCCTTTTGCTTGAAGATCGGATTCATCAAGCCAGTATGGAGCCGAAACTGGTCATAGGGTCTGTGCAGTGGACTTGACTGGTTCTGGTCTCTGCTGAAGATCTGTGTTGATGGCTGTCGTGTCGACAAGGTCTTCACAGGGGATTGTCTAGTAGACGGGGTCTCCGCTGAGATTCAGGGCCGTTGTGGTAGTCTTAGGGTGCAGGTTCACCATCTGATCTGGATACGGACCGGATGCGGCTGACTACGGTAACCTCTGGATAAACAGAGACTAATATTAGCATGGACGCCATTCTTCTTACGATGTAACAGCATTGGGTGTTATGGGAAGTGTTCCCGGTTCCGGTTGACCTATTTTTTGCAGCCTAACACATGGTTCTAGTATGAACTCTAGCTGTTGTGTTTTGGACCAGCTGGAGTTTGTTTATTATGCGTGCAGGGCAACCACAAACCATTCAAAACAAGATCTTTACAATAGACTAACATTTGAAGTGCCCATCCAAAGGGGTTTTTGGACTTGCCTTTGGATTAAATAAATCCAAGTCATCCAAAACTGCGTGCATTAGGATTTAATAGTCCAGTTTGTAACTTTACATAAATATGGAGTCTTTACCACATGCATTACCAAGGCTGTAACCACCATAGATATTGAGTTGGTGGGTTTTTCAATGCTCATTTCTTAGAGTTTACCCACTCCCGTGCATTATAGTTAATTTAGGATCATTTTTATTATTTATAAGTAGAAAGTTGTTTAATAACAACAAATAAAAACCTACCCAAATAATATGCAACTTATTTAATCCCATTATTTAAGAATGTGTATTTTACTCCTTTAAACAAACTACTTACATTTTCTAAACTGTAATAATATTGAATAATAATAATAAATAAGTTCAAAACAATAGTGAAAGAATGTGTTTTATTCTTGGTCAAAATTGTAAATGGTGGAAAATACTGAAAAAAAGAAAGGAAAGTTAAGACCTAAAAGAAAGTTGCAAACAACAAAGTAACATAATTTAATATTAATATATTTAATCATAATATTTTGAAATCTATGGGGATTTTTTTTTTTTTTTTTTACAATGTAAATCAATCAGTTAGCCTACTTATTCAAACTGGAGCTATGCTTAAAATCAAGGACAAATGTAGTCAAATGTTCCTCAAAAATGTTAAGCAGCCCGTACTGTTTCAACATAATAAGAAATATTTCAATAGAACCAAATCGGCATATTAGAATGATTTCTGAAGGATCATGTGACATGAAGACTGCTGAAAAGAACCAGTTATTTTAAATTATAGCCTAATGAAATTTCACAATAGGCCTACCTATTGTTGATAAATAAATGCAGACTTTAAAAAAAAAACATCTTACAGACCCCTTAAATTTTAAACGGTAGCCTACTACGGTATTGTATGTTTACATGGACTGTGATCATGATTAATATGATACAAAACAGTTGGAAATATATTAACAATAAACACTTTAAAAATATCAGATGTAGCCTACCAATTATGGTAGTAGTTTTGTAACCTTTTTCACGAACCTCCGATCATGGCACAAACTGAAATTAAACATCTGCTTATGTGACTGTACATTAGCCATGTAAAAAGGCTCACGTGAAGGCAAGACAGTTGCAATTTAAATCATATTTGATAACTTTGAAAATACATCATCTATTTTAGACCCTTCGACGCTAAAGTATATTTTGCTCACAAATGTTACCGGTGGGATCCATTTCTATTCAACACAAATATATACACCGCATAAGAGAACCTCTATGTTTAGTTTGACATGGTTTGGTAACTATCATCAGTGCTGTTAGTCAGAATGTAAGTTCAATAGGAGTTCTACACAACATCCGGGCATTCCACCGCTTGCGCAGAATCGGAATGGCGGAGGTAAGTGAGCTGCGGGGCTTGGGGGAAGAACAACACAAGGATTAAACATTTCAACCGCTCCGATACACTTTAACCGCCAGCCGCGCATTAACAGACAGCTTAAGACCCCGGCCGTCTGACCGACCGACCCAGAAAACGGCAAAGATAGTCGGTCACTAATAAGGAGGAAGTTAAAATGGGAGCACTCCTCAGCGTTTCGCCACTCTATCTATCTCTCTGTCTGTACGCGTTCACGAGCGTTTAATTCGCCAGATCGAGCGCCGTACGAAACAACGGGAGAGCTGCGCGAGCGCTGGTGCTGAAGTGTGTCCCAGGTGCGCGCGGAGCAGGACGGATGGCAGGTCTAAACTTTCAAAACTTCAGATATACTGTCACAGCCTCCTCGACTTCCCTAAAACTGTTTCCTTCTCGCACCGGTTCGGAGTCACGGTGCAAATGTTCAGCACTGACTTACAGGAAAGCGCCTGAGTGACTAACCGCTGCAAACTTCAGGAAAGCTCAAAGAGGTCACATACAGATGCGTTTAACCGTTAGGAAAAAAATGAGAAAAAGACACATTAAACATGTTTGAGGTGCTTAAAAATTCTTTAAAAAACTTTGAGTTTTAGACTAAGTCTAGAAGTGTCTATGAGGTACGCCTTGAGAATTAAGTTCAATTTTGAGGTGTAAAGTCACTTTTCTAAGGGAGGCTTGTTAAATGAGGGAAAGAGACAAGGTGTTACTAAACCATGTGTCTTAAAAACAAAGGTTCTTCATTGGCACTGATTGTTCCACGGAGAACCTTTAACGTCCACAGAACATTTTCATCGCACATAGTGGAAAAAGGTTCTTTGGATTATTAAAATGTTCTTCACACTATGGCATCACTGTGAAAATCCACTTTTGGAACCTTTATTTTAGTGATACTATTGCAATTTTGATCAATTTCTTATCACATTTCTACCGTAGAAACAATAACTGTTATTTTGGTGTAAGCAATGTTTACCATGGTACATTTTTGTAAGGACTTATGTTCTAAAAAATCTAGTACAATTAGTATTGGAAATAGTCTTCTAGATTAAATATTTCATGAAGTAGTCTAAAAGTCTTTGAAGAGTAATTCACGAGTTCTCCTGCCCTTTGCAGTCTAGTTAATGGTAAACAAACTTGGCTTGCTGTCCTCAATGGAGGCTCGAGCTACGAGCTAAACTCCCCCATAACAGTAATGTGCAGAGGAATTATAAGAGAAATGAAGGAGGAGGGATGCTGGAAGAATTGACGCTGGGATGGTGCAGTGCCTGCTGCTTATATGCTCATTATTATGAAGGACAGGACTGAATCTTTAGGCTCCTCCCGAACCTACGTTTGGAACAATGATTTAAACAATGTAATTTTGGTGAAAATTATGTTTTTTGTGGTAAAATTTTGTAAGGATATTGTCAGATTTTTTTGTCAAACTTAAATAATTAACGTGGTTCAGATAACATACTATTTTGAGTTGCTGTTGATTAAACCAATCTGTTCAATGAACTCAAAATTTGAAAGCAACCAGGTTGGTTACTTTTTTTTTAAGTTAAACCAACTATTATTTTTTACAGTGGCTGGCCTATTTCATTTTTCCACATTATCTTTGTATATACAGTGGCTTCAAAAGTTTTTTGGACACTTAGGCTAAGTCACTTTTAAAAATGCCTGAATGTCAATGCTTGAGAATCAAAATATATCGGTGCCATCCGCCTACAAATAATGCAACACCTATTCTCAAAACATTTTTATAATCCATTTTTTCCAATTACTTTTAAATTTAACCAACATTTAGCAATGTAATTGAATTATTGATATGAAATATGTATTTTGAGAATTCTCTGTTTTCATTGTGCTTTAGCTGTGCGAATGGGCTCCAAGGAACAACGGCACAGTCGTGTAGACATTTTCCACCAGGGCTATGCGGCGCCACTGGAGGGCCCATCCCGGGCATCCACGTTCCTAGAGGAGCAGGACTGGACCCTGGCGGCCCTGCGGAGGCAGGCGGTAAAGATGGCAACCAAGACCCATTCAGTGAGTGGAACAACTTCTTGCTATGCATTGATAGATTAAATTAGCTTCTTATTACAAAAAATAGATTGTTTCATTTACCTTTCCACAGGGTGGTGAGATGCCACTCGAGCAACTGCTGGCACTTTATGGGTACAACATGCCTGATCCTGTCCTGGAACAACAACAGGAGCCGAATGAGCTAGCAGCTAGTCTGCCTGAAATGACACTGGACAAGGTCACTATCACTGGTTTACTCTTGGGCTTGTCCTCCTTAGTAGATTCTTGAAATGCTCTGGCCTTCATTTGGAAAATTGGAAAGTAACATATTATTTCTTCTAATTGCAAATAAAGTCTGTAATTTTGTAGGTTCAGACAGGTAAAGATCTGCTCTCAGGTGGAGAGGATGTGGACAACCATTCCTCTGCTGATGACTTCACACTCTCCATCACGTCCCATGCATCTGACCTCTTACACCACCTAAGAGGTAGCACATTACATTACAATGCCTCTTATTTTACTGTACTGTCAACTCCTAAGTGAATATTCTTGGAAGCAATGTCATGCTAGCTGCCCTATTTTTATTTTGTTAAATCCGATTTTTCTACACTGCGCATACATTTGAAACTTAATCATGTTTTTCTTTTGTCAAAAATGTTTGAGCTCTGAACCTGTTCTTAATCTTGCCAGGTGATGACAAAGACACTTCAGTCAGCTGCTCCGAAGACGACTCAGAAAGCACCTCTAACCCCTCCAGTGATGGCCGAAAGGTAAAAAAAATGATTCATGTTATAGTTTACTATGTTTATATTTCATTTAATTTTAGCTTTATTTCAGTGACCAACAATTATTTTAATAGTTTTAGCTTTGGTTAACAATTACATTTAATGAAATTTTAATGGTCTAAGAACAGAGCCTAGTGGGACACCATAGGTAAAAGTATCAGTAGGCCATTCTGTGCCAAATGAATAAAGTTTTCTGACACAATACTTAAAAATTTCACGTTGGAAAACATGACCATTATGTTTTTTAAAAAGAAATTCATACTCTTTGATAATAATTGTATCAAAGTGAAGTACTTTTGTAAAGTACCAAATCAGCATATTAGAATGATTTCTAAAGGATTATGTCAGCTTTGCATCACATGAGTATTTTATATTTTCAAATAGAAAACTGTTATTTTATATTAATTATTTAGTTTTGTATTAATATTTCACAATATTACTATTTTTAATGTATTTTTGATCAAATAAATGCACCAATGGTGAGAATAAGAGACTTCTTTCAAAAACAAAAAATTTACTGACCACAAATGTTTGAACAGTTGTATCTATAAAATAGAATTTATAATATTTTTATAACGATTTAAAAGCTTAGTGGAAAAAAAACATTGTAGTAATGCTTTTATGCCATGTTTTGGTTATCAGGACATCATGGTGGGCCCCCAGTATCAGGCTATAATTCCTTCTCTCTGTACACACACTTTTTATGAAAGAGGTGAGTGTCTTCTCTCGGCTGGTGTCCTTTACACTGGCTCCAGGATTGTGGTTTCAGTGGTCTATTTTGCATAACCGACCTGTCGAGTCCCCAAGGACCCACACCTGTTTTGTTACTGTTATCCCCAGCCTATGAAAATGAGGACCAGTTGTTGTGGACTCCTGATGTGTTGTCCAGTCTGGCAGTAGAGAAGTTTTTGCTTGAAGTCCAGAGAAAAGGGTGTGACAGTGGACCTTCAAACAGTCTGACCACAGGAGATATAGTCAAAGACAATGAGCAGGTTGGGTTGAATCACTCTGATATAACTCTTTATTTTTCATGCAATTTGGAAGTGGCTGAATTGGAGGGTGAAGCATGCTAGCAGTGTTATTTTAGTATTATTTATATACTATTATAGCATTTATTATTATTTTGAATTTTAATATTTTGACTGTATTTCTTAATGTGTTTCAGTAATGTTAGTAATTTCAGATTACTAAGCATATATATCAGTTATTTTCCATTTCATTTCATTTAGTTTGTTTTATTTCAGCTTTATTTCAGTTATAAAAATAGTTTTTAATAGTTTAAGCTTTAGATAACAATAACAACACTGCTTGCTAGACTGATTTATTGAATTTTGCTTAATTATTTTTGTGACAAATAATAATGTATGATGTGTTTGACAAGTTACATCTTGTAATTAAACTTCACACACACACACACACACACACACACACACACACATGCGTGTGTATATACAGAGGTTGGACAATGAAACTGGGCAATATACTGTTGGAGGTTTCATGCCTATAAATGCATAGCCTGGTGACCAATCATTACTGATTTCACATTCCATCAGTTTGAATTAGCAGAGCAATGGCACAGTTGTACATGAAACACAATCCACACAACATAATAGGAGACATATCAGAGTTCAAAAGAGGACAAATTGTTGGTGCACGTCTCACTGACTCATCTGTGACCAGGATAGCAAGTCTTTGTGGTGTATCGAGAACTATGTTATCCAGGATAATGTCGGCATACCACCATATTGGATGAACCACATCCAACAGAAGTAACTGTGGACGCAAGAGGAAGCTGTCTGAAAGGGATGTCCGGGTACTAACCTTGATTGTATCCAAAAAACATAAAACCACAGCTGCCCAACTCAATGCAGAATTAAATGCGCACCTCGATTCTCCTGTTTCCACCAAAACTGTTTGTCGGGACCTCCACAGTGTCAATATTCATTGTTGGGCTGCTATAGCCAAACTTTTGGTCACTCGTGCCAATGCCAAATGTCGGTTTCATTGGATCCAACAGTGCAAATCTAGGGCTGTGGACAATGTGAAGCATGTATTGTTCTCTGAGTCCACCTTCACTGTCTTTCCCTCATCCGGCATGGGAGTTACGGTGAGGAGAAGCCCCAAAGAGGCTTAACACCCGGACTGTTGTTGCCTAGAGTGAAGCACGGGGTGGATCAGTGATTGGGCTGCAATATCATGGCATCCCCTACTGTGCTCAATCGGCGCGTCACTGCCAAGTACTACCAAACCACTCTGGAGGACCATGTGGACCTAATGGTTCAAACATTGTACCCTGAAGGAGGTGCCATGTATCAGCATGATAGTTGTGACGGCAAGCAAGACACAGCAAGACTTGTGACAGTATGGTTTGATGAACATGAAAGTGAAGTTGAACATCTCCCATGACCTCTACAGTCAACAGATCTGAATATTATTGAGCGAGTCAGGAAACGTTTTCTTCCACCAGCATCACATAGTGATTTGGCCGCTGTTCTGGAAGAGGAATGGCTCAAAATCCCTCTGGCCACTGTGAAGGACTTCTACCTGTCATTCCCAGGACGAACAGATGCTGCTGCTGTATTGACTCCAAAAGGAGGCCCTACACCAGGGTTCACCAATCTCGGTCCTGGAGGGCCGCTGTCCTGCAGAGTTTAGCTCCAACCCCAATTAAACACACCTGAACCAGCTAATCAAGGTCTCATTAGGCATACTAGAAACTTTCAAACAGGTGTGTTGGAGATGATTGGAGCTAAACTCTGCAGGACAGCGGCCCTCCAGGACCGAGATTGGTGAACCCTGCCCTACACCATACTAATATATTATTGTGGTCTTAAACCAGGTGTTTCAGTTTCATTGTCCATATATATATATACAGTGTATATACATATAATGAAATTATAATGGTCCAAGAATAGAGCCCTGTGGGACCCCATAGTTAAAAGTGTCAGTATCAGTAGACCACTCTGTGCAAAATTAATCAAGTTTTCCTACCCAGTACTTACTTAAACTATGTAGCGACATTCAAAATAAATAAATAATAAAAGTAATATTTAAGATTATTCTGCATTATTTCTAATTATATAAGCTTCTTTTTTTTCTTTTTTGATTTTACAAAACATGTTGGAAAATATGATCATCGGGTTTTGTAGAGTTCATACAACTCTGGTGCTACTGCCATTGAAGCAAAGCGGCAACATGCCACATAAAAAGACATTTTGAAATTACATAGATGCATTTTCACTAGTGGTTTCATTCTTTTGTATCTCGCTGTAAGTTTTTATTGTCTTTAGTGGGTCATGTTTTGATCTTTCAGTGGTTGCACTTATTCTTTCATTCCATCTCTTTTGTAGGCTCTTTATGAACTAGTAAAATGCAACTTTAATCCAGAAGAGGCACTAAGAAGATATCGCTTTAATGTCAAGGTTTTCAATGGTAAGACCTCTGTTTTGTCTTTTTTTTATGCCTTTCTTTCTCAAACCTTCTTTAGCAGGAAGTGACAATCCTGATATGTATAGCTGGTTAATCTCAAATATTTAAAAAAAAAAAATTCCCAGAAGAGCTTTGTGCCTGGAGTGAGGAGGAGTGTCGTAACTTTGAGCATGGCTACCGTGCCTATGGGAAGAACTTCCACCTCATACAGGGCAACAAGGTGAGTACCAAATTTGTCTCATAACATACATTGTTTCCCAGTAGGATTTGCTGCTGATGTTTCTACTTTTAGAGAAATTAGAGCGCCTTCATGTGTCGGTCTCTCTTGTTTGGTCCAGGTCCGCACGCGCTCGGTGGGTGAGTGTGTAGAGTACTACTACATATGGAAGAAATCAGAGCGGCATGAGTATTTCACACAGCAGGCCACCAAGCTTGGTCGGAAAAGGTGCAATCTACCATCTGGGAACATGTGAGTGTGTTTTTTGTTTGTTTGTTTGAAGTTTTGACATTTTTAGAATAATGATCTGATGATATTTAAATGGTTTATGTGTCTCTTAGAGAGGATGCTGAGCCGGATGGAGATACTGGTGATGTAGAAGGTGCCAATCAAGGTTTGCCAAGTAGGTCTTCCATTCAACTCCAGCCTCCATCGCCACCTGCAGTCATGGAGCTGGATAAACAGGGTACGCTTTAATAGTTCTTGGATATTACACTTACTTTTCCACATGCATATGTATTCATGGATTCTTCCATTGCGGCCAAGTTTCTAAGTTTTTTACAAGCTTCTTCATTTATGTTCATTTGTTTATGTCCAGCATAAATGCATTTTTCTTGGTTTTGGTCTATGATTTGTTTCATTGTTGTTTTCCATCTGCCAGCATTTTTCCTATTGTGTTTGTGTTCTTTTATGTTCTGTCACCTTTCATTTGGTCGAACAATCCAGAGGAGAGCCTGAATTGCGCAGCTCAGTTTCAGGGTCGTCCACGACGGAAACGCACACCGCGCTTCCTATTAAAGCCCTGAGCTTGCTGCTCACAGACAGCCTAAAACTGACAGATACACAGGTAAAAACAGAAGCGGAGAAGTCCCGGGAAATGGATCATTCCTGTTATGTAGTACATTTTCATGCCCACATCATATGTCTTCATATAGTGAATAAAATATTAAACTCACTTTTTTATTATATATAAAAAAAAAAATCATCTTTTAAAAATGGTAATCATATTAGTTATGTTTGCTATGTTCTCGACTTAAGGAATATTCCTGAAAGTATTGCAAGATTATTTTTTTTCCTTTATCTAATCAAAATGTTCTACACAGCTGTTTTTTATTTTTTTAGGGGTGGAATATTTTTTTAATTTTTAATTATTTTTAGTGCTGTTAAATTGATTAATCACATCTAACATAAAAGTTTTTGTTAACATAATGTGCGTATATTTATATATATATATATATATATATATATATATATACTTTTATATACTTTATTTATACGCACATATACAGACGTGCGTGCGCGCGCGCACACACACACACACACACACACACACACACACACACACACACACATATAATATAATATATATATATATATATATATATATATATATATACAGTACAGGCCAAAAGTTTGGACACATTACTATTTTTAATGTTTTTGAAAGAAGTTTCTTCTGCTCATCAAGCCTGCATTTATTTGATCAAAAATACAGAAAAAAATTTAATATTGTGATATATTATTACAATTTAAAATAATTGGTTTTCAATTTATTATACTTTAAATTATCATTTATTTCGGTGATGCAAAGCTGAATTTTCAGGATCATTACTCCAGTCTTCAGTGTCACATGTGACATCCAGTCAATCACATGATCCTTTAGAAATCATTCTAATGTTCTGATTTATTATGAGTGTTGGAAACAGTTCTGCTGCCTAATATATTTGATGAATAAAAGGTTAAAAAGAACTGCATTTATTCAAAATAAAATTATTATTTTTTTAATATAAATCTTCTTTATTATCACTTTTTAGCAATTTAACACATCCTTGCTGAATAAAATTATTGATTTATTTAAAAAACAATAAAGAAAAAAATTACTGACCCCAAATTACTGACCAGTAGTGTATATTGTTGTTATAAAAGATTTCTATCTTGAAAACATTTGCTTCTTTTTTTTTCTTTTCTTTTTTCTTTTTCTTTTTTTTATTCATCAAAGTATCCTAAAAAAGTATCACAGGTTATGAAAAAAATATTAAGCAGCAGAACTGTTTCCAACTTTGATAATGAATCATCATATTAGAATGATTTCTAAAGGATCATTTGATAGACTGGAGTAATGATCCTGAAAATTCAGCTTTGCATCACAGAAATAAACGATAATTTAAAGTATAATAATTTGAAATCCAATTATTTTAAATTGTAATAATATATCACAATATAATTTTTTTTTCTGTATTTTTGATCAAATAAATTTAGATGAGCAGAAGAAACTTCTTTCAAAAACAATAAAAATAGTAATGTGTCCAAACTTTTGGCCTGTACTGTATATATATATATATATATATATATATAATATAATATATATATATATATATATATATATATATATATATATATATATATATATATATATATATATATATATATATATATATATATATATATATATATATTATACACGCACATATATTATATAAGATGCAATTTATCGTGATTAATCGATTTGACAGCACTAATTATTTTATAGGGTTTTTTTTTGTCCTCAATAATACTTTCCGTCCTGTTACTCACTCACATTCCGCACTGTGAGATAAAAATACAGAAATCTTTATATCAAAATTTCACAACTTTATCTGTTTGTTTACATCAGTGTTGTTTTGTGTTATTTTAGTATTTATTAATATTCTGATCTAGCGTTTATTTTTTATATTTTCAGTTTTAATTTTAATTTGTTTAATTTTTAGTGTTTTTATGTATAACTTTATAACTTTAGTACTTCAGCAAATTTCTTTCAGTTAGTCAGCATTCTAATTTTCTGTTTATAATAAAAGATTGTTATAAACTGTCAAGTCCCTAACTTACTTGCGCCCTATTCAGTTCCATCCTGTTCATTTCTTTATTTCCACCCTGTTATACTTTCATACCATTGTGAAAATAATGAAGCTATAATTAAGTTAAGTGTCTGAACGCGACCAAAGCATATTTATTAAATGTGGTACTGCGTAACAGGAATGATCCAATCACTACAAGAATAAACAGAGTGGAACTCCTTTGGAAAAGTTGTCTTTTTAAATTGTAAAACAGAAACTCACCGTACATCTACTCGTTTTTTTCTTTTCTGTTTTCCCCCAAATGCTCGACCACTTTTTCCTTAATATTTTCTTATTTTTCCAGGTTCTGAGCGAGACATTGGGGAGCTGGAACTATGTGCAGGTACTTGTTCTAGCCCACAGGGGGAGCAGTCGTTCAGACAATCTTCGCCTCTCCCACGAGCGCTCCAGACGCCAGACATAGCCTCCCCGTCCACCCAGCTTTACTTCTCCTCGCTCCCCCTTAGCCACTCCGTCCCTTCATCCCAGCCAGACTCAGGGCTCCTGGGAGCAGGTCTTTACCAGCTACAACTGGGGGCTTTTCCTGAAGATCCTATACCTGCCTGCTCAGAGTACGTTCAAATTGACTCTTCTTTGCCTTCCTCGCCTGTCCCACCCGTCCCAGATTTTGGGGTACTCGGTAGCCTCTTGTGCCCCCCTTCCTCCATCTGCTCCGCACCCATCCAACACAGCAACTCACCCATTCAGCGAAGGGAAACATTCCAGATCTAAGCAAACGTGACAACTGTCATTCACCTGGAATTTGCAGTTGTTGCTCTTCATGCTACTCCAGAAAAGCCTGACTTAAAGGGATAATTCAACCAAAAATGAAAATTCTGTCATCGTCACTCACCCGCCTCATGTCATTCCAAATCTGTTTGAACACAGATTTTGTCCATACAGTGAAAGTAAATGGGGTCCAAAACCTACAAGCTCCTAAAATGAAGTAAAGGTAGCATAAACGTAATCCAAGTGCACTACTTTTATCTGATGTTAGGGCACTTTTTTATTTTATGTTTATATATATATATTGTGTTCTGCCAGAGAAAGTAAGTCATACAGGTCTGGAATCGACATGAGGGCGAATAAACTTTGACAGAATGTTCATTTTTGCCTGAGTGATCCCTTTAATCAAGGAATGTGTTCGAGAATTCCTCATTTAAACCACGCTGTCTTCAACTACTAAACTAGTAACCAGGTGTTTTAGGGAGCTGGTTGTCTCTGTCAGACTACTACATGCAATGAAAGTGTTTTTTAACTACCTAATTGTAAGCTTCTTTGGAAATATGCAAGGATTTACAGTCCCTTTGAAATGTTCGATGGTCTCATTTTGTAAGCGCTTGCGCAGTAAATTCTTTCTTTCATTGCATGTAGTTCTTATAAGCTCTCAGAACTTTAATTTTTAAATCTATTTCTTTTTGCTAAAGCATAAAATGTTTTACTTGTAAAGAAGATATCATCAAAAATGAACTACTAATGCAGTTGCTTCGTCCGTTCATTTGTTGGCTTTCCCGTTGTAGGTTCTCTTTGTGCAATAATGATAAAAAACACAAGTTCCTCAGGGGCTTCGATCGTTTCCCTCTCGGTCTGGTCCGTCGGTACTTCAGTACTAAGTGTTGAAGAGGGTTTTTAAATGGGTTATGAATATACGCTCCGTATGCTTCGCCAACAAATCCCGATGTAAGTGGCGGATTCACTCTATTAAGTTTCTCAGGTTTTGCAGCCAGTTGTCTTTGCGTGAAGCCACAACCTGTCAGCCCACCATACTACCCAGAATCCTTCACTTTCCAGACAAACTGGCACCGTCAAATCTAGTGCAGTACCTCATTTGTGACTGGACTTCTGTTATTTAGGATTAAAAAGCATCATGTATTATCATCCACATCCCCTTATATGCTCAGCTTCAACATGTTTTCTAATTGGCTTTCAGTTTTGTCTGTAGTTTACACAAGGTTTAGAAGATACGAAAGGGAGTCGAACACTGCCTTGACTTATTTTACTTTTTTAAAGCAATTTATGTATTACTGCTCCTGTTATATTGATTTATTGTCCATGTTATTATATTTTGTAAATAATAATAAAAAATTTGAAAACAAACTCTGTCTATATACTCTATTTATATATCACACCTGACGGCTTGTCATCTTTAAAGCATGAATATCTGTGCTCTGTTTTCATTTTAATTACATCATTAGGGGATTTAAATATGTGTAGACTGATTAATAAACCTATTAAGTATAAAAAAATGTCAACATAATTCTCGAACTGCTGCTATAGTTTTACTGTGTGGCCTGTCAGTGTCCACTAGAGGGCAGATTAACATACAAATGAAATGTCAAGCAAGCGGATAAAGAAGATTAAACTGAGGCACAAGCTTCGGTTTACACCCTACATTCTTGGCCGGACCTTTAAAAAAGTGTGTATTACTAATTAGAATAGTAATCTGCCATTATATCCTGATGTGAGTGACGTCAATTATAGCCAGCTATCAGCTATAGTGTTTTTAAACTAGCCTACATTATGAAAGCATTTGAACGTCACACATCTATGAAGCATTCGGGAATTAAACTATTAAAATGTTTGCTATACCCTAGGTGAACCACATAATGTGTATAGCTAAGTGCGTAGGCTACTATTTAGGTTTTATTTATGTAACCTAATTGTAATATCGTTTCCATAACGTTAAGTAGACAAAAATTGTTAGGCCTAGCCTTTGGGGTGTGGCGATGTTAACGTGCTAGAAATAAGTTAGGTGTTCCCTTAACTTTAAAAAAAATACATTGTTTTGTGTCATATATATAGGCCTATCATATTGGCAGAGGTGTGTTCAGACAGTCAACTAAAAATATCTATCTATCCATCCATCCATTTATTCTCAGAAATAGGGCTACTTGTAAATCACAACATGTCCAGGAACAGATGTAACGATGAATGTGACAGATACATGTAGTAGAATGAATTGACCAATTTAATATATGAAATGATGTGCAATAAAAATAGCCTATGTGTGTGTCATGCTCAAAGTGCAGAGATTTATATCCAGGCAGCGCGACTGCGCATGCGCCTCACACTGTCAACTCAAGGTGTGACACGGCGAGAGAGAGAGTACACAAGCGCGAGTGGGAACACAGTGGCTTTATTTTTGGGAAAGGAGTGGATGCGTCCTCAAAAATCTGCTGAAGGGCTGGATACAAGTCTTTTCTTTAACAAAAGCAATATGTGCACCTACGCGGCACTGCCGTCAGCATTTGAAGTTCTAGATATATAAAGTCGTAAAGGACACGAGTGTTTCACCGTCACCTATGAGCTGAAGCGGAGCACGAGCACGAGCAGCGCAGGTAGAACAGCAGAGCCGGAAGAACTCGCAATACTGGTCGCGTTCACTTTGTTTTTCTTCTTCCAAGTGGATTATCTTTGACATTATCTCATAAATGAAGTGACTTTTAAAGTGCTAGTTTTAAAGTGCATCCGAGCTTAAGAAATAATGCCGGACTTGAGGAAAAAGAAACTCTTCGTCCTGGTTGACGTGCTGTGTGTAGTTGTAGGTAAGCGAGTTCAATGTTTCAACGTTCAGTGTCATATTCTGAAGTTCATTTACAAAACTTTCTGCTACAAGTTGTTGTTTGAGGGCTTTCACCACGTTATTAATTTCTTTAGTGGGATTTGTCTTTTTAAACAATATCTTAGGCTATGTAACTGGGGTGTTGACAAATAACATACACTGACTTTTTTAATCAACAAAATTATTTTAGGAGAAATTATGTATTTTATAAGGAACTTTGAAAGCTTATTTTCAGTTTGTGCTTCATGACAACAATACGTAAAATATGCAAGTATGTAAAAACAGGTTTATGTTTAACCTGTGTATGTGCAAGAGAGACTCGGATAATCTGATTTACCGATTTTTTTTTTTTTTTTTGCCTGTATAATTTATAAATGTATACTAATGGTTATTAGATCATTTAAAATGATTTCTGAACAGTGGTTATTAATAGATATTTAAACATAAAATATACTTTTGTTGTGAGAGTCAACATTGGTCAGTTTTTTTTTTAATCAGGTTTGTTTTTCTCACAAATTCACAACCTTGCAATATTGCCTTGGCTTTGTACTAAACTGCAATATATATTTACAACTGATCTGGAAGTGTATTTGACTTTTGCAGATATTTCATGTATATTATCTTATTGCAAAAACAGGTGCTTTAGGTGACAGTGGCCATGTGAGGGGCCTATCTTTAGAAGATTTTCATATTTAAATATGTATTTGGAGGTGTGTTCTCTGTGTTGAATGCTGAGTTGCATTCGTCTTTGCTTCTTTTCCTGGATTTTGCACGTTCGGGAAGTTGAGTATTTGTTTATGGAAATGTGATCCAAGCCTGTCAGTATTTCCCACTGTGTTTGGCAGCCTGTAGTGCCACAGAAATGTTCCTCATCTTGCATTTTTGGCTTTATTTAGGGGTTTGCTTGCAGACCAACTGTGAGACAAGCTCAATGACCATAAACATCCCAACACAGTCACATTTACGGAAAGATTCGACTTGCTTCAGTGCTAAAGCGAGTGTGAACCATCATGACCATTACTTCCTTTGGAAACACTGAGTTTGAGCCCGTTTTTTTTAACCGCGTGAGGTAACCCTACTATGAGGAGATGAAGTTTCTGCACCTGCCCTTTGAAGTCTGTGTTGTGTCTGTGTTCTCCAACCTTCAGACCTTCACAAGGTCTAGAATGTGCCCTAGGCATGATCCTTCACCTTTACACCTTTACCATCAGGTGCAAGTGTCTCTCGTTTTGAAATGATCCATGTTGTAGATAGGGATGGACAATATTGTCCATCTAGTCTATAAAGGGCATCAGATGGTTAGGACAATTTCAGATGTTTCTTTTCTTGCATTTAGGCTATAGGAGGCTCAATGACAAATGCGAGAAAAGGGAAATTCTTCTTAAAATCTAGTTTAAAATGGATGTGCCACATTCTTAGTGTAAGATATGAGATGCATATGATTTTTAAATTCCATTTTCAGCAAACGTTTAAATGTAGTCACTCAAAAAAAAAAAAGTCATGTGGTGCAGTGTTGTTATAGTAAACTAAGACTATTATATTTTTTTAAATAGTTTTCGTTCATTTAAATAAAGCTGAAAATAAAAACAAAAAATAGATTAAGAATTATATGACTTTTTTTAATGTTTTCTTGCCAAGTTAAAGTACTAAAATTACTAAAACTGAAATAAGCAAAAAACTAAATAGTAGATCTGCATGATTAATTGTCGGACAAAATGGCGTATTCGGCGGATGGCGAATTATGATTGGTCAGATCGCATGTCAATCAAACCCCCTGTGAAGGGTGAAATGACAATGATTCAACTGTCTATTAAGAGTCTTTTTAATAGTTTCATTATTTCTGTGTTAAAATAATTGAGATTATCACAGAAGTACTGGGATAAAAGTTTACAGTGTGAAAAAAAAGGATAAATCATCTTTTGAAAGTAACTTGACAATTACACCAGTAGGTGGTGACAAGCAACTGCTAAATTTATTTGTCATTGAATCATTCAATCAAGAGATTCTTTCAAAAAATCTGATTCATTCAGTAATGAAACAAGTGAAGTGTAAATGAGTGAGTCATTGAATCATTCATTCAAACCATTAAGAGTTTACATAAAAAGACCAACAATATTTTTCGTACAACAGAATAATTTACCAAATATGAACATTCCGTCACTTTTACAAACCTTATTAAAGAATTTCCAACTTGTTGTAAATATATTCAAATGTACTGCTTTCTGCTAGAAATTAATGTAATGTATGGGAGAAAGGGCACAGCTAAGAAACCCATAACTACATTATGTATGGATAGTTTGGGTTCTGACATAAAAGATAGTTCAAAGTCCTATACATTTGAGACATTTGGCCTTGAGGTAATGAAAGTACAGAAAGATTTACTGCAGCACAGGTGGAAATATTCAGTCATTTTCAAATAAACATCAGCCTCTCAGATTGCTGTATTACTAACAGAAAAGTCCCTGAATCCAGTTGACTGCGAATTTCGGTAAGTGTTTCAGGGACTTAATATCCTTTTCCCAGCCCTGTATTTGACATTCAATCCAGCCCACCACCCTCTGCTTCTCTTTTTCTTCTGTCTAAGTAAACTTTCCCTCCACACAAACACAGTCTGGCTTTTGGTTTCGCTCACAGGCTAACGGTGTGTATTTTAATGCTGCCTTTCTTTATGATATTTTACATCATCAGTCATTAAGTACTGACAGAAAAAAAAGTTGACATTTAATATTCTGCCTCTGTTCTTCTGTACTGATACAGCAAGTCAAAGCCATAAGATCAGCATTTTACTTCAGTGAAAGTGAAATTGTTGAGAATTATCTAAGCTTATCTGTGGCAATAAAAAACTGAGCATTTGGCCCAGTACTGAAGGACTTTCCAGGCCTTCCTTCCAGGTAGTGTATTTTGGTATGTTTTTAATAAAGCTTGTTATTTCTTAACGTTCTTAACATTATATTGTGAAATTGTTTCACTCTTCTAAACCTCACTCCGATTCGGGTCACGGCACCAATGTAACTTCCCCGGTTCTACTCTCATTGCTCCAAGCAGGATTCGAACCAGCATTTCCGGCATGGGAGGCGGGTGCACTAACAAGATGCTAAAGACCACTGCCTCTAGTGTCAGTCGCTAGTGCGCCTCTTGAGGTCAGGGAAGTGAGGTTTACATGCACAGCTCTTGCTAGCTGGCCTCTGTTACACTCACCCCTCTAAACCTCACTCCCATCCGGGTCACGGCACCAATTGACGTGTTTCCACTGTCGGCCCAAAATCGATCATGCTAGTGCGTGCCAGGGCCAGTTGCGTTTCCACTGTCACTTCCAGGGCTTGATCGGGCCTCCTCAGGGTTTCCTCGGGCCAACAGCCAGGGGTTATTGGCCCACCTAATACCTTGGTCCAAAGCAAGCCAACTGGGGCTTGAGGAGAGTTCATGAACAAAGGCGGAGTCAGGAGAGGGACAACACTGCTGCTCATCTCCCATGCTTCATATCAGACTACCAGCTAATTCCAACATTTAAGACATTTAAAACAATTTTCAGCTCAAAACTCACTCCTGTTTTCTGCTCGTGAGCTCCCTCTGTTGCTCCAGCTGAAACAATAACAGTATAGTGAGATGGAAAAGATCGCACAAACCTCCTCAGATCCCATAATTTCATGGAAAATAATGATAAAAAAGAAATAATGATAAATACGGGTTGATTGAGCATGATTGATGTGCAGTCCTGACACAAATTAATAAATTACTGTCACTGTGAAAAAATTATAGCGTAAATTATTGGTCAAATATCGATGCTTAAGTCTTTAAGTAAAGACCAAACGTCATGTTAATTTTACAATCTAGATAGTTTTCAGTCTGCTAGCTTCACCATCCTGGTGATGTGGGATTTGTGACGTTGTTCTCTGAAGGCGTGTTTTAGAGTAGTGCTGTGGGGCTACTGGCCCGACAGTGGAAACGCAAATTGATTTTGACCTCGGTGCTTGAGGTCCGAGGCTAGTGGCCCCACCTGGCACATTGTTAGCACAGGCTCGCATTGGCCCGAAAGTGGAAAAGCGGCTAACTTAACCCCTTCATTTCTACTTGCACGACTCCGAGCGGGATTCAAACCAGCGTTTCTGGCATGGGAGGCAGATGCTATAACAAGGACGCTAAAGACCACAGCCACAGCCTCTTGTGTCAGTCTCTAGTGCGCCTCTTGAGGCCAGGGGAGTGAGGTTTACCAACACTGCTCTTATTAGCTGGCCTCTGTTAAACTGTTTTAACAGGCACCTTTTTACATTTCATTTTATTGGTATTTTTAACAATTTTCTCAACACAAAGATAATTGTTATATTGCTCACAGGACCTATATGCAGATCCTTTTATCCAAAGTGTGAATTTTACGAATGAAGAATGCTACAGCGAGCAATTAATGTAAAGTAGTAATGAAACATGAGTGCTGCGATACAACATATTTTCAAAGTGCAAGCTAGGACAGAGATGGAGATATAGACTATGCGTGACAGTTAAATAGTAAAATGAACAAAAAAGAAAAGTAAAAAAGCCAGCTGTTCCGGTATAAGGTTCCACCTGCAAGGAATAGTGAAGGTTTTTAGCATCATATCATTGCGCAATAACCTATAAAGACATATTGCCACACGATTTGGATTCATTCCCTAAAACTACTGGGGAAATATGGGAGAATGACAAGAACAATTGCAGGATGTTGGGACCGTCATTCTTTATATTTCAGGTCTTGGATAAACTTGTTCAGAACCGTCTGTGTGGGATAGCAATTGCAACATCAACAAAATTGTTCAGATATTGGTCACATCATTAGACCATTAACATAATGATGCTGTTACATTAATCACAGAAGCTATTTTTAAAGCAAAACACACTTGCTAAACACTATTAGCGTACCAGCTAACCTGTTTCCCTCGCAATATTATACATTTCCATGGTTTCCAAGAGTGTAAATCACACACTAGCATTAGCGTGGGGAGGTAGAGGGCTGGGACGGATAGACTTTGGTGTATGGTGAAAGAAAAGAGGAGGAGGGCGGGTGTTTCTTCTTGAAGTAGGATTCCAGACTCTCCTGCGAGGTTGTACGCTCAGCACATAGCTTCCAAATGAGTCAGGCGTCCTTGCCAAACTACCGCGCAGGGAGTGCTGCCGGCAGACAGACCGCCCTCAAAACTCTCACTTAAGGGGCGACAGGCTTGTATTTTCGTAACACTTATGATGGTACTCCAGAAAACCCACAGAGAAAGTCAAGAACATCTCATTTTCATCTTCAGAGTAGAAACCCGAACGTGATCTTTGTGGGTTTAGCCGCAATGAACTGGGTTTCAAATGTTGAAATGAAGCCAGAATGTATCAAGTTAGGTGTTGAAAGCTTAATATATTTGTTGAAATGCCTGAAAATGAGTTAGAATACAAGCGGTCAATAAAAACATAGGGTTTGATAATGAAAGGTGGTGAGCCCATGTCAGGGTGAAGGTCAAAGCCAACCCTAAGAAAACAGGCTACTCCCTCATAGGCTGTGTGGTGTAGACAAAAACAAATGGGATTTTCGCCAGGGTTTTCTTATTTTCAAGTCCTGTGACATTGGAAATGCACCAACTCGTATGTCCTTGAAACTGCAAGCAGTGCAATTCAGATTTACTGTAAACGTATCAGCTAAATGTTCACAGAATTTCAGTTTCTTGGACCAACATTGCCTGTGTTGGGAAAGCTACTTTGAAACTTTAGCTTCCAAAATTACAAACTATTTAATAAGTAGTTAACCATGTAAAGCCTGACATATAAAGTAATAGTCAGAAGGCCGAAGGCAGTTTATTAGACAATCTTTTTTTTTTCTTTGAGTATTTGATAAATCAGAATTGTATTGCTCATATATGATATAGGAGAATATGGAGCTCATATCTGAGAAGTAAAAAAAACCCACACAATTGCAAAAATATGCAATTTGGTGCAGTCGCTGATATTTACATGGCCAAAAAGTAAGATTAAATTCTGATAGCTTGTAAAATCAGTGAGATCTTTATAACAGTATAACAGACCACTTACATAAAATGCATATAAATATCTAAAAACTTAAGATGATATTTAAACAGTAAGATGATATTTAAATGCTCAGTTTTATGATCAAAGCTTAACAAAACATATAATGTAATGCAATACAATGATGATTGAGAGTAAAAAATTCTTTCCTCAAAAGCCTGATCATATATGGATAATCATGTAAACTTAAGTTGCTTCTGTCCAGTAAATGTTTGTCTTGAAATATTACTAACAATGTAAAAGTCATTTTTAGTTTATCGTTTTTTTTTAAGGTTTCACAGCAAAAAGACATGTGTACAGTGTACCACAACCTTAAGGTGAAAAAAATAAAATAGGATTGAAAATAGCTGAGCTATTTTTTTTCTGTATAAGATTTTCTGTGATACACAAAAGTAGTTATTTATAGCAGTGTCCAAGCTGCTCTTTTCCCTTTAATTAAAGTGAATGGTGACCAAGATTTACACACTGACTTTAGTTTGTTTAGTCCTCACACCAAAGCATCATAACTTCAGAAGACTTGGAATATAGTGCACATGTCATCTAAACTACTCCTGTAATGCATATTATTTGTCCTCTTTGAACTTGTACAGTCCCTGGTCCCCATTCACTTTCATTGTAGGAAAGTGAGCAGCTCAGACATTCTGATAAACCTCTGCTTTCCTGTTCTAACTTCACCAATTGGAATAACACAAGGGTGAGTATGGCAATTTAATTTTTGGGTGAACCTTCTCTTTTGTATATGAAACTGTTGGTTTGGTCCAATAATGGCTCTGGCGTTCCTCCAGCGGTGTGAGGGGAAGTGTTTCAAACTCAGTTAACTCAGATTGCCAACAATTATCTTCCTACATACCATAACTGCACATCAGATTGAACCAAATATAGCAAAACTCAGTTCTGCCCTTCATATTTATAGTGTTTGTGAAGGAGGATGCTCCAAACAAACTGGGAAACCATGAATGAATGAGGTGGAGACTACAGGAGTGGCAAGCTCATTTTTGTCTGTGGGATGGGCAAAAGGATGTCAATCCTCAGTCCTTCAACACTTCAGCAATCGCCAACCCAGAAGCATTTTACTCTCTCTTCCCCCTCTTGATTTATTCTCTATATTGCTTTGTTGCAACTCAACTAATGCAACTCAACTCAACTCAACTTAAAATTAGGGTTGCAAAGGGCCTGAAAATTTCCAGAAACTTTCCAAAAGTTTATGAAAATTTCCAAAAAGTCTGGAAACTTTGCAATCGTGGTTAAAATATTTTCAATGTTTTTTTCCATTAGGAGCATGAAGTCATTCATGGTTTACTCCTCGCTTACCATCATGTTATTCCAAAACTATATCACGTCTTTATATTCTGTGGAACCGAGCGCCGCCATATACGATCAAAGATAATGGTGTCCAAGACTGTCAACCAATGTTGCTATTGTTTACTAAAACTAAAACTAATAGAAATCATGGGCATTAAAGATGAAATGTATTCCTATATAAATATTTGGTGGGAAAACTGAAACTGGAACAAAATAGGTTTTCGAAGTGCTAAAATGACTAAAACTGAAATGCATTTAAAATAAAAATAAATATACATATTTAAAAAAAGAAATAAAGCAAAATTACCAAGGCATATACAACATTGCTAAGGCAAACTAAACTGATAATATAAAAAAAAAGCTAATTCCAAATATTATTTGAATATTAGAATAGTATATAAAGAATATTAAAATAACGCTGCTGTTAAGCAAAATTTCCAGTGAATAATGACTTAAATTCCAGGCTGTTTCTCTCACAAAACAATGACTTATGGCTCGGAATATAGAGCAGAAGTTGTATGGTCTTCTTTAATTTGAAGCCTATCCGCTTTCATTGCTTTCTTCAACTTTTTTTCCAAGTAAAAAATGCATGATGTTGGGTAAATGACCGACTTTTAATTAATTAACTATTCAGAAAACATTCCTTTTACTTGCATAGCATGAAGGGGGAAAAACACAGTTCATGGACTCATAAAGAGCTCATACCAAAACGGGGGTCCCTTAATGTTTTGCAGGAAATTTGACTTCCTGTACCTTCAAATGGAACTAATTTGTTTCAGGGAATGGTTGGAGGGGACGGCTGGTGGCAGTTGAGACGAGGTTTGTTTTCAGTGCAGCCCCAATATTGCAATGTGTTGGGTGTCAACTGTGACTTTCTTCAAGACTTCTTGCCCTCTCACTTCTAAGCGCCACATGTCTCCCTACAGTCCTGTTTCATTGCGTAATTAAACGTCCGCCGAGCTCGCACCTGCCAACTGAGGCTTTGAACTCGAACCGTTTGAAGTTCTTTGACCTTTTAATGTACCTTACACTGACTTAATTCCTTGGGAGCACAATCTGGAAAATATTTCAGAAGTAATGCTCATGAATTTCACTGACGAGTACCAGAATATACTGCTTGGCCTTTTTAACTGTGCAGTTGACATTTTAGACTTCGTTCTCGGTGTTTCTAGGTGTTTTAATTGTGTTTGGCATTAATCAATGACAGTTTGAAATAAAAACTACTCCCCAGGGTTCATTTTTTCATTTTTCCATTGACCGTAAAAATCTGTATCAAAAACCTTTCAGTAGTCTTTTTGTTTCCTAATAATGTGTCTCAAGAGTTGAAAAGCCTGGAGAGGAAGAAGGAAAAATGAGACTTAAGTTTTATTGGGCATTTATTTTCATTTGTTTGGAGATTATACAGCTGGCAAACATACAGAAAAGGCCATCCAAGCTTAGCTCCAGATCCTCAGAGTGTCTGAATCTCAAGTTAGTGTTAAAACTGTAGCCATTGTTTGGGGTCTCGAGTCCCTCAACATGATGATCAATGAGGCCTGAGGGATAGTTTATTTTTTTCTTTCATTGCTTGTAAACAGTAAATCTCCGTAATGGCAATAAAACTAGGGGTTTACATTCTGTACACAGATTTTAGCAAGTGGATCACATCCTTTCGAGCTAACTGGTTAACTGAACTATTTAAGGTAAAGTTGTTTTGTTTTTGTTTTCCCAGGAGGTTTGAACAAAAGAAAACAAAACCTATTTGTAAATATTTTAAAAAAAAAGTTTTTGAAATCTGCAAAGCAAAAAAGATCAAAACATATTTGTAAATATTTTCAAAAAAACATTTGTTTTTGTTTTGTTTTGCAAGCTGCAAAACAAAAGAAAACAAAACATATTTGTAAATATAAAAAACACTTGGTTTTTTTTGTTTTGTCTGGTACAAAACAAAAGAGAAAACATTTGTGAATATTTAAAAAAAAAATCATTTGTAAATACAGTGCCCTCCACAATTATTGAACCCCCTGGTAAATATGATCAAAATTGGCTGTAAAAAATAAATCTGCATCGATTATCCTTGTGATCTTTCATTCAAAAAATGTGCAAAATTCTAACCTTTCATTGAAGTAAAAGAATTGAAAGTGGGGGGAAATCACATTATGAAATAAATGTTTTTCTCCAAAACATGTTGGCCACAATTATTGAAACCCCTAGAATTTTTTACGAGTAAAATATCTCTGAAGTATATTCCCATTAATATTTACCTTTTTTAGTACACCAGGGTGACTAGGAACATGAAACTGTCCAGCTATGACGTCGTGTTTCACAGGAGTTTAAATATGAGGAAACACAAAGGCCAAATCCCCTTAATCATCCATCACAATGAGTAAAACCACAGAATACAGTTCTGATGCGTAGCAAAAGATTGTTGAGCATCACAAACTAGAAAGTGGCTGTAAGACAATAGCTAAAGAATTGAAAATCCCCATTTTGACCATCAGGGCAATAATTAAGAAGTTATAACCAACTAAAGATGTTATGAATCTGCCAGGAAAAGGACGTGTGTCTATACTGTCTTAATGCACGGCGAGTATGAAAGTTTGAGTGTCCAAAGACTCTCCAAGGATCACAGATGGAGAATTGCAGAGATTAGTTGAGTCTTGGGGTCAGAAAGCCTAAAAAAAAAATTATCAAACAACCCCTACATCCCCACATGTTGTTTGGGAGGGTTTAAAAAAAAACATCCTCGCTCATCCAAAAACAAATTCCAGCAAATTTAATTGTCAGACACGACTGGATCTTCAAACAACACAGGGTTCTGTGGTCAGATGAGACTAAAACAGAGCTTTTTGGCAGCAAACACACTAGATGGGTTTGGTGAACACAAGGATAAAAAGTACCCCATGTGTACAATTTAATATACCATTGGATCTTTAATGTTGTGGGCATATTTTTCTGCTGGAGGTCCTGGACTTCTTGTTCAGATACATGGCATTGTGGATTCTATCAAATATCAACAGATAAAAAATCAAAACCTGACGCCTTCTGCTAGAAATCTTATAATGGGCCGTGGTTGGATCTTCCATCAGGACAACGATCCAAAACAAACATCAAAATCAAAACAAAAATTTGTTGTGGAGCACAAAATGAAGCTTCTGCCATGACCGTCTCAGTCCCCTGACCTGATGAGTGGGCTGAACTGAAGAGGAGAAGCACCAACATGGATCTGGGAATCTGAAGGATCTGGAGAGATTCTGTGTGGAGGAATGGTCTCTGATCTCTTGTCAGTTATTCTCCAAACTCATCAGGCATTATAGGAGAAGACTCAGAGCTGTTATCTTGGCAAAAGGAGATTGCAAAAAGTATTTAATGAAAGGGTTTCAATAATTGTGGCCAACGTGTTTTGGAGAAAAACATTTATTTCATAATGTGATTTTCCCCCCACTTTCAATTCTTTTACTTCAATGAAAGGTTAGAATTTTGCACATTTTTTGAATGAAAGATCACAAGGATAATCGATGCAGATTTATTTTTTACAGCCAATTTTGATCATATTTACCAGGGGGTTCAATAATTGTGGAGGGCACTGTATATATAAAAAATGTAAGGTTCAAAGCAAAAGAAAACAAAACATTATAATTGTTAAAGAATAAATCACAAAGTTGGGCCACATCTGTTTGAGGCTGGAGTCTGATTTAACAGTAGTTAATTAGAGCTGTTTGACCTGAGGATACAATTTGACCCAGATTTTGATAATTGTGAATCATTGCTCCAAAATTCACAATTGTTAGTTCAATAATATACAGCATAATAAACTAATGACTGTTTTTGGGGCAAGGTTACATGAGCAGTGTGTTTTTATTAGTGCACCATTGAGGATGTCATTATGATGTTTTGTAAATGAGTGTGTGTGTTCTCACTGTCCCAGACCACAGTGTATGGAAATACAGTGTCATTTCAAACACCCTTGTTCTTTGTTTTTGGAATACAAAGACACTCATTTGTTCTTAAGTGACTCTCTATGACTCGATTACTCTTTGTCTCTTGTCGTGACGTGAACGTCTCAAGAATACATTGAAACTCAAACGGACTTGTTTTGGATGTGTATTTTGCCCCATTGCATTTCAACTTTTCTCAAGGATTTAGTTCAACATCTCTAGTGGTAAAACTTCAAAATTAAATTTCAATTAATGAATTTTTAGTTGTCATTCAGCATCAAGATTAACTTGCTAACGTAATTGATTGGTTGTTTTTTCATATGACCCAACAATTCAATTCAGTAAATAATCCATTTTTCTCTCTGTCTGTAAACTGACAAAATACGAGTTTAAAAACTGGTACACTTCTGATTTTCTTGTACAAAATATTTATTTGAGGCAAATTTTTTATTATTATTTCTAGTTGGAATATATTATTCTAAATACTGTTAGTAAGCTCCATATGTACAGATTATGAGCTTGTTGTTTGTATATTTTTAATGGTCCTTGTAGAATAATATTGAAGAATAAACCATGTGTAAATATCACAGTGAGCCCAGAGTTCAATTTTGAGATGGACCTGACCGTCTCTTTCACAAATGCTCTTGTACATTGTAATACCGCAGTGGTATAAATGGCATTTGAGCAATCCTGGATTTGTGTGGGATGCTGCTCAGCCATATTTAGACATAAACTGAGTCAACCATAAGGTCCAGAATCATATTTTTGGCTTGTACCAACAAAAAACATGTTTTCCTGCTGAAGTAGCATCTTCCTGATGTTGACTGGAAAAAACAAGGTCTTTTACATTCTTAGCCTGCTTAAAAATATCTACACAAGTATATTCCATTCAAACAGCAAAACGGTTTTCTGGCAGTTAAAGATATGCAAACTTACTAGAACACTGTGCTATTATATGTCCAGAAAATGGAATTACAGGAAGTAGAATTGCTCCTACTGTTCTCTTTAAGTGCTGTGGCTTAGGATCACGTGGTTGCAGAGTGATTTTGTAACATTTCCAAATGTCCCAAGGTCATTTTCCATTCATTAAAGGATCACGCTGTGGCAACATTCAGACATGTGCATCTCCAGCCACATCAGTCCACCGATCAAGGTGGAAAGGATGTCTAGGCTGTGGGTGTGTACAGGAATGTTTATGATGTGGCACACAACATGTTTTTGGGTTAAGACGGTGTGGTCTGGTGACTTCCTCATAGCTGTGGGATAAATGCGTTTCCGTGTGACTCTGGAAAAAAGAGGTACTATAAATACACGCTGCTTCCATGACTTAATTCAGATGGTGTTCTGAGTGTTACAAAAAAAAAAAGTCTATACAGTCTCATAGTAAATAGTTGAGAGAAAACCAGGTGGCAACCGATCTCTCTTTTGAATCCAACATGGAAGTGACTTAAACTGCAATTCATCAACTGACCACTAGAGACAGGCTCCAAAAGAGAGTCAATCCCATAGACCCCCATGTTAATATGCCCAACTTTACAGCAGAAAATAATATGCTTACAGCCTCGTACAAAAAGTGGTTTTGGTCTCTATAGCTAATTTTGCCCTTCGTGACAACTGTGAGGGGGGTGAATTTTTTTATAACTCATCCATTTAAATTCTATTAAGCCTTAAAGTTCTGCATAATTAAGGGCGTGGCCACTTGAGCGACGGGTGGATTGCCGCTGCTGTCACTACTAGCCGTTTGTCTTCTGTCTGTTAGCGTCACGCGTCACCTCAGCTAATCCCGCCTCTTTGCCCATATCCGGTTATCCGGGAGACGTGCACGGTGACGCGCTGCCAAGATGGCGACGGCCGGCTCCTCCCACTTTGGGTTTCAAAAATGCTCTTCAAAAATCTACGGGTGACGTCATTTTTTTTACAGTCTATGGAGAAAACGCATGTTGTGTAACAGTATATTGGATATTGCATAAGCTCTTAAAGTGACAGCAGCCTAATAAACCTGTCTGTCATGTTAGAACAACAACAAAAAAAACTAAAAGAAAATCACTTGCTGCGCTTGACTGAATAACTTTTGTAACTGTAATTGTAAGTATTAATCTGTATTTTTAATAAAATAACACTGGATAGTCTTCGCATTTGATTACTTACCTGAATACTACTTTTAGACCCACCTGAAAAACTTAAAGCCACGTTTATTTAATTTGTCTCTGTATTATGTTTTATTTATTTGTGCTATCATTTGCAGTTTGTTTATTTGTTCTTATTTTATTACTGACTGTTTACTTGTCTTTTTTTGTAAATTTAGTTCAATGATTCAAATAAAGCCTTCCTGTGCTGTGTGTAAGCTATTACAACAAAATGATATAAAATTATGAGGTATATATGGCAATTTTCCCTGTGATATCGAAAATGGTGTCTAATATCGATACTTTATAATGTAAATGTATTGTGTTTTGGTATTAATGTAATGAGAATGGTTAGGGAAATGTGCTTATGAAAATAATGCCACAATGGAATTTTTTTTTTTTTTTTTTTGGCTATTTAGTTACTTTAACAATAACAAAAAATATGACATCTCACCCATAAATCAATAATTATATTTGATTTAATTATAAATATTTATGCAATTATTTTTTTATTTAATGTATGGTTTTCATAAAAATAAAGGCAGTGTAACAAACATACAATGATGTATATATGTAAATTATATACATTATAATGAAAATAATATAATGTTGGTATTGTTGATATGTATTTGGTTATGAGAAATGGCTGGAAAAAATGTACTTTAATTGTCATGAATATATGGAAATGTTATTTTCTTGAGGTGAAATATGACCCAGACAGGTTCTTTCCAGGTTTGAGGAGATTCACCCTGTATATTCTCCACATTAGTCAACTCATCATTTAGGAAGCAGATATTTATTTCTCTATGTATTTATTTTTTTATCGTCTCTTCTTCTTATTCCTGTAGCTTCTCTGCCCTTCGTTATAATGACCATCGCGTCCCGGCCATACGAGCGAGCGATCTACTGCCAGGACGAGAGCATCGGTTACCCCGTAAGGTCGGACACCATCACGCACGTGACGCTGGCTGCGGTCACCATCACCTGCACTATCATTATCGTGAGTCGCTCATTCATTCATCTCCATCATCCCTCCCATGATCTCATCATCCCTTGAGTCACATGCTGATCCTCAACAAAGTGTCCGTTCATGACTCTGCACAGAAGAGGGGTTTATTATGCACAACAACACAGCATTTTGTGCTCATGGACACATTTATGACAAACCTAATGTAGCGTAACCGTTTTGATCCTTGTTTAAAGCTACAGAAATGCATCACGTTACTTAACTTTTACCTCTTCTGTTCCTCTAGATATCGTCCGGTGAAGCGTATCTGGTGTACAGCAAGAAAATTCACTCCAACTCTACATTTAATCAATATGTATCGGCCATCTATAAGGTGCTGGGCGCCTTCCTGTTTGGGGGAGCTGTCAGCCAATCACTGACGGACTTGGCTAAGTACACCATTGGGCGACCACGTCCAAATTTCTTAGCAGTGTGTGCCCCCAAAGTCTGCAAAGGATACGTGACTGCGATCAACTGCACTGGCAACCCACGTGATGTGACCGAAGCCAGGTATGTCTCTCATCATAAATCCTTTTAACGTTTTGATTTCAGTGAATTTCTGTGAACTATATGTGATTTGTGTGTCGTAGGTTGTCCTTCTACTCAGGTCACTCCTCCTTCGGGATGTACTGCATGCTGTTTCTAGCGGTGAGTGGTGTAACATTTACCCCTTGGGATCAACCAACAGTTTGGGAGTGGGACTATTTGTTTTTGCAACCAATGGGAAATGGGGAAACATGTTTGAAAAATGGCTTTATTTCTGCAGTTTCGTTTGATTTTTCTTGAGTCACTAAAAGTACAGATCTAACCCTCTGGTGCTGTTCAGTCTTTTTTGGCTGAAAAATTTTACGTTTTTTTTAATTTTATTATTACATTTTTTACTTCATCAGAATAGTATGAAACTCGGTACAGGTTTTGGCACTTGCTATGTGAACACACACACACAAAAAGATGGTTAGATGGTCCTGAAAAAAATAGTCACACTTGTACTTGACCGCATTGGAAACAAATGGGAAACAAATTTAATCTAGTGGAAATGTTTGGTACTGCGCCCAAACCAAATCTTACTGAAAGCTCATTGTTTGATCAACCTCAAATTTGGAACAAAACTTGTTTAGATTTATGGCTTTGGTTTTCTCACAGTTTTAGAGTAAAACGTGTTTTGGAAAATATATATATCATATAAAATAAAATATTTAATTTATTTAAAATATTTACATAAAATATTTTATGCATTTTTCATCATAATAAACTTAAACTTCTATAAATTTTGTAAATTTTTTTCACTTCAACAATAATTTGCCATGTGTCTTCTTTAAAAAAAGACCAAATTTTGGTCAAACAATTAAGATTTATGACAGTTTAAGTTGGAAATTTTCAGGTACCAGTTTTAGTAAAATATTAAATACAGTTTTACAAAATATTAAATAAAAAAACATTATCAAACTAAATTATAGAACATTCATTTTATTGAAATAATTAATAATAATAAAAAAATGACCATGCGAGCATCACCTATGGAAGCTTGTTTCCGCCACAAAATAAAACATTTTAAAAGATAATTGCGACTTTTTATCTTACAATTGCGATTTTAGGCTACATCTCGCAATTCTGACTTTATTTCTCAGAATTTCGAGATATAAAGTCAGAATTGACTTTATATCGTGCAATTCTGACTTTATATCTCAGAATTGCGACTTTATTTCTCAGAATTGCGACTTTATTTCTCACAATTCTGACTTCATATCTCGCAATTCTGAGAAAAAAAGTCACAATTCTGACTTGATATATCACAATTGTGAGAAAAAAAGTCAGAATTGTGAGATTAAAAAGTCGCAATTATTATTATTTATTTATTATTCAGTGGCGGAAACAAGCTTCCATAATCACCAGAGGGTTAAATGTGCAGTCACATTTACCATTTTTCAGCAAATTCAGTCATATCAGTATGGATCATCGTGATTGAGAATTCCTTGTGAGAGCAAAAGATTTCTGAATCAGGTTCAAATTGTTCACGCAAATTTGCAGTGTTCGCCAACAGAAAGCTGCCTGGTTTCAAAGAGACTTGTATATGAGCTGTGCTTCATAAAATTTGGTCACATTCGAAAATGTTGCCAACAATTTTGCAGCCAAACCGGTCCACTTGTCAAGTGTAGCATTGTAAGGAGCAACTGTTTTAGCATAGTATAGATATGACGTAAATAGGACACTGAGGAATGGATGGTGTGCGGGTATTTACAATAATAGGAGTTTTTCGTTGCAGAGTTTGCAAAACCTTGAACTAATTTACTGAAACTATCAGAGAATGATGCATCATTCTTAGTACACAATGATTTCCTGATGAACTCCAAAGCAAACGTACAAATGCTAAATGCTAAAAGCTCACTGAGATAAAACTGTTATCGCCATTTGCTTTCGTTATTTCTTCTCAACAAATTAAGTCATTATCGTTCAGCAAATGAAAGACACCTCTTTTTCTTTTCTTTCCCTAGTTCTATGTCCAGGCCAGACTGAATGCGAAATGGGCCCGTCTTCTGAGGCCAACCATCCAGTTCTTCCTGGTGGCCTTTGCTGTGTATGTAGGTTACACCCGCGTCTCCGATTATAAGCACCACTGGAGCGACGTGCTGGTGGGGCTCCTCCAGGGGGCGCTCATTGCAATTCTCATTGTAAGTTAACACTTTTTTTTCTTTTTAGAGCAATTTTACCCAACATTTTTACATCTGTCATCATTTCCTCACCCTCATGTTGTTCCAAACCAGTATGACTTTCTTTCAAACCTCAAACTTTTTTTTTTTACCCCACTGAACATTTCCTTTTCTGGTAAAGTGACCCAAGAGGCCATTCAGTTTAAAATGTAGCATTGTGAGGTCTTTAACTCTTCTACCATTCCTTGTCTCTTACAGGTGCGATACGTGGCGAATTTCTTCAAGGTCCGTCCTTCACCTCAATACTCGAGTTCAGAGGCAGAAGCAGAAGTCGAGGAGCAGAAACACAGCTTTCGAGGTGGACCACCATAACCATTTCGGCTATTACGGACCTGTGTGAGAGAAATGAGAACAAACACTCGCACTACATCTCCCACAAACCACTGGACTGACGGGAGGGGGGCGGAGCAAGACTGCACATGCTCACAATGGTCCTCCTTGAAAAAGCTTTAGTGTCTGTTCCTTTGTTGCAAGTGAGAGAGAACTCTTTATACGTATTTAATCAACTTATTTTAATCAAAACGATTTGCCGCGGATATTAAGGGACTGAATCTGTTTTTTAAATCTGCGTACTGGATCAGGTTTTACGTACAACATGTATCTTTGTTTGAATTGTAAATCATACTGAAATAATGGCGAACCAAACAGAATCCCATATTCTGTGGTTTAAAATGTTGGAAATCATTGCTTGTCTGTATTTTTCCAATATCATGTGCCTTAGTAATTATATCTAGTATATAATTATAAATAGTAATCTGGATTGCAGAAAGTGAATAATGTCATAAAATTGTTTGGATATTTTTTTTTTTTGTCCCCCTATGTTTAAAATTTTAAATTGAGATACCACTACAACATTAATTTTAAATTTTCGCATTCAGCTTCATTGAACTTTGTACTTTGTGAATTGTTGTTTACATTTGTCTAAATTCCTAATAAATATTTGTAATAATAATCTGCTTGTTGTTAAGTACCACACTTTAATATTATGTATAGCACTACTTTAAATGATAAATATCATAAAATGTCTATTTTGACTACATTTGTATTCTAGTGTACTTGGTACATTTAATGTTTGCATATCCAGTTAGCATATTTTAATCCAGAAGGACTATGTCAATAGTATATGTATTTATGTAAGCATGAACAAACATGAATTCAATCCACATGCAAACTTTAGTTTTTCATACCCTAAAGGACATATCAGCCAGAAGTAGTTGTCAAACACTTTTTATTTTATTCGGTTTGCAAATGTAGTTTACTTTAGCCATGTTCTACTGGGCACTTTCCTGTCAGTCCAGAACTGCAGTAGCCAGACATCTAATGATGACCATCTATTCAGCCACAGCTAGTCAAGTCAAGTCAAGTCATCTTCATTTATATAGCGCTTTTAACAATGTAGATTGTTTCAAAGCAGCTTTACAGAGACAAACGTATAATTTAAGGTAACAGAGATTGTTTTGGCTTTATAGCGGTTCTTTAATAAAGTTATTTTCCAGCTAAAGTTAGTTTTGATTGATTCGCTTCCGTCGCAACGATCATTTGTTATTAAATTAGGGGCCGCTAAGACGACACCATTCTCTTTACACAGACTTTAAACGCGAACCTGTGACTACAAATGCGCTAAGCAAGGACTACAAATGCGCTAAGCTAGGACTACAAATGCGCTAAGCAAAATTAGTTTTCTTTCAAAATAAAAGTCTCAAGAGTACAATCAGACGACCAATTACAATTCCATGTCAGGGTGAAGAAATTGAGAAAGAAATGCACTATTAATTATATTCTATGATTTTTATAATACATATAAGTAATAGTATAGGCCTAATTAATACAATTATCTCTTATTTAAAGTATATATTATAATATTAGACCTATCTAAAATTTTGCACTGTGATTAGGTATGAGTGCTTGTTACATGCGCTCAGTTCATTATTTGTATTATAACATATGTTAGTATGAACTGTAATCGCTAGTCAGGATGGTAACAAAACTTCCATCCTACCCTTGTGTTCCTAAACTGCAATGGTAAGACAAAACCCCTCTTGCTACTCTATATCATGTTGCGTTCCTTTTACCTCAGCTGTAAGTTGTTATTTTGTGGGTTTCCATCTGGCCTGATGCCTCTGCTTATGCAAGATTGGGGTTTAGAAGATGTCAAAGAAAGCATAGGCCGTTCTAACATATTTAACACCTTTATTTGTTTGGGGATTATTGTAGGTCTGTTGTCACACCACTGTGTTCAGAACTATTTTAGCTGTGTGTAACCAGTCCTACTCGACCGTGGGAGGCGGGCACGCTAACAAGGACGCTAAAGAACTTGGGATCAGGGGAGTGAGGTTTACATGCACAGCTCTTACTGGCCTACGTCCGTTACACTCACCCCCCTAAACCTCACTCCCAGCCGGGTCACGGCACCAAATGTAACCACTCGACCCGCTCTGAGTGGGATTCGAAACGGCGTCTGGAAGGCAGGCATGCTAACAAGGACGCTAAAGAACACAGCCACTAGCGTTAATCGCAAATTAGGGATGCAAAAATCAAGGATACAAATAGTGAAGTTTACATGCACAGCTCTTACTGGCCTACGTCCGTTACATGTGTATTGTTGATATTCCCCCCAATAACTCATTTGGGGATCATTTTGTGTAAAGAGGGCTCAGTTTTTAGCTTGACACATTCTGCAAAAACTAAATCTCTTGACAAACTACAAGACGTAAATGACATTTGTACGTGTTCTAAATAAAAGACACAGATTGTACTGAATGTCAGCTTGCTGGTTTTGCTCAAGATAAGGATTTATTGAGTCCACAATAAAATAAGTCATGCAAAAAAGGAAACTATGCTTCTAACCACAGCCTGAGAGCAACTTTGCAATGCTGTTTGTGAATGTTCGTTAGAACTATGGTTTCGGGAAACACAGACTTGTTGAACTATGCTATGATAACGATGGAACTTGCGACTAGTTGGCTAACGATGCTTTTGGGAAACGCACCTCAGGATGAATCTTTTAGTCAGTGTGCGACAACTGTACTGCATTTCATGTTATAGTCTGTTTCATTTGGCGAAGTTCATAATGTTTGCTAATGTTATTTGGTGTTCCCTCAAAAGGAACTCCAATTTTTTTTTACAATTAATATGCCATTTGAAATTGTTCAATAAGTTTACATGTATATTATCGAGGTCATTTTCACTACAATTGAATACTGAGATGTAATGGCGCCAGTTGCAATTGCGTGAAACACGAGAGCGCGAGTCCCTTATTATAAGCCCCTCCCCATTTAAGAGAATTGAGACATGAAAGTAGCCCCGCAGTTTCAGCTCCACCAATAAGCGAATTTAGGAAATATCTGTCCGCTGAATGCCGCGACTAACCAATCAGAATCAAGTTTTCCAGAGCGCTGTGTACAGGGCCTAAAAATTAACACTCGCCAACTGCCAAGTTAGAGTAAAAATCAGTGTTGGTGATTATGTGAAACTGTATCAATCGCCAGTTGGCCGCAAACATTTTTATGAATTCTAACAATGCAAAATTGTGAGAACGTGAATAAACGTGAACGATGCTCGGGAACGTTGACGAGCCAGTGATGCATAATCACTAAAGTTTAACCCTAGCCAAATTTAAATATTCAAGTTCAAGAAGACACGAAAGGAAATTCAATTCGTTACTTGCGTGCAGTGTGGGAAGTTTTCCGAGCGCAAACACGCAAAGCACACACCCAGAAATCCGCGTCTCACGACAGTGCGCGAATACTGAATTGAGCTCTCTTGTGCTTGAACAGACATATTCAAACAAAATTATGTCAAAATACCCATCTTGACTGAACGTAAACAGTTGAGAAATAAAACACATATGTAAAATATTGGATCCGTGCATTCACTCTTAAAGTGACAGCAGCCAAATATTCCTGCTGCTACCTGTGTTTTTAATGTTAACTTTCCCCGCCATTGACGGAATGTTCCGGCTTTCCATGTTTTCACTGTTATACGGTAGGGGGCACTATGCCACTATGACTCATTGCTCTTGACTGAAAAACTTTTTTAACTTTAATAAGGATTATTCTATGTTTCATGGCTGGTAAAACATATTTATGGCTGGTAAATTTTCTTAAGTCACCGGCCATTGGCAGGAGTGGCAAAAAGTTAGCACCTTTTTCTTTTTTTCACGGAAAGAAGGGCACGTTTTCACGTTAAAGAATCACTGGTGAGTTTTGGCTAGTTTTCTAAATTTGCAATGTTTCTGAAATGTCAATAGCCTGGTACTGTATATCTCATAACTTTGTTCATTTACATAATTTTTGGTTTTCTTGTTTACTGCAAGCCCAACTGCTACAAAAAGGTACTTCGTTGTTAGAATAATTTCCTACAGTTCATTATTGACCAGAGAAAGTCTTCTTCCTTTATGGAAATAGTCATTTTGACTCATATGTGGCATATAGCCTGGCTAAAGTAAATAATCCAGAAGGGCTTGTGTTCATTTTGAAATGCACCGAGCTGGAGGCCCAGAGAGACAATGCTACACTTCTTTCAGCCCAGGGGTCAGTGATGCCTGGCTCCCGGCCATACCCACCACCGGCTGGATGGGTTATATATTTATACTCGCTCACTGTTGCTGCTGTTCTCTGCGGCTCCGCGAGTATTTATTACAGGTAAAACACATTGGACGGTTGTACACGTTGCGAGTGGTCGACAGTCGCGTAAAAGGGAGAAAATACAAGTCCTTTGACCAGCCAAAAGTATACTTGAGTGAAACTAAAAAAAGTTTCCCTATTTAATTGTGTTTAAAAGTTCAAAGTAAACTTTTCCATAGCTTTTTATAAGGTCATAATTAAAGTAACTTTGATGCACAAATGCTTGATCCAATGAAAACCTGTCCTGAACACTAGCCAAGCTAAATTTCCTTCTTACTTACACAAAAAAGCATGTTGTGGTGGTCAAGACAAGTAGACTTGTATACTTAATAAATTTGGAATTTTATACCTACAAATTACAGTCATGTACAGTCCTTTGAGCCTGAAGGACTGACCTTTGAGCCTGAATCCACAGACATCTGGAATGGGCAGCAGTGGCTCAGGCCTGGAAAATGCAGGGTCTGTTAAACTGCCAAGTTTAACAGATAGTGGGTAAAGGGGGAAAATGTGAGTTATACGGCTGGAGAGAGGAGAGAAATTGAGTATTTTAAGATCTAGAAAGTGGAGGGACTAAGAAAACCAAGGGAGCAGATTGTGTATTTGTGTAGGGGTTTCTTAGCTATACCAGAAGTTAGCTAAATCTGACAAAACCTCTCTTTGTTTGCATCTGGGTACGGCGCTGAAAGGTTAAATGATTAATAAATAAAGTAAATCATGTTTTTAATTCATGTTAAATGTTATATATTTCCCTCCTTCTCCATATTAAAATAGTAATAACACTGATGAACTCGAAACATGCACTTTTTCCACGTTCATGTAATATGTGATATACTGACTCCTCTTGGGCATTTCAAGTATAACATCTTAACTGTCACGTGACTAAATGCTGCTATAACTACTTTAGTAGGAGTTTTATTAATTTGTTTTTATTTTATTGAACTATTTAGGAGTTATTCCTCAAATGGCCAGAATACCAACAGTCAAGATGTATTTACTTGAAAATCGATTAAAAATTGTAATGATATCTGGACAAGTGGACGCCACTGAATCACGTGATACATATTGAGACTGTCACAATGCAGCATATTTTAAATATTTATGATGGAATAATTTCATTTACTATTTAAAATAAAATTGGTTAAACAAATTAATATTTAAAACAAAATATATATACAATAATAATAATATTTCAGATTAGTAAACAGTAAGCAGGTGACCATATAGGTAGTCTGTCGTCTTTATCGTTCACATAGGAATTTAGTCGAGTTCTACATGTTGTTTTCGGCGTCTTTACTATTTGCGATACTTCGATGAAAAAATATTAGGTTCTACCGAGATTTGAACTCGGATCGCTGGATTCAAAGTCCAGAGTGCTAACCATTACACCATAGAACCGTGTGAACACGTGAGTCACAACATGATATTTGACAATAATATGATAAAATGAAATGAAATAAAATGATAATGACACTAATATGTTTTAATCTATAAAACATAGTCACTTTACAAAACAGGTAGACCCTTTATGTTTTTGAGAAAACGTCTTAATTTTTTTTATTTAACATGTCTGCGAGTAAGTACAACATATAGCCTACTTTTGCATCCGCAAGCTAAGCTAACGTTATCGTACCAAGTGCTCAAGATAAAGATGCACCAACCGTGAGAATCTATTTCAGAAATAGACCGCAACATGCGAGGATTGCAATGACGCCCACGTCCAACATGTTCACCGCATTATAACGCCTCTTCTATGAATTTTAATGGTAATCTGCTGACTCCCTCACTTGCAATACTGATAATGAACTGAAGGGGGCAGCCGGAGCTCGTAACACACATGCTATATGTTGTCATTATTATTATTACTGCGATTGCAGTCTTTAGCGGATTTGCAATGAATACGACAATGAGCACACAAATTAGACTTATTTAAAATCAGTACATTATTAACCAATAAATAAAACACTATATATTAGGCTAATATATACTGTTTTATTTATTAGCATAGCATATTGCTAATCACTTACATTTACTTGCAAAACAAAAAAATTAGAGGGATAGTTCAACCCAAAAATGTAAATGTTGTCACCATTTACTCACCCTCATGTTGTTCCAAACCTGTATGAGTTTCTTTCTTCTGTTGAACACAAAAGAATATATTTTAAAGAATGTTGGTAACCAAACAGTTGACGATATCCATAGTAAGAAAAAAATACTCTGTAAGTAAATGGTTGCCGTCAACTGTTTGATTACCAACAATTCTTTAAAATATCTTATTTTGTGTTCAACAGAAGAAAGAAACTCATAGAGGTTTGGAACAACTTGAGGGTGAGTAAACGATGGCAGAATTTTCATTTTTTTGGGTGAACTATCCCTTTAAGACTTTAAGATTTATGTCATCACGCAGTTGGCTTATAAAAGGTGGTCAGAAAAAATACAACAATAAAATAGTTCATTTTGTAAAAGCTTATTGCCAATCTGATCAGATAGGAATTTGTTCTAATAAAAAAGAACTGACAGGAAGCCAACAGTGATACAGATCTATGATAATAGAGACATATCTCTGTATATGCAAATACATTGTCTTGGTTCCAGGTTGAAGCCTCATTTTTGTCTGAATGAATCATCTTAATTATACTTTGAATAATGGGTGCCGTGGAATTTCTGATTCCTGTTTTTTTGACGTTTGATATCCTGTGAAGGGTGCAAATGTGCTTGAACGATAGGGTCTGTGTGTGTGTGTGTGTGTGTGTGTGTGTGTGTGTGTGGATGCTGATGTGGGTCATTACCCCTTCTCTGCCCCCTGGGGAAAGCAGGAAAGAGGAGGAGGGATGGAGGGAGGGATGGATGGATGGGGGAAAAGGTGGAGGATGGTAGGGGGTTCCCAGGGGAGGAGAGTCCAATAAATCAGCCTCCCGTCTCCGTGCTGACATGGGGCTTGTCTGTGAGGGGTGTGTGTTTGTGTGTATGTGTGTGTGTAGAGGGGGATCACAACAACAGCATAGCCTTGTCTAGCTGTCAGTCACCTCCATACTGTCCAGGCAACAAACTCACACGCCTCCAATCATGAGGCCGCAGACCTTCATTACCATACATCCATTCATTTATCAGTTTCTTACTTCTCCTTTTCTTTCTTTAGTACTTTGAATGTCAAGTTTATACAAAAGTGGATAAGTGTGTATCAAGTTTACATTCATATTAAGAGCTTTCTTAGCAAGACCACATTATTTTAAGTGCATATATTGCAGCAATCACATTAAGCAGATTGTCAAGTACTACGAGTGTCGCACCGAGAGCAAAGTACCAACACAAATGGAATAAGTGACCATTTCTGCTCTAACTATAGTTCTTTAATTGGAGAAAGTGAAGTCAGCGCTGTCAGTTTGATATATGTGTGCAGGTGTGTTTGCAATCCAGTGCGCGAAACAATATATCCACCATGGAAACTGTATGTTGTTAGGGAAAGGGGAAACCAAAAGCCTTGTGTTTGTGTTGAAAGGGATAGTTCACCCAAATATGAAAAGTTGTTCCAAAGCTGGAAAAATATACTATGGAAGTCAATGGGTTCCGTCAACCGTTTGGTTAACAACATTCTTCAAAATATCTTCTGTGTTCAACGGAAGAAAGAAACTCATACAGGTTTGAACAACATTGAGTAAATGATGACAGAAATCAAATGTTTGGTGAACTGTCCCTTTAATGGAATATTCCAGTTCCAGAATAGCATTATACACATACTTGTAAAATAAATATAGTAAAATGTCAGGGTGACACAACTGTCCTGATATCATAATGAAACAGGAAATTATGTCATAAAGAGGACCCCTGAAGACATTCTTGACTGTCAAGGTCAATATGTCTCTTAAAAAAATCTGGTAATTTCACTTTTAATGGTAGTTCAGGTGGTAAAATGTAGTGCAACTGTTTTATCTTGAAAATGTACAAATGTTTTATCTTGAAAAATACATTGCACGTATAAAAAAATCTGACAATACTCTTGATTTGATGGTTATAACATTTAAAAAAATAGCTGCTGCCTTAAATTAAGTACAATCAACTTGGATGTTTAAGTAGTTTCAACTTAAATTACATTAAACTGACTTTGTTGAATCTTGTATAACTCATTTTGATGAGTTAAAGCAATGTAAAACCATATTGTCATAACTTATTGATAGTTATACAAGATTCGACTCATTTTTTAAGTCAGTTTAATGTAATTTAAGTTGAAATGACTTAAACATCCGAGGTTGATTGTACTTAAAAAAAAAAAATCAGCAACTTTTTTTTTTTTACAGTGTACTATCCCTTTAAATATTCTCCCTACTGCAGTTCTAAATGCTAAAAGCATATTTTCCCAGTAGCGAAGCAAGTTGGTCTTTTTCTGTTCAGCTTTCAAAAAAGCTCATATCTGTGTTGTTGCAATTGTGCGGGCTGCATGTGAAAGTGAATTACGGGGGAAGATCATTGATCAAGTTTGTTTCTTCTGAAGGACGTCTCTGGAATAAATAATGTCAAACATTGTAGGGGATAAAAATGTCTTTTTGTTCGGTTTTCTTGGGCCAAATGGAAACATGGTTCAAAGGCGTCTCTCGTCTGATCTGAAAAATGGAGATATTGACCGTTGCTTGTAAAACTTTTGTGAAATCTGAGCTTTAAAACGCTTATTTTTCTCTCTGCCCACACACACACACACCAAACATCATATATCAGACATCCTGCAGCATGACTCTAATATGTGGCTCGCTTATGACTGTTTCCAATATGGACCGCAGTGGCCAGGAGACCTGCTCTGAGCATTAAAATTCATGGGAAAAAATGGCAATAATGACCCCCCTCCGCCTCCCCCTTCGACTTCCAGTCTCCATACATCCTCTAAATCTGTATCTCTCTTTTCAGCAGATCCCTGCACTCCTCCTTCCCTCTATTTTCTCTCCTCCTCTGCATCCCTTCTTTCTGTTTTTCAGCCGCACTGCTGCCAGGTAGTGATTTCTACAGTGGGAAAATTGCTTTTTCAATATCTGCCTCTCTAATTATGAGCCCAGCTAAAGGGGTCATGCCACTGGAATACTAATAAATAGCTCATGCGCTTTTGCATTTCTTAACACCAAAAGAAGAGAGTTTGTGTATTTTATTATTTATGTCACAGCGGTGCATGAAAATAGCTGTCGTTCATATTGTTTTGTCAAAAAAAAAAGCTATCCAAGATCTTCCATGATTCCTTGGGTTTATAATACCTTTGTGAGCATATTAAGCTGTATTCCCTGACCCAGAGCAACACACACTCACAAGAGATTTGATTTAGGTCACACACTGGTTCTTATTGTTCCCCGGAGCATGTTATCTTTATAGCGAAGGGATGTTTCGTGTGTCTTCGAGATGAAAGATCAAAATACCCAAATGACTATCTTAGGTATCTTCAAATCAAGACATTTCATAAACAGATGAAGAGACTGGTGGCCTAAACAAAAGGTGATTTACATAGGAAATAGTCCCTCGTTTTAAACGACTAGCCGTGGGATTTCATTGTGGTCGCCCTGAAACAATGCAAAGCGATTTAAAGTAATAAAATGGAGAAGAGAAAAAAAAAACCTACTTTACATCACAAAAGGAATTTGAAATCAAATGTCTCCACCGCGCGCACCGAAAGGGTTAAATGGTTTTCTCGGTCGCTCTGAGCGCCTGACTGACGTTTGGGGTTCTATAATTGTGACGCGCACCAATCAGAGAGCGGTCAGCGTACCCAACGTGGGGCTCTCTCGGCGCTGATTGGCTACCGCAGCCAGTGTTGATTGTGGCTGGGTCAAACCCCACGTGGAGATTTCATTCAATCATTGTACAGTTAGCTGCACCCTTATTTTTCAATCGAAGTCCTGTGCATAAAATTAGACAACGTGAAGAGAACGTGTGAATAGCCGACAGAGACGGTGCTATATTTAAACCACATCTCAAAATATTAAATTTTGTGCAGAGGAGATTTTATTAGACCTATTTATTTTAATCATATTCATCGATATATTTGCTAAAACACTACTTTGGATCATCTATTTTGCACATAAAGTCGTGATGCTTGTATTTTACATTATTGTACTAAAATACATAGATCAGTATGCTATACAGAAAATGACTTGCACCTATGTTGAAATTCTTATTTAATGAAGTTTTTATATTTCAATATTTATATAAATGTGTAGGTGGTGTTATGGTCAACGGATCATCACAAATAACTAAAGTCTCATTATACAGTTTAAATTCGTAAAAAAAGGGGGGAAAAAGAAGAAGAAATGTTGACAAGTTGTTTGGTAACCTTTTTATTTCTAGAGCATTGAAGCAAACAGTTATATACTTTTATTCAATTATTAATATTTGAAAAACCTTTGTCTGCCAAATTAAGGTTAGTGGTGTAACTGAAATGAAGGTAGACATTTTGTTGTCATGTGCCATAAAAAAATAGTAAAATTCACAGACTTTCATATAAAAATGCACTGTTTGTTCATTTCAAATGGAGTAAACCCAAGAATGTCCTCATATTCATAAATAAAAAATATGTTTCCTTCAAAAACGTTCTTAGGTTGTGTGCACTGGCTACTGCATTGTAAACAAATATTGTAACCTGTAACCTGGTTGCCTTCAAAATTTAAGTTCATTGAAATAATAAAAATTTAGTTAATACAATGAAAGAGATTAGTTTAATCAACAGAAACTTACAATATTAGGTTATCTGAACCATATAAATAACCATTATAAATGATTATAAATTAAAGTTGATTTGACAAAAGAAAAAAATGTTGTGATACCAAATCATGAATATAATTGTTTACAGTGTTGATATTTTGGAGTCATTAAATCAGAATGTTTGTAGAAAAATATATAAATTCTTTTCAAAAATGTATGAAACCAGCAAACACTGCAGATCACATTTTTAATAACAAAGCTACAAACTAATTTCTCTTTTTAATCACCTCAGACATCCTTATTTGTCATTAACAACAAATATAGCACTGAGCAGATCAATCCTTGCGTTTTAAGGGTTCCTACTCCCACCACAGCCCAAAATGAGTGTAACTTGAGAATTTAACTCTTTGCTTCTGGTTACCACAAGCCAAACCCCTTCTCTTTTTTTTGCACAGGGGGGGCTTGCGTTTCTCTTGAAGAAAACAACTCGCATGTCCCATTGAAAAACAGCTGAGGGTCGAAAGGAAGGAGCGGATGAGGAGAGAGAGAGAGAGAGAGAGAGAGAGAGAGAGAGAGAGAGAGAGAGAGAGAGAGAGACAAAAGAAGCTGCGGCTGCGTAGAGTGTCGCGTCTTGGGAGCACGATAGCTCGCCATCCACTTGGTTTCTTTATTATTTTCATCAGTAAAACACATCAAGGGTGGGGGAGCTCTGAAGGCCGAGCATTCTGATATTTCGAGGTGCGTCGTATTGAGGGACTCGATACCGGACTGGGCGCATCTTATATCGCGCGATAAAGCAGAACAAAGGGAGTCTTGAGCGAGGAATGCGCGGACCGAGCCTGGCGCCGCCGAAACAGGGCCAAATGTTCTTCTGAGACCCACAAAAAGGTGCAAACTCTTCTGAAACAACGTTTAACACAACACCGAAACAGAAGAACCTCAAACGGCAACGACCCCGTTATTCGCCATGTTTCCCCAGAATCGACCCCCGGTAAGTTGCCTTGCTACTCTGTAAAATGACCGTCTGCTTGGTGCGCAATGCGCTTTAGTGCATTTCACATACAGGCTAAAACAAAGTGTGTTTGTACTCTTTGTCTCATCATTTAAGGTACACGTTCACATGGATTGTGAAACTGGAGTTGCCCGAGTAGTGCAGCTCATCAAGGCATGATTAGATCAAATCAAACCACACTGAAATGTGCTTTAAATAGTCTGTTTTTTATCCGAGATATTCAAGGCAGCCAATTCGATAAATAAATCAATGTGCTTAAATGATACTACCTTCCCGTTATGTTATTGTTATAGCCTACCCCTTAATAGCTTATAGGCAGATCTCTGTATTTCTGATGTTTCAGCTACTGTAAGTTTCAGCTACTGTAATTTCAAGTGCCACAGTACATTGCTTTTCACCTTTCATACATGTAAGTTTCATGAATATTCATATTTCAGTTCTGCATGAATCTCCAATGTTGACCACTCTTTGATAAAGGTCTTTTAGACTTATATTTTTTGCTTTTATGGTCTCATGTATGCTAATTTTTGCATTGTTTTTGGTTGTTGTTTTGGTTACCATAAGAATCATCCCATAAAGCTAGTTTGGGACTTGATATATCAGCCAGACAAATAAATCGGTCTGTGCCTGGCCATTATGATGTTAACTGGCCGATTGCACTGCTTGGCCGATTAATAGATGCTGTAGATCTCCCTTGTGTCAGAAAAGTTTGTTTGGTTTCAGTGTACATTGAATTTGCTCAAACCTAAATAGCCTTATCAAGTATATCGGGTGTTATCTTCTTGGTCACCATGCTCTCTAGTTGTCATATTGGCAGTATTGACTGTTGAAAAGCTCATACTGGTCGACCTCTATTTAATAAAAGGCAGTTATTATTGAATGTACTGGACTGATTGAATCAAACTATGTGTTAAAATCCTTCATGAGATTTCTCTACAGTCACCATACACCCCTCCCCCAGCACCCCCAACCTTCCCTAAGAGTGCTTTGACATTCATTTCCTAAGGGATGGAAATTAGATTCCACTGGGGTGTGCAATTTCGTGATCTGAAGGAGATGCATGGTACATGGGTGAAGTATTTAGGTTTTCCAACCCTTTTGGTTGTTGCTCTGCAGTGACCAGGCTGCTCGGTTCTTTTCTTATTTCTCTTTAGAATGAAAGATTGGTCCAACCTGTTTTTCCAGGGCACCCAGCTACTTCTGAATATGGCCTCTCTCCGCTCACCTTGAACTGCCTAAAACATGAAAAGGTGGTTGGGATGTGATGCAGCTGTTTTGTCGTTCAATAAGGAAGACATGTTCTTCAGTCCAAATAATTTTTTTAGGTTTCTAGACAAAACCTGTAGGCTAAGTATCAACATAAAGAATGAAATCTTAATAGAGTGTTACTATGGCACAGGCATTTCATTTAGTCAATTATGAGTAGAAATATCTTGATGAAAGACCGCGTGCAATAAATAAAGCGGTTGAAACAGACAGAACCAACCCACACATTCCTCAACGTGTGAAAAAGGTTAATACATACAAAAATTTCCATCTTGTTTGAAACTAGCATTTTAACACAAAACATTTTGTTTGATGAAGGGATGGTTTCAGGAAAAAATCTCTCAATTCCACTCTTAACCAAGACAAATTTCATGCTAATTAGTCAGTCCATCAGTTTTTAAAAGTGCATTTAACATTGAATGAGAGAGTTGTACACAGTTTAACTTTAGGCTAAATAGGGAGAGTCATATATTTTAAGGGATTAAACAAGGCTTTTGTATTCGGGTAAAGGAGAGGAAATTATTTGCACCTGTAGTTATATTGCTGTTTAAGTAAACTACAGACTTGGTTGTTTACAGATGAGACTGCAAGTTTCATCATTAGCGACTTCTTTTTATAATTACATTGCATATAATTTAACTACCAAGTGGAAAATCTTATTTCCCAGTTTGAAACAGTGGGCAATTCCTACAGATTGCCTACTGACACCTGCTGATTGGTTTTGATTCTGTTTTCTGGAGGGATCTGCTCTGGCCAAGATGTCTCCAACAGAGGTGCTCCACTATCCTTCCTATGTGAGGTATTTCTCATTATTCCTCCCTGACGGTGATCCCATTTCCTCCAGCCTTCTGTTTCCAGAGGAATCCAAGGGAATCAGGGCATGGCCCATTCCGGCCTTGGCAACCTCAGCCATTAAGTGAAGCATTTTGGGCAAGGTTTGCAAAAGTCATTGGAAGGAAGTGTGGAATTCCTTGAAAGCAAAAGAACAAACAGGCTGTGGGTTACCTCATAAAGAAGCACCTACAGCAATTACCACAGCTGACAAGCCAACGTCGCGGCACTGCTAATGTATCCTGACAGCGGGGAAATTTGAATAACGAGCTTGCGGAGAGGGTAGAGAAAAGATGTGATGTTAATGAAACAGGTGCTTGGCACCATACTACACCCCATGTCCCCTCCCCCCGTCTAAGTAAGGGATTACTGGGGCATTCCTTAAAGCTCTATGCTGCCGTAGAGTACGGAATCAATGAAACAAGGCCGCGCCTAGGTCGGATTCCCGGGGAGGTTTTTTAAAATGCAAATGCCTGCCGGTTGTTGACACTGTAGTCGAAAGATTTCATATACAATGCCTGAACTTCAAACGTTGCTGCAGAAAGCAACGCCTGGTTCTTTGGATTTGTGTGTACACATAAAAAGAAGTTCTTCTTCAAATGGTTCAGAGATACAGAAAGTCCATTCCAATTATATTTAGCCTATCTCCACCCCATTTCGTAGGGTGGATTTTTTTTTTTTTTTTTTTTTTTAGGGAAAAACATGATATAATTAGTGGGGTTGCTGGTTCTCAGAGGCTTCACTTGGGGAGGTTACCATGAAAAGACACCTAAAGAGAATATACAACTGTATTTAAAGCACAGTTATAATTTATACTCTGGTCTGAAAGAGTTAGAAGCTTTGGAGAATCCCTTATTGGGCTTTGTAGCTATTCTCTGGGAATGGAAACATCAAGCACGTGGTCTGTTCTTTCCAAGTGATTTGTGTGTGAAAAGAGAAACGGCTTTATCAAAGGTTAGGCAACCGTGTTGACAGGTTTTGCCATGTCGGTCATCATGGCCCGGCCACAGCATTTCACAGGCTGTGTAGCAATTCTCAGATGTAGGCCATGTGGGAGTCTTGTAGGTCCCTCAGCCAGACCTCTGACAGAAAGAAAGAAGCTGTGGTTTGGACAGCTCAGTGGACACAGAAGCAGCAGTTCTCTCTCTGTGTGTATGATTGTTTGTAGTGTTTAGCAGTCTCTTTAGTCTTCTACATTTTGTCTTAGTAAGTGGGTGGGTAGGGGGATTTGGGAGATCATTATTGGTTGATGCAACACATCACCACACAATGTAATTAGAGGAAAAGAAATGAAAACATTGCATGCACACTCACAATTTCCAAGACTCATTGTTGAGTGTGAGTGTTTACCACTGAGTCTGGTAAAGAAATGGACTTAGACATGCCTATATATATATAATATATATATATATATATACACTTGGCTTTTCATAGTATCTAGGCAGCTCAAGCTGTAATTTCCAGCAGACTCCCAACTTGATCCTGAGCTATTCCTTACTAAGGGTCATGTGAGAACGAAGAGATTCTCCACTATTTAAAATCCAAAAAGTGAGAATTTCATTTAGCCTTGATTGAAGTCATTACTGCCTCAAGGTACCTTTTTCTTGTGTGACCCGTCAGCATGCCATGGCATAAGATATTTAATCAGTTCAATCAACTTGGGTGTTCAGAGTTTTGCCATAATACAAATAACTGTGACCATGACTTTCGCTAAGACAAGAATGGCCCACAATGCTGATTATGTCCTGCCAAAACCATGCCAGGTTAAAACCTTGTTATGAAACTGTCAAGGTCAAGTGAGCCATTTATTGTGACAACCACCAAGGAAAGTTGCACAGAGGATTTGTAAGGCGATTTAGCCTGAGAAGCAGGTTATAAGAGCATTGAATAAAATGGCTCCCATATTGAGACTGGACACATAGAAAGAACCACGATAATGGCCTCTGAGTGGTAGTGACAATCTGGTTTCGGAAACCTGAATGTCAAATTAATGAACATTCAGTTTCCAAGAAGCTCCATGTGACTGGCTCTTTGGTCTCAGCCTTTTAGCAAAGACCTGCTTTCTTTGTCGTTACTTTTTTTCTTTCTTCCGGAAGTCTCTTTGCACCTGTACGCAAAATTCAATAAAAAGAGGTGAATATCAGAGTGAGAGGCTGGGTGGGGTAGAGAGAGAGGAGATAAAGGGGAAGAAGGGAATAGAGCCAAGTGTCATTCCCCCTTCTTCCCGCCTCCCCCTGTCAAATGGCCTTCCTCTTGTTCTCCAGACTCTTTTCTTTGGCCTGTGAGAAGTAATTGTAGTGTGTGTGTGCTCCCTGCTAGGCTGGAGCTGTGAGAGCCTGGGGATCTGGACAGCAGATTGAAATGCAGGGCTGGAGAGAGGAGCTCGTTAGAGACTCTAACAATGCGCCGTGTCTCCCATGAGCCGAAGGCCGAGTAGCTCTATTCTCCCTGTGTAGTTCGGTCCAACCCCTCCTCAAACATCCCCCCTAGTACTCCAAGCCTGCTGCCCCGACACAGGGTGACCCCTTTTACCCACAGACACCCTCCACCCCCCCTTGACATTTGCAGCTACATCTGTCCCCATCCCTCCAAGACAAGCTTTAAGCTTAAACTGTCCATGTACTATGTTTTCATTTTCTCTGTAATTCTTGGCTAGGTCAAAGCCTTTTCTGTGTTAATGCAGGTCACACATGCTCATAACACCCTATGATACTTTGCCAACGGTTAGGCGCTCAAGTGTTTGGCAGTAAATGCGACTACCGTCAAAACCATGCTCCATGTTAATTGAAGTAATGGGGCTTTATGCACTTTCACATTTGGTCAATCATGTCCCTTTTGGCAGTTTTTCCTTTTAGCTCATTAGAAGAAGAGATTCCCGTGAGAAGTGCAAGAACCCCTGTGATGCGCAGTCACAAGCACGAGGACCTTCGTCAGCAGAGGTGCTTGGAGACAGATAGATGGATAGACAGGCCTTACTGTACCGCACGTAGGCTTTTGTCTGCCTGTCTGTCTGCATTACCCTGAGGCCAAGCTCCTAATTGCTGGTGCCAGCGGAATTCAGTTAGCTTAGTGGGGTCCCTTTCTGATGGGGTAGTCTTTCTTGCTCCCTCTTCTAATCCATGCTTAATTTTAAACAAATGTCTTAATTCTAGCAGTGAGCATGGTCCCCACCCCAGTCCCACATCCCAGCACACAACCACTCTGATATAGACACGCATCTGTCTGTAATGCTTTATCCTTTTACAATGGAGCCTATGTCATGGAACTTCCCCAACCCCCATCCACTCTCATTCTTTCATTGCTTTATCTCTCATTCTGTGGAGCTTGTCTTTCATCAATGTCCTTCATTTCTGCCTTGTGCACAGCTCTCTCTATCTTGCTCACAGACCTCCATGCAATGAGCTCCTCAAATCATATTTTCGCACTGAATGATTCTGATCAGGTCTCTGAATCGTCTGATTTTTTTAAAGAATGCAAAATATGACTATTATTGACTCATGCGTTACGACAGAGCTTTTTGCAATTGCCTGAAATTAGCTTTTAAGTGTAATTTCTTTAAAAAATGCTTTTCATCCTGTTTTAAAAAAAAGAGCTTCAGATTCTAACCCTACTTTCTCCCCCCCCCATAGGCACCTTTGCAACCACCCCCCGGGTCCTCAGCTTCAGCTGCAGCAGCAGCAGCCGCAGTCGCTGCAGCATCGGGGTCGACCCAACCTCTGAAACTCACTTACCCCGAGACTCTGGACCGCATAAAGGAGGAGTTCCAGTTCCTGCAGACACAGTATCACAGGTACAACCCCCGTGCTAATACATACACTCGCTAAGATGTTCTATGTCAATATAATCAAAATACATTTTTCCCAAGCCTGTAATTTAGTTAACTCATGGGAGAATGTCTTTGCTGAATTCCTGATGCAATGTAATTGTAGGAAGAAGGCTGAAGAAAGGTTAAAATGTCAGTGGTTAGGGCGGTCAGGTTGCTTTTTGGAACATGGTGGCTGCTTGACAAAGATGATTGACTTCTTGCCATCCATCTAAAAATCCATCTATATCAGGGATGTATAATCTTACTCCTGGAGGGATGCTTTCTTGCAGAGTATAGTTCCATACATTGTTAAATGCACCTGAACTAGCTAATCAAGATCTTCTGTATTACTAGAAAATTCTAGGGAGGTTAGAGCTTAACTCTGCAAAAAGGTGGCCCTCCATGAGCAAGATTGGACATCCCTTTTCGACACCAGCTAATCACTTGCTTGGACCAGCCAGGCAACATGTAAATTAGCTACCATCAGAGTGTAGGTTTTAGTGGGAATTTCTAACAAGTAGGGCTTAGATTTTTGTTAGTATTCAAAAGAAATCCCTTGATGTAGCTTCTAAAAGGGGAAGGCCCACTGCTTTCTCATAACACATACATATTCCTTTGGTTCTTTGGGTTTGTTTTATGTGTACTCTGAGGCTCAGGAATGTGGCCAGACCAGGCATGACCTGTGTGTGATTTCTAGTAGGTGCTGGCATCCTCTCCGGGACGGTAGTCCATGCCCCCTCTGCACACCCGCACACCCTTCCTTATTACTGGCAAGCCTTCACACGGCTACAGCTTTGATTCCTCATGCCAGACTCGGCAAATCCACCCAGTCCCCACATTCCTATTGTTAGTCTCTTCTGTTCCTGCCTTCAGTGTTCAGTCAAATAAGCTCAAAAATCCTCTGTATAAACAGAGTTCAGCCCTTCTGATGGCTGCTGGGTTTACACATATATCAGCCTGGATATTTATGGCTGTATTTGCTCAAAATCTTTCCCAGAAGCCAACAGCTAAGCAGATATTTTGTGCACCTTTCTAAATTAATGGATAATACCACTCTCATGTGGTTCTGTATTTGTCTCCCAATCAGATTTTAAGAGTTGTTCATCTGTTCTTGATTTTTGCATTTAGCTGGTGCTCGAATATCTAATGAATCTGGCTCAAGCCTGATGCAGAGGGCCAAACACCTGCACACTTGTTATCAAATTAGAGCGGGAGACATTTCTTGGTTTCATTTGTTGGGTGTTTATTATAATTAGAGCATTTCAACATAAGTTGAGTACTTTGCTCAAGGAGTAATGAACTACATCTGTGTTTCATGACAATCAGTACTGTATGCAAATACTAGAGTTGCATGATTTATGAAAGTTATGGTGTGTGAGTTTATAATTCGATATTTCAGTTTTAATTTTCAATGTGATTTGGGTACAAATGAAATGGACAATGTGGTTAATTTCCTTTTCCTTTTTATTTCATTTTCTCCAGCTAGTGCAACAAGCTAGGTTTTCTAGCCAGTGGACAAAATAAAGAGCAAAATATGTGCATGGTTAGGGTTAGGTGTTCAATTAATGCTTTTGTTTGCTGCCACAGATGGGAAATTGGATGTACAAGGCTGGCATCTCATAACCTGGCTAAAAGAGTAGAATTTTCTGGCAAGCTTTATCACTGTTTTGGTACACAATGGTACACAAAATGGGTGAATACTACACCGTAGAGTCAAGATTCACAATTATGATCAATACCACTAAGCTTCTCCTATTAATTGACATGCCCCCAACTCAAAGTCTGGGCTGTAAGAAAATCCAGAGTTTCCCCACTGGTATTTACAGACAATATTGTAAATGTATGCTTAGCTCGTAAATACAATCATTCCAACACGACGAAGGCAGCGTTATAATTTGAATGTCAAACATTCTATGACTTCAAGTCAATGGGTGATTTTACAGTTTGATCTAATTTTCTTACTAGCACTGTAATTAGCCCCTGAATGGCACTTCATGAAGCATTACAATGTGAAGTCTAAAATCACAGACCTCCTTTAGGTCAGGCAACAAGATTAGCAGTGGCCTTCCCATGGTGTTTCAGATGTGGCATTTCCCATAAGCATTCTCCTGCCACTGAGCTGGTCCCGCTCCAGGTAGAACGTGGCAGGCACACACGGGACGCGCCAGACAGGCACAGACAGCTCTTGGCTATACGTGGCGTGGCTTAGATTTTAATTTTAGTTCTCGTAATTTGTGTCTGGAGGCTGATTGGTGTTGGATTAAAGGACAGGAAAGAGTCAGAGCTAAAGAGATTTGGCAAGATGAGTTGGGGAGAGGTGTGTTTGTGTGTGGGTGGCTGGGCGCTGGTCTATGTGAGAAACACACTTAGGCCGAGGTCAGGTTACAGCGCAAGGTCCGGCAGGAAATGTGAACTGGGCAGGAACTGCATAACAAAGAGAGCTGCTCCATACGGTGTTACCATGCTGTGTTGTTTGCACTGCACATGTTTTGCGTATGTAATAAAAACAAATAAAAAAACAGATGAATACAAATGAACAAATGATAAATCTTGGGTTGCTGAATATTTGATCCCTTACTTCAAAAGCACTTCATGTTAATGATATGATCACAGATTATAAGCTAGATGTGCTGTGTTTGACAGAAACCTGTCTAAAACCAGACGATTACCTTACTTTAAATGAGTCCACCCCCCAAGATTATTGTTAGAAACATGAGCCTCGTCTGAAAGGCAAAGGGGGAGGTGTTGCTGTAATTTATAGTAATATCTTAAGAATTACTGAGAAGTCTTGTTTCAAGTATAACTATTTTGAAGTGTTGGTGCTTAATGTAACACTATCTAGTGTAAATGATGAATCACAATGAGATTTGTGCTGGCTACTGTATACAGGGCACCATACAGACTTTATCAAAGAAATTGCTAATTTTCTATCAGAGTTAGTATTGGCTGCAAATAAAGTCCTAATTGTTGGTGATTTTAATACACATGTAGATAACGAAAAAAATATGCATTGGGATTGGCATTTAAAGACATTCTGAACTCTATTGGAGTTAGACAACACGTGTCAGGACCTACTCATTGTCGTAATCATACTCTAGATCTAATATTATCACATGGAATCAATGTTGATGCCGTTGAAATTCTGCAGCAGAGTCTCAGATCATTATCTAGTCTCGTGTAAACTTCATTTAGCCAAGGCTTCAAAGCCGACTCCGTGTTAAAAATATGTTAGACCTATCACTTCTGTAGTTCTGTTACTAAAGATTGCTTTATTAATAACATTTCTGGGGCCTCATTTATAACCGTTGCGTAGATCCTTTTCCTATTTAGCACCAAAACTCTGGACCAGTCTTCCTAACATTGTCCGGGAAGCGAACACACACTGTCAGTTCTAGACTAAAAACACATCTCTTTGACCTAGCATACACACAACACATTATAAACTTCTATAATTCAATGTTAGGCTGCATAGATTAGGTCAGCTGGAACCGGGAACACTTTCCATAAATCCTGATGTCTTCGTCACATCATAAGAAGAATGGCGTCTACGGTAATATTATTCTCTCTGTTTATCCCGAGGTTTACCGCAGTCTGTCTGATCCAGGTCGTATCCAGATCTGATGAAGGACCTGCGCCTGGACACGGCAACAACGCAGTCCTGAAGTGTCAACTAGTCTCTCCCCTGTGGAGGCCCCCTTCTCCTTCCCTTTACCTCTGTACAGATAAAACATTGTCAAAATAGTTCCGCTTCACACGGCTACTCGGAAGAGATAAATAATTCTGCTAATTCTGAAAGGGTTTTCTGTTAGAACGGTGTCGTGTTAGCGGCCCCATAATTAATAACTAATGATCTTTGCAACCGAAGTGAGTCGATCAAAACTAACTTAAGCTGTGACAATAACTTTTATTCTAGAGCTGCTGTAAAGCCAATACAATCTCTGTTACTTTAATTTCCTATTAATTTAATTTCCTATTATTAAAGCTGCTTTGAAACAGTCCATATAGTTAAAAGCGCTAAATGAAGGTGACTTGACTTGACTATGTCTCTGCATGTTCGTGATTGTGTGCTTAGGTTTGGGTGTTTTTTGTGTAGAAGGCCTCTAATCAGCAGACAGGAGGGCTTTAGACCGGAGGTTCTCATTACAGTAGTTTTTGCTTTGCCCAGCCCTTTTACGAACACAGCAGCTCACCTACCTTGCTAATGTGTCCTCTGGGTTTGCAATGGCTCAGACATGAAGACAACCAACCCACAGACAGCCACCCGCACAGAAACAGCTTTGCGCTGATACCCATGATATCTTCTTTGTGCCTAGACAGAGTGGACTTTTTAGTGGATTCTAGGCATCTTTATGATGAAGTCTGGGGTTTGTGGTTTAGGCCTGCTTTGCTGAATACATCTGTATGTGTGTGGCCCGGCATTCCCCCATCGAGCGCGTGTGTATTTAAGTGCATGTGTTTGTGGTGGGTGGTTTGGTTTGCAATTGCGCTTTAATGTTGGTGTGTGTCTGACAGAGTATTTCATCAGGAATGTTTGCCATATACTTGTATCGATGGAGATTTTTTTGGGGTTTTCACCATGTGGTATAACATGGGCACAGCCTTGTTTTATACCATTTACATTTTGCCACCTTAGTGTAAGATTTGCATACTATAGCCTACATAATGCATACGTATGCATTAAACCTCGCTATATATATTCCATTATAACTGTTACATGATAAAAATGAATCAACTTGTTCAGCAGTATTCTCTTCAAACTGGTGCTCCACCATGACAGTTGTTGACCTGAAGAAAAAAAATAACCATTAGCACCCCCTGTGGTAAATGCAGAGAATGCAACGTTGCTTTACGAATCTGCGATTTCTGAACACGACAAAGCATAAAATGTATTATTCTTCATGCTCTATCATAAAGCACATTTCAGGCTTCAAAGAGTGTGTGCCGCAAATGCAAATTTGCCAAAGTCAAAACCTTCATCAATCCTCTCTCAGGCAGTAATGGGGTTTAATTTAGCTCTGAACTGGACTATTTCACTAACTAATCACTATGTGTGCGTGCACTCTAAGCAGAGAGATGAAAAAGCACTATGAGAATACAGAAGACACAAGGGCTTTTACTAATGAGGCACAGGCATGGCAAATGAGGATGAGATCTGTGAGGAAGTGTCCTCACTTTCTCTAATTGGACTGATACTCCTCACCGTCAGACTGAATATTTGCTTTTTCACTCAAATTTCTCATTCAGATGCTTTACTTTAAGTCATCATTATAAATTCACTCTGTTGTGGTGTGCAACATGATTAAAAGTGCAGTTAGCTTGTGAGTGTATATTGAAGTAACCTAATGGTGCTTTGCTGGCTCGACTGTTTGTTGCCCGTTCCGACGATCACCTTATCTGTTGTCAGGGAAAGAAAGAGACCATCATTTCTTTATCAACCATGGTTTTGATTTTATGTAATTAAGGGTTGGGATCTTTAGCAATGTTTGGGCAGTTGGTGTTTTCCTTGCATTTATTGGATAGTCTCATATTCTCAGAAACAGCGTAGGGGAATTAATGTAAGATTGATGATTAGGCCTACTTTATGCATTATTTTTACTATTACATGACCTAATGCTCATTTAAAGTGAATCTTAAGCACAAATTTAATAACAAATCTGAAAATCAATTTCCATTTTTTTGTACTGTACAATTACATACATTGATGCCTAAATTAACTTGTGGTATTTAAATTGATTTATTTTACTTTTTAGTTGGGGTAGGACAAAATATCGATAGGGCAATATATCATTGTCCATCTTCGTGCGATACGAGAATCACTGGCGCCAAATATAAATATTTTAATTGAATTGATAAAATAAGGCTCTCTAAATAATTTCCCTGCTCCCAGCGTCGCTACTTCATGCCTCTTCGAGGTGGCGCTTTGCTGTATCGTGATATTATCGGTATCGTGAGCCATGTATCGTATCGTGAGGTACCCCTGTAATTCCCACCCCTACTTTTTAGTGCTTTCAGTTTTTCAGAGGTAGTATAGCATTTTAATATAGTTTTGATCACCTAACAACACATTTAACCATTCAAACACCATGATGCATGTTAAAAGAGACTTGGGTTATAAAAAGAGCACCACTAATAATTGAAGATGGGATCTTTAAACAAGCTTTTTGATTCTTTGACATTAAGATATTTCCTTGATGACAATTGTCAAGCTGGTATGCTAAATTTTAAGGGATGGAACAATAATGATCAGTCATTTTGTTTGGACTTGCAGAGCCTTCCAGTTGCTGTTGTTTATTGCGTGTTGAGGTGTCGTGCCTGCATTTAACGGATTTTACCCTTTAAAGTTTAATTCCACATTAGCCTTGATTTACCTCAATCCACTCCAGCCTCGCGGCGCGCTGAACTCTCAGCTGCCCTTTTTCCACGTGGGAGATGTTGCAGAATTTTTAATGATCGCATTTAAACTCGTAACTATGTAAATATAAGCCTGAAAACAGATCTAGCATCTTTATCCAATGAACCAGACAATATTTGGAGCCGTCATGCTGTTTTCTCCAACTTCCCCCTGCGATTTTGCACAAGGGAGCGATGTCTTCACCGCATCGCATAATTGAGGCCAACTCATTCAGGCGAGATGGGAAATAAATAAATAAGCAGAGACGGTCTCAGCGAAACGCGCACCGATAGATTTGTCAGTTCTCGGAAATCCTGTGACGGGGGTGACTTTTGCAGTGAGGCAATTCCAGTGTAATAAATTCTAGCAGGGGAATGAATTTAATCCTCCACAGCTCCCTCTATCACTCTCTCACTTCCCGCACACCCCACGCCCATCATCCTCTGCGCTCTTCCTCACTCGCGGTGATAAATGAGTCAATTATCGACGGTTGTGCGCAGTCAGTGAAGGAGAGCGGATGTGCCGTTATTACCTGTTGCGGCGCAGTAATGTTGCGGTATTAATCATATTCTAATTTTCCCAGGCCCTCCCGCGCGCTCGCATAAATCTGACGCCTGCAAACAAGTCAGTGTGTGTGAAGAGCTGAAATACAGCCAGGAGATGAGAAAGTGTGTGCTGTTTGATCTTAGTGGATTTAGTCTGGGTCTGTCTGTCTATCGGTCTTCTGTGTTCGCTTTCTGTGTGTCTGTTTATTTCTGTCTTTCTATATGTTTGTCTGTCTTGTAAATGTCTTTCTGTATACTTCTTGTTGGTTTGTGTCTCTTTTTGTCGGTCTGTCTGTCTTTCTATAGGTCTCTTTCTGTCTGCCTTTTTTTCTTTTTTATATCTATTTAAAAGTCTGAGACTCTGTTTCTGTTTCTGTCTGTCTTTATATCTAGCTTGTGTCTTTCTATTTATTTGTGTCTTTTTTTTTTTTGTTGCATATCCATCAGTTTGTCTTTGAATCTGAATCTGTCTCTTTTTTTGGTCTGTAATTGTCTTTGTCATCTTTCTGCCTATTTATCCATTTGTCTCTGGGTCTTGTGTGTTTTTCTGTATATCTTTATATATTTATGTCTGTCCTTGCATCATGTTTTCGCAGTTTGTCTAAGGCAGCATACACTGCATTTGTTATAAGTGGAGGGGAGTGATTCAAAAGAGAAATTGATACATTTATTAGACAATTCATAAACACTATAAGTAAATCAAAATGTCCGAGCACCTAAACAGTCCAGCAGAATCTCTCTTTCCACCAATCCAACAAAACATCTCTCTCTCTCTCTTCTGCAGTCTGAAGCTGGAGTGTGAAAAGCTGGCCACAGAGAAGACAGAAATACAGAGACATTATGTCATGGTAAGAAAAACACACACACACCAACTTAGTTTTGCATCGGGCATCAGATGCGACACACATCCAAACACCAGACACCATCTTCCTTCAGCTCTCAATCAGAAGTCCTTCAAACGCGGCTCATCTATCACAGAGAACGAGTTTTCAGAGCCGCTGCCATGTGCCTCAGTGCCCACAGATATGGCAGCTATGTGCGCCTGGCATGCCATTTGCTCTTGGCAGACGGGTTAACCCCTTTTCTCTGTCCGTTTTCTTTCTCTCCCTTTTTTTTTTTTTTTCTTGGCTCATAATTTTTTTAGTGTGGGAGTCGCCTAGCAACACCGTGGGCTCTTGGCAGAGCTGGTGAATACAACAGGCAGCTGTCAGGCCGGCTTCTTTTATTGCCAGGGTCTTTCTATCCCTCCGTCTCTGTTGTTTTTACCCTTCTCTATCTGCCTCTACTTTCCTTTTTACTTGATTCTCTCTATCTAATAAAATTACACTTGTTTGACTCTGCATACCAGTATTTATCCAGCTAGCTAAAAGGAATTGTTTAGTAAAAAGTTAAAATTGTTTTCTCACCATCTTATTCCTTTTTTTCCTTCAGAACAGACAAGTCCAATTGAAAAGAGTTTTTGATGAATCAGTTGAACGATAAAACCACAAACAAAAGTAGTCTGTGGGTTAAATGCTTTATATATAAGTATTCTGAGGTCAAAATGTGTCGGTATTCACTAGTTCTGTCATATTGATTTAATCGTATTTGAGGCCGTTTACATCTGGTATTAAGATGCGTTTTGGTCGATCGGATCAAAGGCAGACGAGGGAGACACATTCCCGTTTACACCTGGTGTTTTAATCCATCTCTTTTGTCCACTTTCAACCACTTCTGTCCTGATTTCTTCTTAGAGGGGAGGGTCTATGGGTGGGTAAATGTATGTGTTTTTTTCAGATCTTTCAATCTAATGGACGAAATAAGAATTTACATATGAACGCGATTGGAGATTGTCGATTTTTTTTTTTTTTTTTTTTTAAATCAGCTTTCGTTTCTGTTCTGACAGCCTCAAGACCAGGCCGAACACTATGAGTGTGTGTTAGAAATCAGGAATGGTCAGAGAACATTGTGCTTTGCGTTTTTCATCTTCAAACTAAACCTGGGTCTTCAGCCGACAAAGTTTAAATCCCGTCTGGCTAGCGCGCTTCCCTTGATATTTATGCATTAGGTCAGTAGGCGGAGAGAAGATGGTCTTTTGTGGCTGTTCGAACTCATTCGACCACATGAGCGTTTACACTACGAAAGCAATCCGGTCGAATCCGTTTTCAACTACCTCTGGAAGTGGTCAAAAGTGGATAAACTCAAAACGTTTAATAGTATTTAGCGTCGTCCACTTGTGATCTGATCGACCAAAATGCATCTTAAAGCTACACTGTGTAATTTTTTAAGTTGATTCTTAGCAAAAAACACTTTGTCCTTTCAAAATGATATGTGCTCATTAATGTGTAATTACTTCTACTAACTAATCAAGTATTCTCGTAAGCGTAGAATCTGCCATTTAGAATACATACGAGCGAATCGCTCGAATGGCGGCAGCCATGTTGCGCCTCCATCTTGAAAATTCATGTGCCAAAGAGGGACATACCTGGAAATTCAAGCTTCGCCTTTCGCGTTTTTACACTCAGTGGCACCGTGACGAATGCGAGGGGGAGATTATTCGCGACTGCCGGCAGATTTGAAATAATACGGCCACCATAGGAGTTAAAACGCCCTCGGAATGGGAGGGGCTAGAAAGTAATATTCAGTTGGTAGTCATAAACAATTTATGTTTATATATATATTTGTAAACTTTCATGTTAGATGCGATTATTTGCGATTAATCGATTTGACAGCACTAGTATTCACTTATTTTGCACCCACAGTCAGATAAAAAAAAGATGACTTACTGTGAGATTCTAATACAGTCTTGAATTATAGTTTGTTGTTCATGTGGACTACATTTATACCTTTTTGAACCTATAGGACGTAATCACTATGTATGGAAAGAACTGTATAAAAGACTCTTAAAAATAACCTCATACAGGTTTACACCGTGTCCACACCGGTCACGACACAACAAATGATAATAGAATCCATTATAATCAGTGATGCCGTCTACACTGGAATACGGCGTGACGCGATGCTACATGACAAATCCCCAACAGTAATCTGACGCCTTGTTCTATTTATGACGTCCTCCAAGCACTTGCGATACTTCTCATAAGAAGGACAAATGGATTTGCAACAGTTGCTTTGTCGCATCCAGTTGTCGACATCTTCTAGCTGTTGCGGTGCAGCGCGTTCAGTGTAGAGACGGTGTTATAATAAGATAAAGGTAAAATGGCAGAGAAACGAGATTTACATGAGATTTACATGTTCTGATTCAAGATGGTCTTTGGTACTGGATGAGGACCAACTTCTCCGGACTATTTTTTTACAATGAATCATCTGCACAAACTGGCCTTAGATCAGTATTAACAAGCCGTTTGTGGTAAGACCTGCAGTCACATCTAGTTGTGTCAATAGGAATCCATGCAATCAGAATTTTTGCTGATTTCACCACGGGTTCAAGTTGGTCTCTCAAATCCGCTGCCTTGACCAACAGAAAGCTTGCTTTGAAAGTGACTTTTATGTGAGCTGTGCCTCATACATCACTCCATTGTTGACAGTGACAGTATGAACCTCTTTTGCTTCTTTTTCCAAGCAAATAAGGAAATTAATAAACCGCTACCTCAAATACTCTTTCTAGTATGCGTCAGTTTAATGATATCCTCTTCTTTTTCAGTACTATGAAATGTCCTACGGCCTCAACATAGAGATGCACAAACAGGTAAGTTTGCTGGTTTCCTTTTAAGCAAATTTGTCAACTATGCTTAAGCCAAAAGTCATGTAAACGCCTTTAAATGTTGGGGGTTTTTATGGAAAGGTCATGAATTGCAATTGCAAAAGCATTTTTTTTCTCATTAGGGCTTTATTATGACCAAGGATAAGCTAAAAATGATCTAATTAAAGGATCCTCACTATTCCCTCACAATTTCAGAATTTTATATGAAAAAAAAGCATAATCCTCACTAAACGGCTAGTCAGTTGTTGGATGACTAGCTGACAATCGTGACCCTTCCCTAGTCATATACACGCAAACACTCGACGCTTTTAACGTGGGCTGCCGGTGTAAAAATGCCTATTCAATGTCACGTTGTGATTTGTGCTGAAGAGTTTTATTATTCCTTTTATCTTTTGTAGGGTTCATAATTCAGATTCAATTATGCAGGGATCTTTTTTTCCACAGCCGTTTTATATAGTTGAAATCCTCTTAGGTCTGGCTCGTGGCACTTGTTTTAAAATTAATCTGCAAACACACTAATTAGATCAACAAATAACGTGTCTACTACGGCACACACTCCCCTTTTCGGCACACACTCCCCTCCCCCCCACACACACATACAAGCGATTATCTAAAAGTAGCTAGCTATGTCTTTCTCGCTCTCCTTCCTCATAAATTGCGTACTGCATCTGCATTTCCCGACCTTCCTCGCTCAGTCTTTCTCTCTCTCTCTCTCTTTCTCGTGCAGATGTCAGGTCAGTTTAAATTAGGTCAGTGCTCTCGGAGCGTCTGTTCTCTTCCTCCGTTTCAATTGCACTTCTTTTTTGACATGCTCCACGAATTCCCTTCTCTAATGTAACTCCCCCTCCCTCATCTTTCTGCATCTCCCATCACTCTGTAATTTCCTTAACTGTGCCTTTCTTCTAGACTCTTTTTTTTCCTTTCTTTCTCCCCATTTCTCCTCTTTCGCTCCCTCCTTCCCGCCCTCCCCTTTTCCCAGCCTCCCCCACTCTCTCCTCTGAAGATGTCATTTTGTAGTTGCCGTTCCCTAACAAGAAATCATTGTGTTTCCCTGGGGATGGCTGTGATGGATAGATATAGAGGAGATGGGGGTGGGGGGTCTGTTCCTCCTTTCTTTTTTTTGGGGGGGTGGACAGCCAGTAATTCACTTAAAGGGAAAGGGGACTCAAATTTATATACTGTCAGCATTCACTCACCATAAAATATATTGAAATACGAAGAGGCATTTTGAAGAGCGCACTGGTCGCTCTTTAACAGGCAATTACAGTGAATTCAAAAAGGAACGTGAAATTTTCGTGTCATTTTTGTATCATTGTATTTTTTTTTTTTTTTCTGTTTTAGTTTTAGTACATCACTAAAATAAATGGAAATGAGAAATGTATTCTTGCCAACTAGCTGAAATAAAATAAATTTAAATATTTATAAAATTCAATTAAAGTTTATTTTATTTCAAGTGATTTTTTAATTTTTTTTTTTTTTTTTTTTATGTTTTTTGTTAAACTATAATATCCCTTGGTCATACGATAAATTTGTGTGAAGAACAAACTGGAATTGAATTCATATGCAACCAGATGATTGAATTAGTGAGTTGAACTTGAGAACTGATCAGTCTGATTTGTAAAAATGTATCATTTTGGGAACTGATCAAACAGATTTATAAAATATATCTATTTTGAAAGAATGTTTTGTTAGTGTTTTTTTAAAAAAATCATGTACTATTACAGTATTTATTAACATTTTGAATTAGCTTTTATTTTTATATTTTTAGTTTTCATTTAAATTTATTTTAAAATTTAGTAATTTTGTCATGTCCCCTTTTTTTAAATTTCAGTTTAGCTTTATTTTTTTATTTAGTTTGAGTAATTTTAGTAATTTCAGGCTAAATATTTTATTTCCTTGCCAGGGCAGTTTTTCCATCTAATATTTATATTTTATTTCAGCTTTATTTCAAATAACAAAAATGTTTTTAATAGTTTTATTTATCAATAACACCGTTTTGTTTATGAATCTTAAGGCTTTCTCATATGAATGTGCAAAGGACATCTAGATGTCAAGATTTTCTGTGAATAATGACATTTTGGTCTGTTCATCTGACATACAAAGCTATTGTTTGACAGAAGACAGTCGTATGAATCACTTTCATGATATTTTCTATGGCGTTTTTGTGTCCTTTTAAAGCTTTAAAGCTTCAGTCCCCAATTCATTGTCATTGCATTGTACTCTTCAAAATATCATCTTAAGTGTTTTAAAAGTCATACAGGTTTGGAACATGAGAGTCAGAAATTTGTGAGTGAACTATCCCTTTAAGAGAAATGTTTTGTAGCATGAGGGTGAATGTTGATATTACCGTATTCATTTATACCTGTTGGCAAAATAAACAGTGGTGGAGAGGGTTGCCCTCAGCTCTTGTTTGGGTTGTTGGTTTAAGATTAAAGTGGCCTGAGCATGAGAACCCCCCCAGCACTGCCTCTAAAGACTCAGCAGCTCAGTGGGGCAAGACCAGTGTCACTCCTCTGGGCTGGACCGGAGCAGCAGATGCTGGGCATGAATATTTCAGGGATCCTCTCTCCTCACCGTGCAACTATTAGCATGAACCAGATGTGGAGGGCTAAAATATTTACTAGCTGTGTGAGCGGAGGTAGCAGATTACACTCCTGCAACATCTTGTTGGACCGGATTGTATTTTTGGCTGTTGCTTAGGCATTTCAGTCTGTTACTGTAGTTTCCGCCTCAGACTCATGCCGCTTGATGCTTTGTGCATTCAAATATGGTAATAGCTGACCGACTTGATCGCTAATCTAACTGGCTGGTTTTATATTGTTTCTTTGGCTTTACGAGGCAAAATCCGCACTGTTTATGGGTGTATATAACACTGTATATAACAACTACTACTACTACTACTACAACAACAACATTACTACTACTACTACTACTACTACTATTGTAGTACTACTACTACTTCTACTACTACTACTACTACTACTACTACAACTACTACAACTACTACTACTACTACTACTACTACAACTACTACAACTACTACAACTACTACTACTACTACTACTACAACTACTACCTTACTACTACCACTACTACTACTACTACTACTACTATTGTAGTACTACTACTACTACTACTACTACTACTACTTCTACTACTACTACTACTACTACTACTACTACTATTGTAGTACTACTACTACTACTACTACAACAACAACATTACTACTACTACTACTACTACTATTGTAGTACTACTACTACTACTACTACTACTTCTACTACTACTACTACTACTACTACTACTACTACAACTACTACGACTACTACTACTACTACTACTACAACTACTACCTTACTACTACCACTACTACTACTACTACTACTACTATTGTAGTACTACTACTACTACTACTACTTCTACTACTACAACTACTACTACTACTACTACTACAACTACTACCTTACTACTACCACTACTACTACTACTACTACTACAACTACTACCTTACTACTACCACTACTACTACTACTACTACTACTACTACTACTACTACTACTACTATTGTACTACTACTACTACTACTACTACTACTACTACTACTACTACTACTTCTACTACTACAACTACTACTACTACTACTACTACAACTACTACCTTACTACTACCACTACTACTACTACTACTACTACAACTACTACCTTACTACTACCACTACTACTACTACTACTACTACAACTACTACCTTACTACTACCACTACTACTACTACTACTACTACTACTACTACTACTACTACTATTGTACTACTACTACTACTACTACTACTACTACAACTACTATTGTACTACTACTACTACTACTACTACTACTACTACTACTACTACTATTGTACTACTACTACTACTACTACTACTACTACTACTACTACTATTGTACTACGGGGCGGGGCTTTAACATTTCAAAGCTGCGATGTACAGAAAATCACACAAAGATATAGAAGAAAATGTATAAAAACATTTTGGATCAATAAAACTAAGAAATAACATAAATAACTCCAGAAAGGCCACACTGCAGACAGGATTTGCATTTCACATGCAAATCAAATTAAATCGGCTAAATTACCTGTGCGGGCAGGCTCTAAGTACAGCACAACATCGATGCACCAAAAAAAATAAACAATTAATTTACTAAATTAAATTAGAACAGAATATACCTTTCTAATAAATAAAAATACAAAACGAAATAAATCAGAATCAAGTCACAAGATGAGCAAATGTGTGCAAAATGCCTAAAGTGCAGGGGAACATATATTCAAAACACAAGCCACAAATAGTTAGATTAGATAACCCTGACAGATCAATGAATAAAATAAAAATAAAGAAATTATGAAAATAACGATAGTAGCCTCTAGCCGGAATTTTCAACTTTGTCTTTTTAACTGCAGAAACAACAATAAATGCTAAACTGGAGTGGCAGTCTTTTTAGCTAAAAATGTTCACAGCATCCAAAAATCAAATTCGAACCGGTTGAAAAGTTTTGAAATCACTTGTACCCTACCTGATCGAGAGAACAAATCCAGTCTTTCACTCTGTGTCGGTTGGAGTCTTTTGTGCGCGCGGATAAAATACATTCTAAAACACTTAACGTGAAAAACGTTTAACGACTTAATCTCCTAAAATAGTTAAATTAAAATATCAAATTATGTAAAGAAAACGCTTTACTATAGGAGGAACGCATTGCGTTCATATTCTGGGTTCATCTGCTTATCTGCACATAGGATGGTTTCTTAATAAAGTGTGTACTGTGTACATACATTAAGCCACGTTAAAGTGCCTTTTAAGCGTTTTAAAAGCTTTTTTCACATTAAGCATTTTAGAATGTCCCGTGGAAAACCAACTTGTTAACGTTGGCCGGCAGAAGTGCGATCATGGTTTTCCTGTTGCTAAATCGAGCCTTGAGAATATCCTTTCTGATGGTGTACATCCACACTTTAGATTTTCTTATCCCAGACAATAAAAAAGATTTAAATCCTTGCCGCCAAGACGCTCCTCTGTCGGTCACGGATTGAAAGTGAAACTTAAATCTGTCACATGGTGTTTGGATTTATTCACGCACGTTAAAAAATATTTATTAAAAGCTTCTTTCTTTGCACATTTTATATACAGCATTATCATGATAGGCTGAATATTAACGTATTGACAGAAAACCGGTAGTTCTATGTGAAATCAGACATTGAGCGCCCTCATATAACCAAAGTGGCATGATCCTCGTTTCATAACACCTCTGCGAAGATTCGACCGTGAGATCGGTAGTCGAATCAGGCTCCTCCAATCGAAGCATCGAATCTTCGACTATTCGGGGTCACTACTACTACTACTACTATTACTACTATTACTACTACTACTACTACTACTACTACTACTACTACTACTACTACTACTACTACTACTACCACCACTGTGCTACTACTACTACCACTACTACTACTACTACTATTTCTGTAATACTATTACTACTATTACTACTACTACTACTACTACTACTACCACTGTACTACTACTACTACTACTACTACTACTACTACTACTACTACTACTGTGCTACTACTACTACCACTACTACTACTTCTGTAATACTATTACTACTATTACTACTACTACTACTACTACTACTACTACTTCTGTAATACTATTATTACTACTACTACTACTACTACTACTAGTTCTGTAATACCATTATTACTACTACTACTACTGTAATACTATTATTATTACTACTACTAATACAATTATTAATATTAGTAGTAGTACTAATTATACACTAGATGCATTAAAATATCAATTTATGATTATGATTAGTACATTTATTCTTCTAATGTATAACTACTATTAGTACTACTACTAATAAATTTAAATAATAATAAACTTCATATTTATAAATATTATTGTTACTTGTAGTAGTTATAAATTTAAATGAGTGGTAGTAAATTAATCTTATGTATAACTACTATTATACTACTAATACTAATAATTAAGAGTAGTAGTAGTAATTATACGTTAGATGCATAAAATATCAATTTATTATTATTATTATTATTGTTGTTGTTATTATCAGTAGTAGTTGTAGTATCTTCATTATCATAAAATAGCCAAACTAGGGTAGGAAATGGTAATTTAACATTTAAAATGGAATTGTGCAAAATGAAATCAGTTTTTATTTGCTTTCTTTCTGCTTCTAAATCCTTCTCGCTCTCCATATCTCTGCAGACGGAGATCGCCAAACGGCTGAATGTGATTTGTGCCCAGCTCATTCCATTCCTGTCGCAGGAGGTGAGATGAGACCAACACACACTTAGTCCCACAGCTACACATCATGACACTCACACATGCCACATTGCATTCAGACGTTCTGTGATTGATAATCACTCACTTGAACACACACACACACACACACACACACACACACACACACACACACACACACACACACACAGCATCGCTCTTTCTGTTTCTCACATACATGCAATCACCCATTTTTTTTCTCTCTTCCTCTCATATTTCCTCACGTTTTCAAATAGTCTCTCATTCTGATGCCTCTGGGAAGCCTATTGTTATTCTTGTAAACCCTCTTCCACAAAAACGCTTACGGTTTGCCCAGAGCTTTTCCTGACAGAAAAAACAACTTCCCCCTCCTGTTTTAAGTGTGTATTCATACAAAATGTTAGCGCACACACACACCCCAGAAAATGGAAATCACACAGTACACAAAGACACACTAGGGTGGCCATCTGCCTTGTTTGTTGCTTGTTTGTTTATCATTGACGGCCATTTTTCGACCTCGTCCACAGCACCAGCAGCAGGTGGTCCAGGCCATGGAGCGCGCCAAACAGGTGACTATGGGGGAGTTGAATGCGTCGATAGGGGTACGTGGACTCCCCCCTCTGCCTTCCACAGTGTGTACTTCCATCTTTTCATCCTTTTTATTTACACTTTCCTCTTGAGTTGTCATTGCGGTTTTCTTTTTTATGGTTTGGTTGAATGTTTGGAAAAGTGCAAAGTAGCACTTTCATAACTAGGCTAGGGATATGCAAAACTCCATATTTTCGAATTTGGCTAACTAGTCGACTTATCTATGTTAAGAATGCGTGTGTTTTAATCCCCATTTACGATTTTTCACCCCTCATTTCCCGTATTTTTATTCACTTTTCCGTTTTGATTTCTCACATGGCCGTCATCAGCTTCAGCTCAAGCGATTTTAATTTAATTTAATTTAATTTTGGGGTGCTCATTAGCGAATGTGCTGTTCCCCCGACCCACCCGTTAGAGCAGGTCAACACCATTTCGATACACGCTCCCTCACTCTCGGGGCACTGGGAAGGGGTCATGAATGCATTCCCTTTGTAACGGCCTCTTCGTCTGTGGTGCGGATCCAAGTCTTAACTGTGTTGTGTATTTTTTTTTTCTCTCTCCCTCTCTCTCCCTCTCCCTTTCCTCTCATCTCTCTCTCCTCCTCCTCCTCATGCTCTTTTCATTTCCTTTGGCTATCTGTTTCTTCACTCCACTTCCATCTCGACCTCTATGTCGCTCTCTTTTATCTCCCACACTCCCTTCATCTATTCCCCCCCTCTCTCTGACCCCCGCCCTTCCTTCATCACTCCATCGTCCTCTTCCTCTCGTTCCCTCTAGCAACAGCTGCAGGCCCAGCACCTTTCCCAGCATGCTGCCCAGGGGCTGCCCATGGCCCCTCACCCCTCCGGCCTGCCTCACCCGGGACTGGCTCTGGGAGGCGGCTCTGGGCTGCTGGCCCTGTCCGGGGCCCTTAGTGCCCAACTGGCCTCTAAAGACGAGCGAGCACATTTAGAGGCAGTGGCGGCAGCCGCCGCAGCCGAGCACCACAGAGGTATAACAAATAAAATCATCCTGACAGATCACTTGACCAGTTTATTAACAACAGGAACAGGACTTACAAAATAAATGCATTTGCAAGTGCAGTTATAATGGAGCTTTGTCGAGTAATCGATTGGACGTCACAAATACGTAATCGAATGGATCTTTCGAGCAAGTGCCATACTGGCATGGTTTCAGTTAGAATGAAGTGTTTTAAAAGGATGAATTATTGTTTTAGTCCAACTGAAATTGAACTTTAAGTTTAATTATACATTTTATAACTTCAATTGTTTAATGCTGGGTTCAGACTACACGATCTGTTTGATGTAGGGTGTTGTGGGTATTCGTAAACAACAATGGGCGTTGGGACGCAAGAATCGATTATTTAATCTTGTAGTGTGTCACAGTGCACAACAACCAACCTACGACGCTTCACGACGTCCCAACAGAAAGACTAGCTTGTTGAAGTTTTTTTCCGGTCCTCCGCGACAGGTTCATTCACATCTATGAAGATGACCAATAGGAGCACAGAAGCTCATCCGTAACACAGCTTTCAAATATGCCGAAACGAAAAAGAGATGCTGTTTGGTGAAATTATGCAATAGAGGAAAGGTTTTTTGAGGTATGTCAATAATACTCTAGCCTTTATGATGTTTTCTTGAGGAACTACAACCAAAAAGTGAAAAAAGATAAATGCTGGGCTGGCGAATGATAGCGAAGGCGCTTCAGTGAACCGGTGAGAACTGGAATTAGCTTTAAGCTAACACGTCTCTTCGGTAGCCATGGTTTGTTTACGTTCTTGTTTCCGCCTTTTTGATGACATCACGCGTGTCATCAAAAATGGCAAGCGATGATTGGTCGGAAAGCAGTGTTTAGTCTGATGTGTTTCTTAAGAATTTAGGAGTCAAAATCGCATAATCCGACACAGTGAATATCGTAACAGACAAATATTGTATAGTCTGAACTCAGTTCATAAAGAGTGAAACCTTATGCCAAATCATCTGAACACGAATTAAACTAAACATTACTCGTGAGGGCTGCATGGATTTGAGGGGGAAAATTCAAATTGGAATAAAAAACAACATTTTTTTAAGGATGGCACAATTTGGCCAAAAAATTATTTGTCTATCAATTTTCTATATAATAATAATACTAATTATAATTATTATTATTATTAATATAACAACAACATAGCAACATGCTAGTAATCACAAAGCAATGCCCTTAATCTACCCTGAAACGTTGACCAGTTCATCTTTAAAATCTGTCAGGTGATGCATTTCATCAATGAAACATGAAAGAGTGGGAACTGAAGGAATCTGCTTTTGTTGTTTTTTAGCTGTGGGGTAATTCAAAGCCTTGTTTTGTCTGTTGGAGGGTGAGTTTTGTCTAACTGGCATAGTCACATTGTTTGTTTTTTGGTTTGTTTTGACTGGCATCGGGGACGTTTACCTGCCCTTCCCATGATCCACACAGACCGTGAACCTGGACCAGTGAGTATCTGTAGTATTCTTCCATTTTCTTTCTCCCTCTCTGTCTCTTTCTAGTTGAGTTCTCAGTGCAGACTGTCATGCATTAGGCGTCTCTATTGCCTGTGGGTCCAGCAGTTATAGAGCTGATTTGATTTATCCCTCGTCTCCTACATCATTATCTCTTTCTTCTCGCTCACACACACACACACACTTACACTGTCTCTTCCACTCTCATTTCCTCATCTTTCTCTTCCTCTGCCAGAGTTCACTCTCAAACGGAGACAAAGGCAGGCCTTCAGACTACCTCAGCAATGGAAAAAAGAGAAAAGCAGATGAGAAGGAGTTTATGACAGACTACGTAAGTGTTAAATTCACATCCTCCTCTCCTTTCATGAATCATAAACATGATCTTTATTTGATTTAAGCACACACGCTCAACTCTTATGGCGTTTTGTCTTTCAGGGCAGCGACGCGGAGAAGAGCGACGACAATTTGGTTGTTGACGAGGTCGGTTTGTGTTAAAGAATGAAAACAAGGCTGGCCATATTTTCCCCTGATTAAATCGTCATGTGCATTCCGTTCCCTCAGGACCCTTCTTCTCCAAGAAGCGTGCAGTCGTACTCCTCCAGAGAGAACGGATTAGATAAACTCCCTCCTTCCCGTAAGGAGCCTCTGCCCCAGGCCAGTCCGACCTCGCTGGCTTCCTCCAGCAGTGCTGCTTCTCCTTCACGCAGCAAGGAGCCTCCACCGGTACATATATAAATTACTCAAACAAACACAAACATGTTTGTTCGATAAATGCATTGCTCGTTTAGCGAACAAGTTCCTTTCCCTCCCTCAAACGAAGGTGTCTCGCAGTGCACAATACCATTTCTTCCTCCTGCACATCTCATCCCTTGCTCCTAAAAATGCAAAAACAGACAGTTCCCGCTTGAGTTTGACTTACCGCTGCATCTTTTGTCATTGACTATATACCTTTCCTGAATAATGTGTTCCCTAACCTTATAGAGAGAGAAGTCCAGCACTCCAGGGATGAAGCCTGGCACGCCCATGTCCCAGGAGTCGTCCACCCCAGGCCCCAGCGTTCCTCCGCAGTTTCGTCCCGTTCCTGGGAAGCCAGGCGTTGACCCTCTTGGTACGATTCTGTTTTATCTCGATAGTCTAAGTCTTTAATGACTGTATTTGTAGTGTTTAGTTCCACCAGGTTTGAATGTCTTTTTTAAGGGTTGTCAGGTTGTCAGCCAGCAGAGGGCAGTAGTGGTCTTCCTGTTTCTGAGAGGACGTCTTGTTTTAATTGTATCATGGTGCTGAGCTCCTTTAATTTTAGCATTCCTGAGAGTGATATTAAAGGGTCTCTTTTTTTTTTTTTTTTTTTTTTAGGATCTTTTTATTGACTTGAATGCACCTCTTTTCTATGATGAACATGGTTTTAATTACTGAATTAAAATTCATTATTTTTGAGGGCATAAAGTCCTATCATAAGGAAGAAAAAGCCTCTAAAGAATGCAATTTGATGAAAGCTTGAAACCCTTTTTTATTATTTCTCAAGGAAAAAAAATCTTTAGTAGTTTTCCATAATTTTATTTTAAGAAATGGCATGGTGTGACTAATTCATGATATTTGTTAAAGAAAAGTTTTACCACAAAACATTTTTTAAAAACTAATTTGAAAAGGATTTGGTGTTAACTCTGCAATCTGAAATCTATTTGTTTCGTTTTGACAATTATTCAGTTATTACTTAATTAAATGCTTCAACACTGAGAAACAAACCTTTATAACTCAGTTCCCCCCATTTTTGGATTCCTAGCTTTAGGTCTGAGGAACCCATTGGCTGTGCAGGGCGCGTACCCCCCTGGTGCATTTGGGCTTCCTCCGGGAGTTAATGGGGATTTGGCGGGAGCCGCGGGATACGGTGCCGGTCTCCACCTCGTGTCCCCTCAGATGAATGGCTCTGCTGCTGCTGCCGCTGCTGCCGCGGCTGGATATGGACGTTCACCTGTGGTGAGGGGAAAAAAAACAGTTAACCCTACATTTTCCTTGTGCCTTTTACGATTTAATCTCATTGCCCTAATTACTTCCCAAGGTGGGCTACGAGTCTCCTCACCCTCATATGAGAGTACCAGGGTTACCTGGTAGCCTGCAGTCAGCAGCTTCTGGAAAACCGTAGGTTTCCAATGCCAGTTCCCATTTGTTTGACTGCTGATGTCAAATGCACCAATTCTCCAGTGTAAACGCTCTTAGTCTGTCTTGAATGAAATTGTTCGTCTTTCCCGCCCCCAGTGCTTACTCGTTCCACGTGAGCGCAGATGGTCAAATGCAGCCGGTGCCCTTCCCTCCTGACGCCCTCCTCGGCCCTGGCATCCCGCGGCACGCCCGTCAGATCCACACCCTCAGTCATGGAGAGGTGGTGTGTGCGGTCACCATCAGCACCTCCACGCGTCACGTCTACACCGGCGGGAAAGGCTGCGTCAAAGTCTGGGATATCAGCCAACCGGGCAGTAAGAGCCCGATGGCCCAACTGGACTGTTTGGTGAGATCTGCGTCATGTGTGAATCTCCTTCTATTTGGTATTTGCCTTCCAAGTTGGACTAAATAATGTCTACCCTTTCGTCCAATCAGAATCGAGACAACTACATCCGCTCATGCAAGCTCCTCCCAGATGGGCGGACCTTGATAGTTGGAGGTGAAGCCAGCACACTGTCCATCTGGGACTTGGCCACGCCGACTCCACGGATCAAGGCCGAATTGACGTCCTCGGCTCCGGCCTGCTACGCTCTGGCCATCAGTCCCGACAACAAGGTCTGCTTCTCCTGCTGCAGTGATGGAAACATCGTGGTCTGGGACCTGCACAACCAGACGCTCGTCAGGTATCTAAAGACTCCTGCTGGTGAGATAGACGACGTACTTCTTCCTGAGGTCATGTGATGTTCTTGTGTCGCCCTCCGCAGGCAGTTCCAAGGCCACACAGACGGAGCCAGCTGTATAGATATTTCCAACGACGGGACCAAACTGTGGACGGGGGGTCTGGACAACACAGTGCGCTGCTGGGACCTGAGAGAGGGCCGACAGCTGCAGCAGCATGACTTCACCTCACAGGTACTGAGCATTTGAAGAGTTTTCATGCAACTCTTAACATTATTTAGGAAAGATTTGAAAACGCATCTTTTTCTGTACATTTTGGCCTTTCGTTCACACTGAGACTGGGTCTTTGTCCAGTGCAAACCTATAAATTTGAAAATGCCATTTTTATGTTGTAGTGTGGATTATGAAAACAGAGGTGTTTAAAAACGATGATGCACAGTCATATGATGCATAATATACCCGATATCTTTGGTTGTACCAAAGTTGTGCCTGCTATTCGCTTTCATAGTGTTGCTATTGATAAATCTTTGTACAATCTTCATATTACATTCCTGAAAAGAATAAATGCTGTCCTTTGGCAAAACATTGACCATGTGGGCTGCGTTTGAAGTCTTCTTGAACAAGTAATTACTTTGTGACTGTTTAAAAAGTACATTGTATATACTATTTGATAGTAAAGTGACATTGATAGTAAAGTGTCAATTGGATGCGCAAGTAGGTAATCTCGTCGGAAGTAGAAGGTCATCTTTGGAACTTTTTGCCAACTTTTTTATGAAGACTGTGAATTTGGACATACTGCTCTTTCACATTGTTTTTTCAACTTTTGGAAAATGCTCAAAAACGTTAGTGTGGAGTTTTTAAACGAAAGCGCCGTTTTGAAATATACCCAGGCCGGATCAGGAGGTTCCGTTGTTGTTCAAACCTTGGTGTGGGGAAGAATTGTGATTAATTTTTAGCATTAAACAATGTATTTATGTGCACACGCAGATCTTTTCTCTGGGTTACTGTCCTACGGGCGAGTGGCTTGCAGTGGGGATGGAGAGCAGTAATGTGGAAGTGCTGCACGTCTCCAAACCAGACAAATACCAGCTGCACCTTCACGAAAGCTGCGTTCTCTCACTCAAGTTCGCCTACTGCGGTATGTTTGGTGGATTTTTCATTTGAGGTTGAGCATTATGGAAAAACAAAAAGATTATGCATAACACAATACTTTTTCACTTTTGCAGGTAAATGGTTTGTAAGCACAGGCAAAGATAATCTACTGAATGCATGGCGAACTCCATATGGATCAAGCATATTCCAGGTATTGTGCTGTTTGGTTACAAAATGGTGTCTGTTGATTAGAAATACTAACGTGTTGGGGAGTAAAGAACTAAAAGTAGTGATGCTACTAACTAGATTGTAAGCAAGTTTCAAAATGGTGCAGCTTTTGCAGTAAAAAGCTGCTACTTCATTGTAGCACCAAAATATACATTGTTTGGTTCAAGCAGTTTATATAAATGAACTACTTCATACTCATCTGTGCAGCATTTTAAATGTTTTGAATATTAATATTTATACCTTCACTCACTATTTTCTACTTAATTGGAATCTGTTCAAGTTAGCTTGTAGTTTAGCTAAATACTTTTTAAAGAGTAGCTTGAACTTCCTCAAATGTTTGCTTTCCAAACTACAAGCTGTTGGGCAATTATCGGTTACATTGTGCTACTACAAGAATGAATAAATAATAAATAAACATTTTTGTCAGTATCATGGAGACTTAATGACGTGTCAGAAATGAATGTTTATTGTTGAATAGACTTTCTATGTGCCCTATTTATCAGGATACAGAAGACAAACACTGATTAGAAATGCTATCTAACACCTGAACGAACTCTTAACTGATCATTTTTTTGTCCCTAGTCTAAGGAATCGTCATCCGTCCTCAGCTGTGACATCTCGCCTGACGACCAGTTCATTGTCACTGGCTCAGGAGATAAGAAGGCTACTGTGTATGAAGTCATTTACTAAACTGAATGTGTTCAGAATGTCGCTCATAAAACAAAAAACTGATTGGATTGAGGAGACCAGATTCATCGTTATTTTGTCTCCGAGTTGGGAGACAAAAGGTGTGACATGGACATGAATATGGACTCTGAGACTGCAGGACGGCTGTACTTTTCAACTCCAGGATCGGATGGTGGATCTTCAGAACTGACCTTGTTGTTTTTTTAATGCTGTGAGGAAAGCTGGTAGTCTAGCTTCAAAAACATGGAATTTCTCCAAAGACCTCCTCTTTTCTTCTTCTCTCTTTCTTTTTTTAAACAAGATGAAACCTCTGTAGTGAATATAGTAGTAAAAGAAATCTTATTTTTTTAGCCTTCGGAATTTTCACGGAAATGGACAATTATGGAGCCGCTGTGGATTAATGATTTATGATGAGACCTTACGGACTTGCCTAAGACTTCTTCATTGATCGTTTTCTTAAAGCTGACCTGATCTCGGCTCTGTGTTATGATTGTATGGATGATGGACTCTATGATGTAGGACAACAAGGATTTTAGTGTTTCATTGACTTCAGGGAAATGGCTATAAAGACACTCAGTTAATGTCCTATCACGTGAATACTGTATGTTGGAGCATGTTGAAAATTATTTTGACTGTTTGGTCGCAAACTTGGTATGTATGAACTGTAAATAAAGCTCTTTAAAAGCCAAACGACACTTGCATTTATTTGTAGTTTAAAATCTCATTCATAATTAATAAGATGATAATATAGATAATAAAGAAGATACAAATTTTGAACCCTGCATAATGATGTATAGTAAGTAAATCCAATAATTGAATTACATTTAGATGGTAAAATGCTTTCTGGTATCCCAGCTTGTTTACCCATTTTGAAGGCTAAAAAAATTAAAATAAAAAATTCAGACCCCCCCCATTTTTACAATAAGAAATTTAAACGTGAATGTATTAAAGTCATTAATTGTAACCAAGCTGGTGTTCATGTTTTAAAATAAATTAATTTTAATACAATTTGGTGTAGTAAATAATTTGACATATGTAAATAAAATCTGCATAAACATGAGTTGGTCTGGATAATGTCTTCAGTTTTCTTGTAATAATTCTTTGATATTGAACCACTCTCAAGAATGCAACAACTTCAAAAGATGACCACAAGTTTAATTTGTCAATGTATACATGTCTTTTACATCACATGGGAAGTGCTACAGGGATATCACAGCAATGCCCAAGTTCCTTGGCTTTCGAGAGAGAGAGTCTTTAATGAAATCTTGACAGTGAACATTGTTCAGTATACAAACATAATGCATTATATAAGGGTAGATAGATACAGATATTTCTATAGCATGATGTCAAAGACAGATCGTGCAGTAGAGACGGTCTACCTTGAAACAGACAAATGCCAGTTTGCAGGCAGCCATGTTTTCAGCTATTTGAAAAATAAACACACCGCACTTTCTGGATAATAAACAGACTGATCAAAACACTGTAGTATCACTGCTTACTATTGCCATAAAAAAGAGAAAGAACTTAATGATACAATTCCTTCAGTTCACAAGAAAAAACGGTTTGACTCATCCAACCGTTTTCTAAGTGCTGAGAAAAGCTTTATAGATCAAAAGAAGAATGAACAAAAAGCTGTAATTAAAAAAAAAATCGGTTCCCGGCAGGATGTTTGGTGCATGTAGTAGATGAATTCTGTAGTTTCTCCTTGAAAATTCCTGGTCAGGTTGGCAACCACAGCTCTTCTTATTAATGGTGTGCATCAGGGCTCTGTTTTAGGACCGCTCAGATTTTCAAACATTTCTCTCTGTCTAACTTGAGAAGAGGTTACATTAGGGATGTCATTTGATTAAAAAATACATTTCAATTCGTTACATGATATCCCTATTTATTAATTCCAATTAAACTATATCAATATTTGCAGCCCCCAAATTAAAATAATTTATCTTCATAAAGATAGTATTGCATTCTCTTCCATGCTGTTGATTAATTATATATTTTTGTCACGTTTTCATAATAATTTTTGATTTATTTTTAATTTAATTTTTTGATGGTATATATCATACTAGTTTCAACATTTTAGGTATTTGCATTATAGGTCCTGATGCATTGCTTTATCTCACTAAAGAAGAGCAATCATGAAAAGGTTTCCTAAAAGATCATTAATGAGCATTAAACCACAAATGAGCGCAACATCTGTATGATAATCCACAGGAATTAAAACAAATAACGGTCGTGGTTGTGAATGTTTGCCACATGAATCCTGCATGATTTACCCTTGCTCCTCATTAGACACTGACTTGTGGAAGAAGGAAATTAAATGCAGGTTGGAGAATTCGACTGGGATTTGCCACATGAATGTCTAATTGGGTTGGATAGGCGAGTGGAGAATTGTTTGTACGCCCATTTCGTGTTCATCCAGAAATTCTCCAACGTGAGCATTTTCTCATTGGGGGGGGGATGATGTTGCACTCTCTTTATGGAGGGAGTTTGCAACTAATGAAATGATTGTCTAGTTTTGGTTTTGCTGTAAGAAGCAGCTCCCTAAGTACCAGGTGTCTGTGGGGCTTCCTCTTTTAGCTTGGAGACTGTTCTAATTAACAGCTTCACTCTCATATGCTACGTTCGTAATGGAATACTAGCGTATTACATACTTCACAGTATATACTGTTATTGCAATGAGAATTGTTGAGATAAATAGTAGTATGCTACATTGTTGCATTTTTAATTAATGAGTGAAGTTACATTTTGTTGTCTTTAACATTGTAGTCCAATAAATGTATGAAAAATATGTTGCAAATAATTAAAGTCATGTGTTATTGTTAGTCGCAATGTAACAGAAGTAGCGACAAATCTTTTCTTCCGTATTGTGATTTATTGCACATTCGAATTGCTGAAGAGAAACAAAAAATTACAAGGTCAAAAAATATAAAACAAATGAAACATGCATGGATGAATCGTTCACAATAAGATTATTTCGAAAATAGGGTGAATTTCCATTTCATGCCGACTTTAAACTGGAAGGTCAAGTTGAGCACATTGCCATGGGACACAGGAAATTTTGAACGAAGGAAATCGTTCCTTCGAAATCGCACAAATTTTGAAGGAAATCTATACGAACATAAAGAAAATGTTCGTACTGTGCACAAGATACATACTGCATAAATAGTACGAGTAGTATGTTAGTATGCCATTGCGAGCAAAGCCTTTCTCTATCTCTTAAGTTATGGTGACTGGATGGAGTGAAAGGACAGCGAATAGAAGAGCCATGGTTGCCTGCCACGCGGCCACGATTGTGTCATGCTTGGCGCTCTTTGTTCATCCATCCGTATGTCTTTGTCTGCGTTCAGTACACCACCTCATACACCGTGGCTTTCTTATCACCAGAACCAGTTACAATATACTTGTCGTCTGGGGACACGTCACAGCTCAGGACAGACGAGGACTCCTTTGACTATAAAAGAGAGAGAGAGAGCGAGAGAGAGGAGTAAAATCATTTTTGAATCTAAACCGAGAACCGTCTTGCTTTAAATCCAAGCTCTCTGTCTGTGCACAGCTGCACTCTTATTCCGTTCTGTTAATAGTATAGCAGCATTTAAAGGTTTAGGACATTCAATACATCTCCGTTTGCGTTCCAAGGAAGAAAGAAAGTCACATGGGTTTGGAACAAACCTGGAAAATACTGGCTCCATATGGCGTCCTCCATGCATTGAGCAGATTGTCCTTTCCTGTGCTTACAAACCACTTCCCTGAAAGAGAAACAAATCATGTCCTCTCCATCTTAGATTATGAAATAGCATTTATTTTAAATGGGGCATAAATAATAAAGGATCATATGATTGCAAGAGCAGTTTAGAAACCACAGGTTTATAGTGACTCTCGTACCGCAGTAGGCGAACTTGAGTGAGAGAACGCAGCTTTCGTGAAGGTGCAGCTGGTATTTGTCTGGTTTGGAGACGTGCAACACTTCCACATTACTGCTCTCCATCCCCACTGCAAGCCACTCGCCCGTAGGACAGTAACCCAGAGAAAAGATCTGCGTGTGCACATAAAAACACTTCAATAAAAATCAAATGAAAATAGACAGCAAGTAGTTCTAAAAACTATATAAAGACACAGAATGTACTCAGTAAAGACACAGAATGCAACAGCTCAAGCCATTCATCACTCTGGGTGGTTGCTAGGGCACTGCACTGGTAGTTGGTTGCTAGGGTGTTGCTATGTGGTTTCTAGGATGTTTTAGGTGGTTACTTGGACAATGTTAGTTGACATTGTTAGCTGGTTACTAGGGTGTTGCTATGTGGTTTTATAGGCTGTTATAAGTGATTGCTAGGGTGTTGCTATGTGATTACAAGGGTGTTCAGGGTGGTTACTGGGATATTGTAAGTTGACATTGATAACTGGTTGCTATGGCGTTGCTATGTGATTTTCAGGATGTTCTAAGTGGTTGCCAGGGCATTGCTAGGGTGTTGCTATGTGGTTTTAAAGGATGTTCTGAGGTGATTGTCAATGTCTTTTCAACCAGACATTGCTAACTGGTTGCTATGGCGTTAGGGGATTGATAGGTTGTTGCTATGTGGTTGCTAAGGTGTTTTGAGTGGTTGCTAGAACATTGATAGCTGGTTGCTAGGGTGTTGCTGTGTGGTTGCTAGTGTGTTCTGAGTCAGAGGTTTCATGTTCTTTCAAAATGATATACCCAAAACTCCAATGCCTATGTTCCCACTGAGCTGCAGTACCTGTGAGGTGAAGTCATGCTGCTGCAGCTGTCGGCCCTCTCTCAGGTCCCAGCAGCGCACTGTGTTGTCCAGACCCCCCGTCCACAGTTTGGTCCCGTCGTTGGAAATATCTATACAGCTGGCTCCGTCTGTGTGGCCTTGGAACTGCCTGCGGAGGGCGACACAAGAACATCACATAACCTCAGGAAGAGGAACGTCGTCTATCTCACCAGCAGGAGTCTTTAGATACCTGACGAGCGTCTGGTTGTGCAGGTCCCAGACCACGATGTTTCCATCACTGCAGCAGGAGAAGCAGACCTTGTTGTCGGGACTGATGGCCAGAGCGTAGCAGGCCGGAGCCGAGGACGTCAATTCGGCCTTGATCCGTGGAGTCGGCGTGGCCAAGTCCCAGATGGACAGTGTGCTGGCTTCACCTCCAACTATCAAGGTCCGCCCATCTGGGAGAATCTTACACGATCGGATGTAGTTGTCTCGATTCTGATTGGACGAAAGGGTGGACATTATTTAGTCCAACTTGGAAGGCAAATACCAACTAGAAGGAGATTCACACATGACGCAGATCTCACCAAACAGTCCAGTTGGGCCATCGGGCTCTTACTGCCCGGTTGGCTGATATCCCAGACTTTGACGCAGCCTTTCCCGCCGGTGTAGACGTGACGCGTGGAGGTGCTGATGGTGACCGCACACACCACCTCTCCATGACTGAGGGTGTGGATCTGACGGGCGTGCCGCGGGATGCCAGGGCCGAGGAGGGCGTCAGGAGGGAAGGGCACCGGCTGCATTTGACCATCTGCGCTCACGTGGAACGAGTAAGCACTGTGGACATAAGTGGACATTAAAATGGTAGTTAACTCTAAAAATTAAAGATGTTTTTGTCCATACAACAAAAGTCAATAAGGTCCAAACTTTGGACCCCATTGACCTCCACTGTATGGACAAAAAATGGTATGTTCAAGTTGAGAGGTCAGTCAGATAGTGGAAAATGGTCATAAAAACTAAATTACGGCTGTTTTTGGTGCAATAAACCGCAACTAACAATATAAGTGGACTTCAAGGAACGAAAATTAAAATAAGAATAGAAGCTGAATCAATCTGTAAGTACTTAAGTTTGACAACATAATTATGAGAAGTTTGCATGTTTGTATGTGTGTGTCATTCAGTGGGAGCAGCAATAATTTGCTGCCTTAAGGATGTTTGCCTGAATTCAAGTGTTTTCCTCGCTGTAGCTGACAGCGGGGGGCTCGAGAGGGGATTGTATTACAAGCACAGCAAACAAAAACAGCACTATTTTGGACTAATACGCTGGTCATCGCTGTGCAACTCCATCTCAAAACAGAGGGAGGTAAAAGAAAGAGGAGAAACTCACGGCTTGCCACCGGTGGGGCCAGGCAGTGAGGAGGACAACCCTGAGGGCCTGAGATGTGAACGTGATTCATACGCTACCTGTAAAGGAAAAGTGATCAAGGTTAAAGTGCTTTTCGGTGGACTTTTGACAACTGTACGAGCTTCAGAAACACAGTTACCATAGGGCTGCGTGTGTAGGCACTGGCTGCAGCGCTGATTTGGGGCGAGAGGGTGAGTGAGCCTCCGAACCCGCCTGGGCTGGCCAGCTCTCCGTTAAGCCCAGCGTGGGACACCACCCCGAAGTGAGCCGGGTAAGAACCAGGCGTCATAGTCAAGGGACTCCGTAGAGCTACAGAACACACAATTAAACAAATTATTTTCATTGAATTGTGTTTGCGATAAACGCAAACAGACAACGTCTCACCCAGAGGGTCTGCCGAGGACGCAGCTTTGTTGACCAGGCGTAAACAGGAAGTGCTGGGTCCGGGTGGACCCGGGGTGAGAGGGTCATGGTGAGAGGGAGAGGAATTGCCTGATTTAGAGGAGGGCGACTGAGATTTTTCTGTCTGCCAATAGAACCAAGAGACAGATGCTATTATTTGTCATACTGACCCCATAGTAGGGGTGTAACAATATATCGTGTCACAATATATCGCAATACAAAAATGCAACAATATGTATTGTGCATAGTGACAATCAAACTATGCGTTTACAGAGTTTTAGTGTCAGTACTACATTAAACTACTATATATAATGTTGAATAAAATGTATGATAATGCAATGGTGGAATATTTGTGTGTCCTGATAATGCCAAATGTCTTATGTTCCCAGTAAAAAGTGGCCTTTATTATTTTAAATATATCTAGTCAGTGGAAGAGTGCAAGCATTCGTCTAAAATAAATCAGTATTTTCAGCATCAGAATCATGAATATTTTTATTCTGGTGTCACTATTGTCCCATGCATTGGGATACCAGTACCAAGTCCAAGCCTATTCATTTACACCCACAATGTAATATCAAATTTAGCATTTTGATGAAGTATCGCAATAATATCGTATCGTGAGTTTAGTATTGTGATATGTATCGAATCGTGACATGAGGGTATTGTTACACCCCTACCCCATAGTAACACTGATGTGGAATTTATTATATTAAAATAGCTATAAATAACTATAAATAAGTAAGTAAATATATTTTCAATTTTTATTTACAAAATTTTAGAAAATATATTTATCTGTAACTACAAACCAACAATTTTTCTTGTCCCAAACTAGCTGTACCCTATAGCTTTAGGCCAAATCTGCAAATCTAGTTTTTAACAATAATTATAAAGTAGAAGTACAAAGTAAAACAGTTCATATAATATTTAGTATGAGTGTAAACTCTGGCATATTAGGTATC